>NW_024412388.1:17454169-17474780 GCF_014898765.1 Herpailurus yagouaroundi
CCACCCAGGCGCCCCACAGGCTGCTATCTTTACCCAGATGTTTTCATGGCCTATTCTACAGGTTAGTCCCATATCCCATTTGGTATCCTTTCCCAATGGTCCAGCCCCTAGTCGTTCAATTTCATCCCATAAGACCCCTCTCCGTCCTGGTCCTTCATTAGCTAAGGTGCTAAGAACCACATGTGACCAGACCAGCCCGAGCATGAACACAGGAAGTGCTGATACAGTTGGCCTAGCAATATGCAGTCAGCGTTAACTCCGCACTGGGCACCGTGGGGCTCAGGGGGTCCCTGCCAGCCAAACTTGTAGCCCCTTTGCAAAAACAGAACACGCCATATGAAAAGTTAAATGTCAGGATTTCTCCAAGTGGCACAAAATTGCAAAATGAGCAAAATGAAAGTAACAAACATAAAAAAGTTTACAGAAACATCTGACAAGTATTTCACTTTAGAAAGACCAGAGGGGCGCTTGGGTGGCCTAGTTGGTTAAGCGTCCGACTTCGGCTCAGGTCATGATCTCACAGCTCAGGAGTTCAAGCCCCCTGTCAGGCTCTGCACTGACGGCTCAGAGCCTGGAGCCTGCTTCAGATTCTGTGTGTGTGTGTGTGTGTGTGTGTGTGTGTGTGTGTGTCTGCCCCTCCCCCACTTGCTCTGTCTCTCTGTCTCTCTCAAAAATAAAAACACAGAAAAAAAAAATTTTAAAAACCCATACACCAAAATATCGAGCAATTATCTTTAGGTGGGGGGAATGTGGGTGATTTTTCCCTTACTTCTCTATATTTTCCATTATTTCCACGACAGATTTTTATCACTCTTACTTGTTTACTTTTTTAAATGCTATTATTTGTTTTGATCTCAAAAGCGATATGGGATCATTGTGAAAAGAAACCCAACAATACAGATTTTACAATTTTATTGTACAAAGTAGACTATGAGGCTCTTCTTAATTATAATCACAGATATATTTTTGTGTTAAAAAAAATTTTTTTAATGTTTTTATTTATTTTTGAGACAGAGAGAGACAGAGCATGAGCGGGGGAGGGGCAGAGAGAGAAGGAGTCACAAATTCCAAAGCAGGCTCCAGGCTCTGAGCTGTCAACACAGAGCCCGACGCGGGGCTCAAACTCACGGACTGTGAGATCATGACCTGAGCCAAAGTCGGATGCTCAACCGACTGAGCCACCCCGGCACCCCTAAAAAAATTTTTTTAAATGCTTACTTATTTGAGAGAGGGAGAGGAGATAGAGAGTGCGCACAAGCAGGGGAGGGGCAGAGACAGAGGGAGATAAAGTATCGTAGGCAGGCTCTGCAATGTCCACAGCGCCCATTGCGGGCCTTGAACCCACAAACTGTGAGATCATGACCTGAGCCAAAATCAAGAGTCAGATGCTTAGCCGACTGAGCCACCCAGGCACCCTGATATATTTTTGTTTTTTAAAAAATAGTTTGGGGTACCTGAGTGGCTCAGTCGGTTAAGCGTCTGACTCTTGGTTTTGGCTCAGGTCATAACCTCACAACTCGTGAGGCCGAGGTCCACATCGGGCTCTGCACTGGCACCATGGAGTGTGCTTGGGATTGTCTGTCTCTCTCTCTCAGCTTCTCTCTCACTTGTTTTGTCTCTCTCTTTCAAAAGTAAATTTAAAAATCTTAAAAAAATTTTTTTTTAAGTTTCATTTTTTTTCTTCTGTAAAAATTAGTACGTATTTATTGGAAAAAATGAGAAAGACAGAAATTAACAAGAAGGAAAAAAAAAACCTCTCAATCCTACCACCCAGATATAATCACTATTAGCATCCTAGTATATATCCTTCCCGTCTTTGTTCCTATCCATGCACACAAAATTCACTTAATTTTTTTAACTTTTTTTTTTTTAAGTAAACTCGACACCCAATGTAGGGCTCAAAGTCACGACCCCGAGATCAAGAGTCACATGCTCTTCTCACTGAGCCAGCCAGGTGCCTCTCACTTTCTTAATTTTTATAAAAATGGGATCATACTATATATACTATGTCATACACACAGATTCTCGTAATACTTAGTGAACATTTTCCCACGTCATTAAATATTTTTCTATCCAGCACTGCCTCTCCATGGGCTTTTTGAACATAGTAGGTGGTTTTTCAGTCTGTGGGATTCTTCTGTGCACGGAGGACATCTTGCCCCACAGCTGTTTTCACAACCCAAACTGGGAGTAACCTGGAGGAGGTATGTCTCCCTCTGGGTGAGATCTTCTTTCCATAGCATCATTCCCTAAAGTGTTTTCTGGGGGCGCCTGGGTGGCTCAGTTGGCTAAGCGTCCGACTCCGGCTCAGGTCACGATCTCACGGCCCGTGAGTTCGAGCCCCGCGTCAGGCTCTGGGCTGATGGCTCAGAGCCTGGAGCCTGCTTCCGATTCTGTGTCTCCCTCTCTCTCTGCCCCTCCCCCGTTCATGCTCTGTCTCTCTCTGTCTCAAAAATAAATAAACGTTAAAAAAAAAAAAATTTAAAGTGTTTTCTGTGAAACACTTGTTTTATAGGATTATAATAAACATTCATTTAAAAGGGGTTCAGAGATTAAAGATGTTTCAGAAAGGACAATAAAAAATATTACACATATATAGTGTTTATGCTTTAATCTGGTTCCTTTTTTTTTTTTAGTAATGTCTACACCCAGTGTGGGGCTTGAACTCACCACCCAAGATCAAGAATTGCATGCTCTTCGACTGAGCCAGCTAGGAGCCCCTAATCTGGTTAATTCCTTAAAATGATTCCTTATAGTGGCTAGCCTGGGTCAAAGGTGTGTTCATTAAAGATGTTGATAAATCACAGATGGTGTTACCCATATTACCTACTGTTATCTAGTACTACCAGAGACTGTTCAGTATCATCTAATATTGCCTTCTCATCTCTTAGGTGAACACAGGTAGACCCCCCACCCCACCCAAGGAATTAAGTGGTCCGGTCAGACAGGGAACAGGTAGGATTTATTTCTACATTGATGAAGGCTTTTATCTACTGTCACGGGTAAGGCATCTGGGTCTATCTGAAAGTCATGCAGTTTGGGGGACCCTGGCTAGGTGGGCAAGGGGGAAGGGGCACAGAGTGGAGAAAAACAACTATTCCTCTCAGCAGAGGTCTGGGGAGGTCTGACAAAGACCGGACTCCCACTGAGCCACATAACAGCTGTGTGATCTTGCGGAAGGCTCTGCTCCCCAACCTTCAGCTTCCTTGTCACGAGATGGAAATGTTGAACAAAATGTTTGTTGAACAAAGAGCCAACAAAACACCTTTCTTTCTCTATGGTTAAGTAAGCTCCTAGCCCCATTTCCCTGGAACTCTGACAAGGGTGGGATGGCAGCTGTGTTTCTAGGTAACACTGTTTCTAGCAAGTGAGCCCTGGTTGGTAAATGCCATGTAGACAGGAAGGGCTGTGAATGAAATATAAATAATAGGTAGAAAAGCATAGCTTTTGGGCTGCCCCAAGTACGGTGAATCTTGGAGCTGGTCATTGCCCTTGCTGGGATCCTGGCAGCTTTGTCTTCTAACAAAGACCCCCCAACATTGTGGTGTGCGTCATCACCCTGTACCTGGGGAGGCGAGTCTAGGTCTGGACACTGTGTGGTTGGTTCCCTAGTAGACGAGAAACGCCTGGGCCGACCCTGCTGGCACACTGCGTCTCCTGCCCCTGCAGCCCTCTAGGTGAGGCCAGTGCCAGGGATGGCCCGTTTGGGTCTTCTGAGTCTGTCTGATCGAGCCAAACAAGACCCACGGAGGGGCACTGCAGGAGATGAGAACAACAGCCACCTCCCAGGAGCGTGAGGATCAAATGAGTTATATACACAGAGATGCTGGCAGAGAACGTGACACATGCCGGCCCCCTTCTCTCCACCCCAGGAAAAAATACCTGTCTTTGGGATCTTCCCGTTTTTTCCTTGGTGGAGAAAGGCCTGCCTTCGCTTTGTCTCTCTCCTCTCTCTTTTCTCCTTTGGGGGGTCCAGGGGAGTCTGGAAATGAAAGCACGACATTGTTCTCAAAGTCACCTCTGCCTCAGCAGATCCCCGCGGGATTTGGGGGAGGGAGGAGCAAAGGGCAGGGACAGGAACAGTCGCTCGTGCCTCCAACACACACGCACACACGCAAGAATACATTTATACCACATGCCATCTGTGTGCAAATCCACGCTCACACAGCGAGACAGAAAGACGTCTGCACACAAATGTGTGTTTGTAGACATGTGCTGTATACATCCACACGCACACAGAAATACATACACAGATAAGCACACGTACACAAAAACTCACACGTCTACAAATGTTGCATTTGTGTAGACAAACACGGGCATTCCCCACTTACAAGGTCACCTGTCATTTGTCAAGTCATTCAACAAACATACAGAGTGCCTGCTATATGCCAGGCATGGTCCCCTCCCAGGGACTGGGAGCAAAACACAGCCAGAGTCAAACTTGTCCCCTCTCACCCAGCAGCCGCTTCCAGTTTTTGATGAGGACTTTGGCCAAAGACACCACCTCCTTGTCTGAGCAGTGCTTGCGGACCCCGTTAACGGCGACTCCAATCCTGGTTGTCTGCAAAGCGAGAGGGTCGGGGGCTGGTCTTGGCACGGACACACAGGATGGGCTGCCCTAACTGGCAAGTCCTGCCCTGGCTCCGCACCCTCTTTCCCCAGCCCCAGCCCCAGCCTCTCCGGGGCCTCAGCCCTAACCCGTGGCTGAGGTCACAGCCCTGGTCCTGTACCTGAGGCCCTGACCTGTGGCCCTCCGTGAGGTCCGGTGCCCAAGGCCCAGCCCTGTGCACTGACCGATGACTGCAGCTTCGGTGAAAAGCTGCGGCAGTGGTGGTTTGGGCTACTGCTGATGACCCCTCACCATTTCCACCTCCTGGTGTCTTTGAGTTCAAGCTTCAACTTAAGACACAGCTCTGGCTACTACAGCTTGGATCTGTGTTGATTTTTTTCAGGGCCAAGAGCGTCTGGTAATGCTTGGGGGCTGTGGGGGTGACACGGGGAGGATCTAAAACTGGGTGACTTTTCCTTCTCCCTGCATCACTGGCCCCTTGGATCCCACAGCCCCAGGGCCTGAGGAATTGGGGTATTCAAGGAAAGCAAACCGATCTTTCTCACAGACCCAGAGGACCCCCTCTGCGTGAAAGGTGCCCTGCCCCCATCTAAATGCCAGAGTTTCCACCCTCAGAGCTCAAGACCTCCGCTGCCCCTGGTCCTCCCCTTAGAAATTCCTCCCAGACTCCACCTTGGAGGTCTTCCCCCCCCCCCCCCCGGCCCCGTCTTTTACTTCCCCATCCCCAGGCACTGCCCCCGAGGCGTCCCACCCCCGCCCCACCTGGAGTAGCTGGATGGACATCTGACAGCTGTTCAACTTCTTCAGAAGGTCGAGGGCCCCTTCCTGTGGGAGGCCACAAGGTGAGGACGGAGGACATAGGTTCTGCGCCGGGCCCCTTTCTGACATTGTGTGGTGTCGGTGGGAAAGAGGGGTGCAGGAGGTAGGGGAGATTGTCCCAGCAACAGGATATAGGGAGACAAGTGGCTGAAGGCCAGGCAAGGGACAGAAAGAGACAGAGAGACAGAGGCAAAAGATTCTGCCCCAGACCAGCCCTCTAACGTCACCTCCCACCACCCAGCTGGCCTCTCGCCCTTCGGAACGGGGCCCAGCCCTAACCGCTCACCCTGACCCCTGCCACTCGTTCTGCTGTTCCTTCTACTGGCCATGCATGCCCATCTCGCCTCTAAGATTAATCACTTTGTGGCTACTTGTTACTGCTTCTGTGTCTGCCTCCTCATCCTCCCGCTTCCTAACTGGGAGCTTCTGCACAGTGAGGGCCATGGCTTTTTTTTTTTTTTTTTTTTTTTTTTTTTTTTTTTTACAGCTTTATTGAGGTGTAAGTGACATGCAACGAACCGCACGTTTGCCATTTGTGTATGCCCAGGGAACCACCACCACAATCAAGATAAGAACATAACCATCACCCCCCAGTTTCCTTGTGCCCCCTTGTAACCTACCCTCCCTGTACCCCAACCCAGGCCCAGGCCACCATGATTCTGTTTTCTGTCACCTAGAAGCACTTGCATTTTAAAGAATTTCATATGAAGAGTACTGCAATGGGCCTTCCCATCTGGCTTCCTCCACTCAGGGTAACTGAGATTTACCCACGTTGCTGTGTAGATCGATAGTTCTTTTTATTACTGAGTTGTTTTCCATTGTAGAGACGCACCACAATTTGCTTATCCATTCACCTGTTTGTTTTAACTTAAAACGATTTTTTAAAGTTTATTTATCTAAGTGATCTCTACACCCAACATGGGGCTCGAACTCACAGCCCTGAGATCAAGAATCGCACACTCCTTCGACTGAGTCAGCCAGGCTCCGCCATCCATCCACCTGTTGATGGGACTTGGGCTAGCCTCCAGTTGGGCCTACCACAAATAAAGCTGCCAGGAACATTCATGTACAAGTCCTTGTGTGGACATACGCTCTCATTTCATTTCTCTTGGGTAAGGAGGACTGTTTTAATCTCTGAAACGTCAGGGTTTAGCACACAGCCCAGTGTTTCCTGAGTGAATGAATAAAGCAGAGAGTGGAAGGTGGGAAGGGAGGGGGTGACAGGAGGAAAGGAGCCTCAGATCTGAAAATCTGCTGGCTGCCAGGCCCTGGGCCACCCATGCCCCATTTCAGCCTTCTCTTTCCTGCACCCACTTCCTAGAGGCCAGCCCCGCCCCCTGGCCTGAGATGGGTTCCCTGGGGAGCACCAGCTGACTGTGTCCTGTATGCCCCTTGCCCTGGTCTCACTGTGTGGTTCCAGCAGCCAACGCCCGCCCTGCCAGGCTTCCTTGCCAGGACCACATCCCAAGGGGTGCCCTCTGTCAGCCCTCAGCCTCCCTTGGAACGTGGGTTAGCAGTATGTTTCTGGAGGCGTGACCTGTGGATGTGCACGCCTGCGTGTAACCCTGCAGGCATGGACCACCAATGAAAGGCTTGCTCTGTGCTGGGCACCGCTCCAAGTATCTCACCTGCATTAGTTCCTTTAACTCTCACACTGGCCCTGCGAGGTAGGTACTGTTACTACTCTCATTCTTACTGAATTATTACCCCATTTTCACAGAGGAGCAACCCAAGAAACAGGGAGATTAAATAATTTGCCCAAAGTTACAAGGCATCGAGCTGGGATTCAAACTCAGGCCTTTCAGCTCTAACCTGTGCAGGTATGGACGAAACGCTGTCTAGACGTGTGTAGTTATGGAATATCAACGTAAGTGTGGTGCCATGTTGGTCAACATTCAACACCCAGCTCTCAAAGGAAAAAAAAAAAACCTGCCTGATTTGTAGGTCAATTTCAAGCTACCAATATGCTGTCACTGAACTAAAAGGAGGCACTGGGAAGAAATGTACACTATCATGCCGTTATACTAGGATTTCCACCATATTGATGTAACAGAACCTCTAGACCATGGAGAGTGAAAGGTAGTAAAATAATTAGTGAAATGTAGTAAAATAATTAGAAGTGATGACTTTGGAGTGTGTATTACCTTTGTTTTTATTTTTTTAATTTTTAAATGTCCTTTGTTTTTAATACGATTTATTTAATTGGAAGCATATCATTTAATTTTTAAAATAATGGCTCTACACAGGGAACATAGTCAATGGTATTTTTTAATTTTTTTATGTTTTATTTTCTATTTGAGAGAGAGAGAGAGAGACAGAGCATGAGCAGGGGAGGGGCAGAGACAGAGAGACAGAGACAAAGACAGAATCTGAAGCAGGCTCCAGGCTCCAAGCTATCAGCACAGAGCCCGACGTGGGGCTCAAACTCACGAGCAGTGAGATCATGACGTGAGCCAAAGTTGGATCACCTTTGCCTAAGGTGCCTGACGCCTAAGCCACCAGGTGCCCCTAGTCAATGGTATTTTAACAGCATTTGTATGGTGACAGATGGTAGGTAGCCACACCCATGGTAAGCACAGCATAGTGTATAGAGTTGATGAATCACTATGTTGTACACCTGAAACCAAAGTGGCAATGCACATCAACGCTAGTCAACTAAAAAAATAAAATAAAATAATGGCCGTATTTAACAACCAGCTTGCAAAATTCCTGAAAAAATCAACAATGGACATTAAGCGGATTCCAGCTCACCATGGGGTGTGCATCTCTGAATGTCACGCTGTACAACTGGGTCATGTTGGAGAATAGCCAGGAGCCTCAGTGCAGCCGGGCTTGCGAAGCCGTGTGCAAGAGCTGACTTGGGTGTCTGTCTGTGTACAGGGATGGGACGTGCAGCCAGCAGTATCTTTAGTCCGTGTGTGGAGCTGTGTAAATGCAGCTCGAAGCACCGCGTGTCTGTTTGTCTCTGTGGGAGATGCCTGTGGTGTGAAACTGTGGCTGTTTGCTAAGTCCGTAACTTTGCAAGTATGGGGGTAGCTGTGCTGTGCACGCGTGTGTGTCTTTCTGTAAACATACGGGTCCGTGTATCTATCATGTCAGTACCAGTGCCGCGACTCACATGCAGTTATGTGTATAGATGCTTGTCTAGCTATTGCTGTGTGTGGCTGTGCGTGTGTGTGGCTATGTTTGTTGCGTGTAATTATGTGTATGCGTAGCTGTGACTGTTTGGTGTATGTCTGAAGCTGCTCCAGTTGGTGCACACGCACAGCGTCTGACAAAAGCCCTGAGAAAGTTGCTGGGACTTCAGTAATTGGCAGTGAACCCCAGGCCTGAGCTGCAACGTGGAGGATCCGTCTTCTTACAGGAAGTGTGTCCTCCTCTCCCTAACCACTGCTGGGCGGGCCCACTTTTGCTCCCAGAGCAGTCTCCACCTCCGTCGGCCACAGGCCCAGAGCTCTGTGCCCACCCAGATGCTGCCAAGAGCCCAGGCGCAGACGTGGCTGCAGACGAGCTCTGTGCTACAGAGACCCTGTGGCCAGGCTTGCCTCTTTCCAGGAGACAGCTCTGGGTACTTCCTCAGGAATCCATCCCCCAGGGACACAGTTTCCTCTTCCCATTTCACAGAAGAGGGAATCAAGGCCCAGAGAGGGAAGCATGAGTGGTGAGCATAGGTCCATAAAAGGAGCGAGAGGGAACTCAGGGCAGGTTGGCTTCCTCCTCAGCCAGAGCTCTACTCCCCAAAACTGCCTTTCCTCAGGCGTCCCGGCCTCCCCCACCCCGCCCCGGAGCCCAGAATCTCATGGCTCAAGTCTGGAGTCAGCAAGGGACAGGACTGTGATGTGGAATTGAGCTCAGAAGACTCGGGCTGAGCTCCGTCACCCCCAGTTGGGAAAGTGCCCTCTGACTTGAGGCTCAGTTGCACTGGTTTTGGAGGATCCCGGCAATGGGGGGGGGGCGGGTGGAGGCTGGGAATGTGTGGGTGAGGGGGTTCCCAGCCCTCGGCAGGTTTCTGTGTCCGTCCTGGCTGTGCAAAAGCAGGCGTCATTCTCTAACTCTTACCCAGCACTAGTTCAAGTACTCCAGGAGGTTTTACATCTCTCCACCCTCACCACTGCCAGCAGAGGCACTCCTGCCCAGGAGACAGATAATCTCATATCTTTCTTACAGATGAGGAAACTGGTAACTCTGGCCTTTGTATGGACACCAACTCATTGTCTACACCAGGGTAGCTTGACGCTCCATGGGACTCTTCCATCTTCCCTGCTCTAAAACTTCTCTTAGGTCCATCCCTTCCCCCAAGCTCCTAGAGTCACATCTAGAATGGGCTGGAAAGGCAGGTCCTGTTCCAGCACCTGGCTATGGAAGATGGGACTGGGAGGGCCCTGGTACAGGGTGAGGTGGGGGGACAGTCCCATGGGCTACCCTCTCCTCTCTTCCCTCTCTGGGTGTGCCCAGACCCTCGCAGACCCAAGGCCAAGTTTGCTCTGGCCAGGCAACCCGGTGGCCTCCAGCTTGAGGCAAAGATCAGGGAGAGGATCAAACATTAACTTCAAGTCGGCCTGAGAGTCCAGGTACCCGCAGGTAGGGCCCTCAGTCCTGATTCCCCTCTGGGTCCGGCTCCCCCTTCCCCGGCCCCGACAGCCCAGGCCTCCAGCCCGTCCCCCCCCCCCCCCCCCCCCCCCCCCAGGGCGCAGCGGCTGCCCAGCACCTGTTCGGCCCCCGCCTGCCCGGGGCCCCACCCTGCGGCCAAGTTAAGGGAAAGTTGCAAATAGAACCGCTCCTGGCTCCCCAAGCTGTGAGGTTGTGGGATCGGAGGTCCCTTACTGCTCTCCTCCAGATCCGCTACCGGGGTGAGGGATAGAGGCGGCTCAGCACCCCACATCAGCTCAAGTTTCTTTGCCCCTTCTCGGGCCATCCAGGATTTTGTAAACCATCCTCCCTCCCCCGTTCCCCTTTCTCCCCCGCCCCGCTGTCGCCGCCGCTCCCCTGGCTTTGCACACGCCCGCCGTGAGTCCCCGGACTCTGAAAGTCCTTTTCCAGGTCCTGGTCTCTTCGCTCGCTTTCCCGGGCCCTGCAGAAGCTACCCAGCGCCCCCGAACCCCACTTGTCCAGAGGGGCATGCACAAGTCTCGTCTTTGCGGTCCCGCAAGATCCTGCCCAGCTCCCTGGGCCGTGCACACACCCACCCTGGGGTCCCCAGCAGTCCCCAAGGGGCGCTGAGCCCTGCGTCAGCCGCACCTCCCTCGAGTCCCGCACGCGCCTCCCGGGCGCGCCGCCAACACGCGCCCCCGGGACACCAGGCTCGCACGCGCCGCGCCGCGCCTCCTGGGGGCGGGGGCTGTGGCCCAAACTCTGCAGCCTCACCGTGTTCTTCCTGGCCACCATCTTCTCCAGCTTTCTGGCGATCCTCAGCAGCTCCTCTTCCTGGCCCATGCTGGCGCACGACGCCCGGCGGGGCGAGGGGCGCCGGGGCTGCGGGAGGCGCAAAGGCCGAGGGCGCGCGCAACCGCGCGGGGCCCCAAACCCACACGACACACACGCCTGCGGGGGCGGGGCTCTCCCCCCACACCCCTCTCGGCCCGCCCGCCTCTCGACCGCAGGGGGAGGGGTGACGTGCACTAAATATAGACTTCAAGGACTCGCCCGGGCAAAGTTTGCCCGCGCCGGCGGGCCTGGCCTGCCGAGAGGGACGAGGCTTCGAGAGAGCGCCCGCCACCTGGGCCCTTCTGCCGAAGGGAGATTTGGGAAGGAGTGCTCTCTGGCAAGTGGGGAGGCCGTGGTCCCCGGACCAGGAGGCAGTCGCGGCGCGGAGGGCGCCTGAGGGTGCCCCGGGCGCTCTAGGAGGAGTCCTGGCTCCCGCGTCGGTGCACAATCGCAGCTCAAAGCGGGACCTAGCTCCGCGCCTATGCCCAGGTGCAAGCATCTTGGCGCCCTTGGATTATATTTCGTGCACGATCGTTAAATCCAACTCTGCTGTACCCCCTGCTCACTCATTCGTGCACATGGCCTGGGGACACGCGTGTATCCAGGCCCTCTGTTTCTATTTTGTTTGTTGCAGTGAGGTTTTTGCATTTCTAACAAGCTCCCTGGAGCGCAACGGGCGGAGCGGCCTCCAGGACTGCTCTCTGAGTAGCGAGGGTTTGGGAGATACTTAGATACACCCCGCTTTGAGATATCCTGACCCAGGTGCGTGGGTGCCCTTTATTCAGGGTCAGGCCACTGCCTCCCTACTGGGATTGGGTCTGGAACGGTCATCTCGGGTGAAGGGAAGGAAGCAGAATTGTGCCCCCACAGCTGTGCACACATCTGGATTCCAGTGGAGGGACCTTCCAAGTATCCCCAGCAGACCCAGGAAAAGTCCTAAACTAGTGAGCTTAATTGACACAAAGTGATCCTTGTGCGGGAGAGAGGCTTTAAGGGACCTGAGAGGGAAGCATGAAAAGTGGTTCATAGTGTGTGCAGAGTAGGGCACTGTGGCATGGGGTGTTCAGTGACATCTCCAGACTTTCTTGAGAAAACTCTAGAGAACCCTGACCCAGCCTCGGTCACAACTCATGGGCTTCTGACTGCTGCTGTGTGGCCTGGGACTTCGGTGGGAACGGGCAGGTTTTTCTTTCATTCAACAAATGCTTTTTGAGTGTCCAAGCAACAAACAAGACAGACTAGTCCCAGCAAGTTTGAGATTGAGTCTATGGGCAAGAGAGAAAGCCTAAGCACATTTGGACACAATCAATTCCATATGATCACAACTGGGGCGAGGGTCAGGAAGAAGGGGAGGATACTTGAAGAACACATTTGAGGGGACCTGCACCAGTTGAGGTGTCATCTGCTCTGAAGCAGTGAAGTTTAAACTTTGGGCAGAAGTGCAGGGTGGGAGTTGAGGGGAGGAGGAAGGGAGTGTTTGTGTAAGAGATGGAGAGACATTCATTCATTCAACGTGTATTTATTGAGCACCTGCTATGTGCCAGGCAGTTCTAGCCCTGAGCATCCAGAGAGGAACAAGACAGTCCTCCTGGAGTTCTGAACGTGCAAAGCTTAGCGATGGGGGTGTGCTTGGCATGTCAGGGTTGGAGGAACTGAAAAATTGCTGGGGCTGTAGCACAGAGGTAGGGTGGGGGCAAACGGGGCAGGAAGCCAGAGGTGGGTGGGGTCTGACTACATTAGCAATGTGGACCACTTTGAGGTTAGACTTTTATCAGTTTGGTATGTGGGACAGTCTCTTGGCCAATTCCCAACCAACCTCTGGGTTGAAGGGACAGCCATCTAGTTATTTAGGATTACCCTTTTTTTTTTTTTAAGTTTATTTATTTATCGAGAGAGAGAACAAGCAGGAGAAGGGCAGAAAGAGAGGGGGACAGAGGATCGGAAGCGGGTTCCGTGATGACAGCAGAGAGCCAGCACAGAGCCCTATGCAGGACTTGACCTCATGAACCGCGAGGTCATGACCTGAGCCCAAGTCTGACGCTTAACGGACTGAGCCACCCAGGCGCCCCAGGATTGCCTTTTTAAAACTTTTTTTTTCAACGTTTTTTATTTATTTTTGGGACAGAGAGAGACAGAGCATGAACGGGGGAGGGGCAGAGAGAGAGGGAGACACAGAATCCAAAGCAGGCTCCAGGCTCTGAGCCACCAGCCCAGAGCCCGACGCGGGGCTCGAACTCACGGACCGCGAGATCGTGACCTGGCTGAAGTCGGACGCTTAACCGACTGTGCCACCCAGGTGCCCCAGGATTGCCTTTCTAAAAACATTTGATTTTCCTCAAACTTCCACACAGTTCCCACCCTGAGTTGTATGACATCAAAAGAAGCCAAGATTCCTACATCATCGGGACTCAAAGGACCCTAAGAAAACATCAAGTGCAACCTTTTCATTGTATGGGTGGGAAGCCTGAGGCTTAGAGGAGCCCAGGGTTGCACTGCTCAGCCATATTAGACACTGTCGGTACCCACCATATTCCCTCTGTCTACCTATCCTCACTTGGAGGTCGCAGCAGGCAATTCCTGGACGCACATCCAACACTTTCCCACGTGCCCTGAATGAGGGTTCAGAGCAGGCTTGGGAATGGACACCCCCCAGGAAGGACCCCGCAACCAGTGAGAGACCAGACTTGGTGGTAAACACACCAATTTTTTCACTTTCAGTGGAACAACTTGAAGACATGTTCTTATATATTTATTTACTTTTTAAGTAATCTCTATGCCCAACACGGGCCTTGAACTCTCGGCCCTGAGATCAAGAGTCACACACTCCACTGATCGAGCCAGCCAGGCGCCTGAAGATATGTTCTAATCAATACAGTCCCCAAGATAAGTCCTAGTTGTTCTCGGTGGTAGCCCCTCATTAATACAACTTCTACTGCGTTTGACCTACGGTTCCACTCCCTACTTCCTTATTATGTTTCCTAGGGTCACCTTACAATAAACTATTGGTCCCCAAAGCTTTTGTCTCAGGGAAGGTCAAATTGAGACAAGGGCTGTGGCAGACCTCAACTACGAGTCTCCTGACTCCCTGTCCAACAGGCTTTCTCTGCACAAGTGTTTCTTAACCTGGGCACCACTAGCATTCTGGATGGGATAATGCATTGTTGTGGGGCTGACCTGTATATTGCAGGATGGTGACCAGTATCTCTGACCTCTAGCCACTAGATGCCAGCAGTGCCTTCCAGTTGGGAACAGTCAAAAAAAAAAAAAAAAAAAAAGTCTCTGCATTGCCAAACGTCCCTTGGGGCAAAATCATCCCTGTTCTACACCAAGCCCAGCTCCCTTAGCAGGTCCAGAGAAAGAGTTCCAGGCCCTAGAATTCCCACCCCCTTCCCTAATGCTCTTCAGATCACATAAATGAAACCACCAGAATTTAATAAAACAAAAATCTTTTATTAGAGATGAGTGAAATAACAAGTCTGAGATGAACAAAACCAGACACTGGAGGCTCAGAAGACAACCCTGTTCCTGTGGGATCCCAGACCAGTCAGGTCTCCATCCAGGGTAAACAGTTCAGCCTCCTGGGCCAGACTGCTTCGTTGGCCATTGGCACCCTCCAGCCTCTTCTGTTTGGCCTGGCCCATCCTTGCCAGGGCCTCATGCCCAGCGCCCATAAAGCTGTTAGAGATTGATGATGGCTTAAGTGTACCTGTTTTCTAACATGGGGCTGAAAGTCATGGTGGAATTTCTGGCAAGGGGAAGGAGAAACTTTATTTCCTGCTCTCCCTTCCTATTATTTTCCTTCCTCCCTTCTTAGCTCTTTCCTCCCCCAAGACTGGAAGGCTCCTGAGTTGACCGAAGAAAAAGGAGAGAAGTGAAGATCGATCATCTCCGACCATTCCTTTTCTTCCTGCTAAATCAAGGAGAGTAGGCAAATGGGGGTTACTCCTAGTCTACCTCCCGGCTGGGGAATATAACAGAGGTGCCCGGGAAGGCTGCACTGTCCCTTGAAAGGAGTACTCTTCAGAGTATTTACTTAACAGCCAGTTCATCATGAGCACTGGCCAAGCAGAAGGCACGCAAGCTGTAGACAACTGCAGGGTCTCATCGGTGTAAGCCAGCCGACTGTCTGCCCCTGGGCCGAGGACCATCCCTTGGGATCTAGCCCTGCCCATTCCCAAGCCCAGCCTTGGGGACCAGCTTCCTAGCAAGGGACCACATCTGCAAGACCCTTGTCTTACTTGTGTGACATCTGGACATAGAGAGAAACTCAGGAAAGGAGTCCTAGACTAATGAATGTCCAAGAAGGCAGCCCTTTGTCTGGTAGAATCCCTGGTCTGGACATGAAGCATGAGGGTAGGCCGGTCTTACTCTTACGGAGCCCCCAGACTGATAGAAGAAGCAGAGTTCTGGTCTGATGAGAGACTGAGAATTCTCAAGATGGAGAGTAGCTCAAGAATCTCAGACCCAGCCCTCTGGCTCCCTGGCCTCTGGGCAGTGGTGGGATAGAGGGGAAGGAGCCACCATTAGCCCTAACATGGAAGGGCCCAGTGTCCTGGGCAAGGGGTATGAGGTCCACGGCAGGGAGGAAGGCCAGCCACGGAGGCACAAGGGACAGAGACAGCAAGACCCAAGGGAATGGACGCCTCAGTTCCCCAGTCTTGCGGGTTCGAGTCCTAGCTCTGAACATTGGGGCCCAAACATGGGGGTAGTTCAGGCATGCAAAGGCCAGCAAGGAGCTAGTCTTGCAAAAGCTGCGCAGAGTTTCCAGGAGAACCCCCCTTCTTGAGCCCTCTCCTTCAGTGAAGCCAACCTGGGGATAGAAGAATGAAAATTGATAGTTTCTAAGTACCTATATCATATATTTTTAAAAATTTTTAATGTTTATTTATTTTTGAGAGACAGAGAGTGAGAGAGCGTGCAAGTGGGGCAGCGGCAGGGGCAGAGGGAGACACAGAATCCTAGGCAGGCTCCGGGCTCTGAGTATCAGCACAGAGCCTGACGCAGGGCTTGAACTCATGAACCGCAAGATCATGACCTTTGCTGAAGTTGGACACTTAACCAACTGAGTCGCCCAGGTGCCCCGTCTAAGTACTTTTATTATATACCAGCTGTTTATCTCACTCAGTTTCACCACCGTCCTGTCATGGATAGATGAAATTATCCCCATTTAACAGACAATGAAACTGAGGCTTAAAGAAGTGAAGCCACTTTTCCAAGGCCTCCGCACTCTGAAGCCTGGCCTCTTCTTAGCATGCATGTCTCAACGACAAGTATCGGCTAAATGCTGGGTGACAGATACCTGATTGTGGACACAGATTTGTGTCTGGTGCCTGACTTTGATACAGTGAGGGTGGCAATTCCTCAGAGAGACCCGGTTCCTGCCCCTGCTGCCTCCCGCTCCCAGCACTGACACCCACGACCACCCCCTGAGGAATCCCCGGGGGAACAAGGAACAAGCAGTTTTATTCTCAGCCCAACTGGCTCTGTCCTGTGCCCACTCCCAGTTCCTCAACTAACTATGGGTAGCTGTGAGAGGCTTCGTGATCCAGCAGAGAGAAGTCGGATTAAGGATGAGAGCCCTTGCCTGGTCCCTGTCACATGCCTCTGTGCCTGGGAGTTGGCAGTCTCAGCAGATTCCTACAAGGGGACAGTCGGGCACACTAAAGACTGGTACACAGCCACCCTAATCCTGCCTCATCTGCAGGAAGGTGAGACCTTCTCTGAGCCTCCAGCCTGGTTGACAGGGCCTCGCTCAGCCTCCCCGGAGAGAAGCCAGGGCTTGGGCATCACCACCTCTGCCATCCCTCAAGGCCTGGGCTCTCCCCAGCTGCATGTGTCCTGGGCTGTGGTGGGAAGGGCAGGCACTGACCAAACTAGGGCCACCTGCTCTCATATGTACCCCAGTCATGGGGAGATGTCCCCCACCCCAACCACCTCCCGTTGACCCCCTTGGCCTCCCACGTGTCCTGCCACCGCCCCTCAAACCATGGTCCCAGAGCTCATACCAGCGTGTTCCTTCTGCACAGAGGCTGTCTGGCTGAGGGACAGTCTTCCAGGCTCCGGCCCACCCCGCCGGTAGGAGCGGGTGCTCTCGGAGCTGGAAGGCAGGGAAAGGCCAATGTGACCTCACACTGAGAGCCCCTTAGTGTGGGGGAAAAGAGCTCAGGTATAGGCTGGGGCCTAAGCAGGTGGGTAGAGAACCCCTCGAGGCCCCCAGGCTTAGAACTGACTCCCGAGGGCTCTGGAGATTTCCCCGTACCTACCCCCCAGACTGCAAACTGAAAGGGCTTGTTTCCAGGGAAGGGAGGACTGGATCCTGCGCTGGAGGTGGGAACACAGCAGAGATCCCACTGAGAGCCTCTAGACTCCGGCCTCTAGACAGGAGGGACTAAGCCTTCACTTGGCCTCCAGCAGTCTGGGTCTCAGGCTCCTTCCCAGACTCAGGAGCAGGTGTGTGAGGGGCAGGGGGCCCACTCACCCTCCACTCAAGGGCTAGCATTCTGTGTTAGTCATGGGCCTCAGAGCAGGGAGGTATCCCAGGCCTTAGGTAGGCACCACTGACAGGTGGGGAAATACATGATGTGCAGAGGGCTGGGGGAGACTTGCCCAGCAGGGCCCTCACCTGAACTTGACCGGGGGATACATCTCCGTGGGGGTGGTTCCAGATGTCAGGCTGGGGCGGGAGGGGCCCGGGGGCTCCCAGAGGCCCTCCTCAGAGCTCGGTGGGGGGGTTTGGCTGGGACCTCCAGCTTCCCCAGGGCTTGAGAGGCTGGAAGGGGTGGAGGCTGGACTGCCCAGGCTCTCAGGGGCCCCAGAAGGCTCTAAGCTCAGGCTGGGGACTTCGGAACGATCTAGAATCAGAAATGATAAAGCCTGTCTTTATCACTTACTCTGTTCTCAATTCAAAGCAGTCCTTGGCCTCAAGGATCTATGGCTGTCCCCACTCCCGGATGCCACCCACCTCCCCGGTGGTCCCCTTCAGCTCCTCCCCCCCCATGCCCAGTCTCATTTGCTATGATGGCCAGGCCACACTGATGCAGTTTTGGCTTCTACCCCTCCTGCCCCTCAGTCTGGACTCTTTTGCTCATTCCCCAGGCTCAACGCAGATGCTACCCAGACAGGATGCCTTCCTCAACCACTCCCCAGTCCCAACAGGACACGCTCCCTCCCTCCCCTGAGCTCCCAGAACAAGGCTGTTCTTCTTCCAACAAACAGTTCTTGAGAAGAGCCAGGTGCTGTGCTAGGTGCAGGAGAAATACTAGTCAACGGAACACTCCTGTCGTCTTGAGATTTACATTCTTTGTGGGGGGGGGGGGGGGCGGGGATTTACGTTCTATACCATTGTGTCTATTATTGTAATGAACTGCATTCCAGCTTCTATCTCCCCCACTAGACTGTGTCTCAGTAGCTCCCCAAATACTGGAGACACAGTGGATGGTCAATAAATGCTTCTCTCTCTTTTTATTTAAGGAAAGCATTGAAGAATTTGGAATAAGACAGACCTGGGTTTGAATCCCACATCGGGGACATATTAGCTGTGGGATTTGGGGGATGCTACTCCACATCTCTGCCCCTTTACCTGTAAGGGGGACGTGATGACCTCTGCCTGACAAGAGACTGTGAGGGTGATATGAGCTCACACACGCACCCTTAACTCAATGCGCTGGTGACAGTGAATGGTATGATGAGCATTTTCCTGGGCAGCCAGTCATACCTCCACTGGTATGTCCCACACGCCCTTGGACCATGGTCCGAGAAGGGTTTTTGACAGGCAAGGGCGGGGGGCAGGCCTCACTCTCGCTCTGAGGGGCAGCTGGTCCCAGGGTGGCGATGGCCTCGTACGTCTTGTTGCTGAGGTCGACCCTCCCACTGGCCCAGCGGGTCTGCGCTGGGGGCTTCAGAGGGCAGCGCTGCAGGGGCAAAGGTATGGGAGAAAGGATGGTGTGGCTCCTCCAGTTCAGCCCTGCCCCTCCCCACAGCAGGTCCGATCTGGCTCTTTCCATCTGCTCTCTCACGAAGGCCCGAGAGATGGGGTGAGGACCCACCTTCTCTTCTTCCTCCTCGTCACTGTCGGAGCCAGGCTCTGTGGAGAGTCCCCAGGAGTAGTCCACGTGCAGAGGGAAGGCGAGAGTCCCCGCCTGGGCCTTCTCCAGCTGCCAAAAACAAAGCCTTGGCAGTTCAGAGGGTCAGGGGCTCAGCAGAGAAAGAGGAAGGGTCAGGGGCTTCCCCTCCTTTCCTAGACCTCACCAGCTCCTCACACTCCTTGTGCTGCTTCTTCCTGGCTATGTCCAGAGCTGTCTCTCCTGCCTCGTTCACTGTGAGGGGTAAAGTTAGGGGTCAGGGTCAAAAGACATTATAGATTAGAGGTTAAGATGGGCCTCTGGAATCAGACTGCGTTTGAATCTCGGCTCTGCTACTTCCTGGCTGTGTGATCTTGGGCAAGTCACTTAGCCTCTCTGGGCCTTGATTTGCTCATCTACAAAATGAGTATAATACTCATACCTTTCTGATGAGGTTGTTGTGAGGCTCTTGTGCCAAGAGCACTTGGCACCTTACCAGGCACATGTTAAACAGTAAATAAATAGTGGCTACTATAATCACTATTATTTGAACTCAGCTAATATTCATTTGCTTAAATACTTTCAGACACATTCTATCTTCTTAGCAGTTCTACTTGGTCTGTGGTATTATACCCATTTTGCACATGAGGAAGCTGAGGTTCAACAGATGAATAGACAGATCCCAAGGTCACAGAGGTGGTCAGAGGCAAGCTGGGATTAGGACCCAAGTCTGTCTGCAAAGCCCATGCTTGTTACCAGTGCTCTCCATCTGGGAAGAAGGCAGGAAGTGCCACACGAGGGTTAGTAAGGAACCGGGAGTCTGGTAGAGGAGGCGTCGGGGCCCCACCTGTGCCAACCGAAGCTCTCCCTTTCAGCAGCAGCTTGAGGCAGTCGGGCTGATTGTAGAGAGCAGCGCAGTGCAGGGGACTGTTCCCGTCAGCAGCCTTGGTGTCCAGGTGACCTCTGGGGGTGGGGGGCCAGGGAGGAAGGAAGGGGAACAGACAGGCAAAGGGGTCAAAGTCAGGGGGGAAAAAGAGGGAAGGGGGAAGGGGAACGGAGAAGAGAAAGGAACAAGGGGGAGTATGAGGAGGTGGGCAGATGGGCAGGGAGGTTCTCACCCATTTTGGATGATGAAATCCACCAGGGGCAGGGAGGCCTGGGTGGCGACTCTGATAGCCAAGTGCAGGGCAAGTTCTCCAGGTGCCTGGGTACACAGCCACACCTCTGAGTTTCCCCCAGTTCACCTGCCCCCAATCCAGTATCACCCTCCTGAACTCTCGCTGCCCTGGACACCTCCCGACATAAAGCTGCCAGGACCCTGAGAGAGGAGACCACAGGGATGGAACGTGCTTGGGAGGGAGGTGAGAGACCATTCGTTCACTACTTCCTTCATTGGCTCTGCCTCCTCTTACCCCCAATAACAGGTGCTTCCCAGCCTTGGTTCTTAGCCCTGGGCTCTCTCTGCTCCTCTCTCACTGGCCCCTTGAGACCTCAGCTAACCTCATACTTTCAGCCATATCACTCATGTGTAGGCTGTTCCAAATTCTTACCTCACCTAAGTGCTGCACCCTCGCTGCCAAGACATGACATTCGATTTTTTTCATGTACAGTCAGCAACTCCTGTCAATTTATCCATTCACATGTCTCTGATACCCTTCCCCTCTGACTCACCCCCTCCCGGCTCACTGGAGTCGCCAATGCAATAGCCTTCCCTGATCTACTCTGACGCACCCTTACC
>NW_024412388.1:17474880-17487598 GCF_014898765.1 Herpailurus yagouaroundi
CCTTTATATACACATAACTTAATTCTCACTTCTACCCTGTGGGTGCTATCATCAACTCATTTTACAAATGAGAAAACGAGACTCGGAGAAGTTAGGTAACCTGATCTAGATCACACAGCTTGGAAAAGCCAAACAGCCAGGAGTCTGGCCCAGGTCTGCTTGACTGAAGTGCTCGGTCCCATTTACCCCTCTGCCGGGTGGGATTTGAGCAGATGTCAGAGGCGGGGCAGGGGGTGAGGGGAATAGCTGATCCTGGAGAAAGGCTGGGGAGTATGAGAGAGCAGGTGGGGTCTAAGTGGCCCTTGGAGGTGGTTCTCACCTGGCCGTCAGGCCCAGGCAGCAGCTGTCCAAAGTCCTGCCCGTTAGCGAAGGCCTCCAGTACTGACAGGAGGTCCCGGTTGCAAATGGCCGTCCGCAGTCTCTGAGGCTCGGGTGCGGACCGGCGGGCAAACCTGTGTTCCACGTACTTGGCCACAATATAGTCCCTACGCGAGCTCCTGCCGAAGTCAACCACAATCTCAGAGCAAGGGCCGTTTCCACCCAGCTGACCCCTGGAACCCTCCCACAGGAGATACGGATCTCCTTTTCCCCAGAACCATGCCCTAGACCTTCCAGATCTGAGGCTCCCTTCTCCCCAGACTTCTGGTCCAAGATCCTCCTGAGACCACGGGAGCTGGAAAAGCAGAATCCCCAGCCAGGACGTCCCCCCTCCACCGGATAATCCCCTTACATGTCACTTTCAGCGGAGGGCTTAGGGCCTCCATGTGAGGGCAGCTGGGCCTCCATAACCTCATTGAAGCGAGTGTTTCCGATGTTCAAGGCCAGCTGGGGTCGCAGGAAAGTGGTGGGGGTAAGACCGGTGGTTAGGACAGCGCCCCCTGGAGGACTGAGCCTCCGGAAGCCCCCCCCCCCCCCCACATCACCCCCTTCCCAGCCCGTCAGGATCCTGCCCCACCTCTCCAGGGCCCACAATCTCAGGTTGAGCCAGTGGACCCAGTCCAGCCTCCGACCAGGCCCCGCCCCCAATGTCACCGCTGGCCCCGCCCCACCCTCACCAGCAGCTCGGAGGGGCCCAGCAGGTCCAAGGTGAGGGATTGCATGCGCGAGAAGCGCACACCCAGCTCGCGGTGGACGCCGGAGCACTGGATGCAGGTGAGCACGCCCAGGTTGGTGCTGAGCCACGTGGGGTCTGCAAGGTGGAGAAGCTTGAGCCTGGCGGTGGGGGCCCCTCCCCCCCTCCCCCCTCCCCTCCCCTGCCCCCTCCCTCCCTGCCCCGTCCACTGGCTGACCTGCAGCTCCGCAGTCGCAGCACTGGCCATTTCCGGGTCTGCTCTTCACCTCCGCGATGAGCAGCTTCGTGAGGTCCTGGGGCTCCCCATCCAGCCCAGCGCCCCCCCAGGGCCCCGGGCCACCGCTGGGCTCCCCGAGGAAGGCACTGCTCAAGGCCTCGTCCTTGCTGTTCTGTAGCACCGACACCCACCTGCAGAGAGCATGCCGGGGGGGCCCAGGAGTGACACCCGCAGGGGTGGGATCCCCAGAGGCTGGGAGGTAGCTAGGGCTCCGCTGACCCCACCCCCAGGCTGGCCGTGGGGAGTCACTCACGCCTCACACTCATGTTCATCCTCTGCCTGGAAGTGGTATGTCCTGTTGTCTGTGGGGAGACCGACGTGTGTCTGGTCCACAGAAATCCTGTGGACCTTCCCTGGGCCCAGGGAGCCCTCAACCAAACAGCTGGGCCCGGGTGGGGGGACGGGGGCGCTTTTGTCCCTGAGGAGCCAGGCTCTGCAGAGCTGGGGTGGGGAGGGTAATGACAGTGGCCAGTAGCACAGGCAGTTTCTCAGAAGTCACAACAAGAAGGCTCTGTGTGAAACCCCAGTTACAGGGTCCAGGGAACAAGACCCCACCCAGCTCAGAGGCAGAGTATCCTCCGAACCTACTGCCATCACCCCACTTGGGCCCTCAGCCTCCTCCTGTCTGGTCTCCTTGCTCCCCAACTCCCCCTTCCCCCAACCTGTACCGGCTGCCAGATTGTTGTGCCCAAGGTTCCAATCTAATCATGACACCCCCTGCTCTAGGACACCCCGTGGCTCCCTATTACCAGGAAATCAGGCCGAAACCTTTAAGAGGCATTTCCCGGGTCTCATCTCCCAACGCTCTCCTCTGTGAACCCTACACTCTGGCCAGACTGGTCAGACCCATTGTCCTGCCCCCATGTCTTTCATCATGCCAGTCCCGTCCCCTGAAATGTCTGCCCCCAAACTCTGTGTTGTGTGTTCTTCAAGGCTGCACTCAAATGCTCTCTGGCCCAAACAGCCTTTCCCGATTCCTCACAGCAGGGCAGGGCTTCCGCTCCCTAATCTTTGACAGTGCTGTATCTGCACCTCTCTTCTGGATACATCCCTGCCAGAGAGAGCTCCCTAGGATGAGATCTGGGTCTTTCTCAGCCTGCACTGGTCCCCATGTAAAGCCTGGCATCAAAGCCTCCCAAGGATGGAGACTGAAACTTCTCAAGAAATGATAATTTTGAAAGCCCAATTACCCCAATCCATTCAAATATACTTTGCAGAAATAATCGTATTTAATGTGGGATGTGGGTACATTTGAATGTTTAATGGGATGTGGGGTGTACCCTCTAAAAAGAGCATCCAGGGCCTAAGGAGTCTGATGGTCGCAGCAGACACACGTGGGATTGGACAGAGACCCCTAACTGAAGCCTCCTGGGAGCTGACAGGTCTCTTCGAGAAGCCCTAGGCAGTTGTTGGAGAGGAGACAGGGACTACTCACGGGTCACCAGGTCAAAGCACTTTTTCTCCTCAGCATTTGGCCTCACTTGGCACGTCAGCAGGGTCAGCTTCACGGGGGGCCTGTTTATCTGTGGGAATTGGGGGACAGAGGATTTACATGTTACCCTCTGGGCCTCCCAAATCCTTAGGCCTCTATTTCCCAATCTGTTAAATGGCTACAATAGTCCTGTTCCAGTTCACATCTCCTCTCTCCCAGCACCTCATGGATTGTGGAGTGTGGGCCAAGACCACGTTGGGAGCTTTCAATCCCATCCTTCCTCCCACAGGGGGTCTCCAGCCACCTGGATCCAGGTTTGGGGGCCAGTGCTAGAGGGAGGGCTTGTTCTGACCAGTGAAGAGAAGACCTATTGAGCCCTGAGACCCCCTCTCCTCCAGGCCTCACCGTGCTGTGTGAGATGGTCAGGCAGCCGTACTTGACTCCACACTTCCTTTTCTGCCAGACTCTTCGAATTCTAGAGCCCAGAGGGACAGAGAGACACTGACCCAAGGCTCACGCCCAACTCCCCCGTATCAGAAAACACAGCCCTGGACCAGGTCTCCAGCCCCACCTGTATGGCCTCCAGCCACACCTCTTCACCTCTTCCATCCCCTGACTCCTACACCCCTCACTTTCTGGGGCTCCCTTCTGATGGAGGAGACCTAGTCCTGCCTTGAGGAAGCTCCCAGTCTGATGGGGGAAACACAGCCCCCATTCTCTGGGAATCCTTATTCTAAAGGGGAACATGTGACCCTGGCCCTCTGACAGCTTCTAGTCTGATGAAGGAGACACTGCTCCCAACCCTTAGGGAGCTCCTAGTCTGACAGGAGCATCAGGCCCTTGACCACACCGATGCATTATGATTAAGGATAAAGCAAGATAGATATTGAGACCCCCAAGACAGAAATTAGCAAACCCACAATCCAAAGCTACTTAGTACTTCTTTAAGAGGTGAATATTAATTGGTATAACAAAGCTATTCTTCTCTGATAAAAGCTGATTAGTAAACAGAAACATGAATACATCCCCCGGAGCCTTTGCCTTTCACAGACTGATTTTTTTTTTTTTTTTTTTTTTACACCAGGGAGCAAGGCACAGTCAACGCTTTCATTTCCAGGCATATTCCGTATATTAGAGAGGTTAAGGGTGAAGGCACGGGGACAGCGTAGGGCCTAATAAGTGTTCAGTAAGGGCTAGCTGCTACTATTATTCTTTTTCAAGTTAAGAACAACCAGTAAGTTCCAGCAGGAGTTCATGTGCCTAGGATTCTGAAGATATTGCACTGCTAGAGCGGAGGGTGCTGGAACCCTCAGAGTCTATGCAAATGATGAGAACAGCCCCCCGGGGCGGCTCCCCCAACCATTGTTTACTGGCCGTGTGGCTTTGGGCAAGTTACTTGAGCTCTCTGAGTGACTTACCCGTCACTTTTCTTGTACAGAAAGCCCACCTTCTCCGTCCCAAACTGCTTGTTGCCTTGGTGCTGATGGATGCTGTAGCCACCTCCTGAGTTCTTCCGGCTCAGATTCTCCTGTTCCTCGGACACGCAAAGGACACCTTAGGGCGTCTGGGAAGAGCCTCACTGCGCAGGGGTCTCACTCAGGGAGACTTCTCAAGGGCCCCTTGAAGTGGGGTCTTCCTTCTCTCCCTCCCTCCCTCCACGGCCGGCCTTGGGAGAAGGCATTCATGTGGGCATGACTGAGGGGCTGACCTCTCTGCTCTCAAGCTGCAGTGTCCCTCGGAGGGAGTCCCGGAGCTGGGTCAGCTTCTGTAGCTCCTCCTCCTGGGCTTGACGCAGCTATGGGACAGAAGGCAGGACCCCGCTGTCAGCCCACAGATGTGCCGGGTGCACAGCCCGGACCAGGACTTGCAGGGCAGCAGCCTTGCTCTCTGGGCAGGGGCCAGCTCTTCCACACCCCCAGATTCTCCCGGGAAGACAGAGGACTTGACCGTGTGCCCAAGGGTGAGGCCCGACTTACTGCATGTACAGAGGCTGCCAGCTTCTCGATGAAGGGGGACAGGCTCTGAGCGGCCTTCCAGCCATCTTGGAAAAAGCTAAGAGGCGTGAGGCCAAACGGGGGACAAGAAAGGCCGGGAGAATGAGGGAGGCAGGAAGGGTGAGAGAAGTTGCTCCAAGGATCACAGGGCCCCTGGGGGCAGTACAGCCTGCCTGTCAGGAGCAAGCTCTCTGGAGTCAAAGTTGTCTGGGTCCAGATCCCGCGTCCCAGCTGCGTGATGTTAGTAAATCTGATTCTGAGGACGAATGGGGGTTTCTCCTGGCTCACGGGGCTGTTGGGGGACTGAGTGAGCGCAAACGTGTAAAAGTACCTAGTGCCTGATACGTGGGGAGCCCCCAGTAAAGAGGAGCCCTAGAAAGCATTCCCTAGAAAGGCACAGGCGGAGTCCTCGAGGGCCTGCCAGATCCTGGGGATGGGCCTTGTTTCGTGTTGTCTGAAGGGTTAATGGTGAGGGCCACGGGGTGGGGGTGGGGGCGGGGACAAGGGAGAAGAAACCTACTTGTGCTGGGCGTGGAAGAACTTGATGAGGCTCTGCAGGAAATCAGGACCCTGTTTCATCTGGCTCTCCCCGGCTCTCAGCAGATACTGGGGAAAGAGCAGGGCTAAGTGGGCAGCGTGTGCGGAAGCTGAATCCTGGGGGCAAGGGGCTGCTGTCCCCACCCCGGGCCAGCCTTGGCCATGACTGAACCTCGGTGATATGTCAAGTGCCATCTGGATAGGACCCCGGGGGTTCAGGAGGCGAAGAGACACATCCCAACCTCCCCTCACCCCTGCAGCGCCCCTTACCTCACACATGTGCAGCTGGAAGACGCGCCGTTCTCTCTGTGTGTCCTGGGCCACCTCCCCAGGGCTCCCTCCTGTCACTCTGGCCCGGTCCCTTTCCTTCTCCAGCCTGGCCCTAGGCCCCAAGGAAAGAGAGGCCCGAACAACTCTTGCCATAGCCCCTTTCACGACCCACCACCTCCACATGCCCCTCTCTGCCACGGGCACACGAGAGTGAGGGGGCCCTCCTGGGTGCCAGCTGTGTGGTAGGGCTGGGGTACAATGGTGGACAAGGAGGATCCAGGTGGGGGAGAAAGACGTGAATCAAATCGCAGCCGCGAAGACTAAAATGGGGGATCCGACCTCGCCCGGCTGCTCAGGGAGTGCTGTTTGAGGTGAGATCTGAAAGGCTGAGAGGTTGCCTTGGAGGAAGCTAGGAGCATCAGACCACGTGGTAGCCGGAGGCAGGGGGCATCAGGGCTCAGGGACGGAGATGGAGAGGAAGGGGCTCCAGGTGAGGCACAGAGGGGCCAGATCACGCGGGGCCTAATTCAGATCATTGCTCCCAAGAGCGATGCGACAGGCTTAGATTAGGGCCAGGTGGGGTTTGGGGTGACCAGTCTGATTTTGCTGGAAGGATCAGTGGCTCAGAGGATCAGTAGGTACCTTCATACTTCTGAACCATGGAGCTTCCCATCTAAAGCTTAGAAAACCTTTGTCCTTTTCTTTGTGAGCAAAGACAGCGTGTAGCTAAGAGTAACCTGGGCCTTCCCCCTACAGATCTCAAGGGTTGGCTGTTTTCCCTCTTTGGGGGTGGCTGGATGTGTTTGTAAATGATTTCCTGGAAATCCCACGCCCATCAGACCACCCACTCTCAGCCGGGAGAGTGTTTCCACATCTGGGGCTGGGCACATGTAACCACAAATCCTCTGTAAAGGAGATGTCTTGCTTGTCAGTTTTGCTTCCAAGTAGGTACCAGCCCTGAGCAAAGATGACAACTGTGGGATACATTACAAGTATCACTACCCCTCCCCAAGCCTCAGTCTCCTCAGCTGGGAAATGGGGATCCTTATCTGTACCCAGAGGAGACAAAGTATGCAGAAGACTTAGCACACGGACGACCCTACAGCTATTATTATCATAGGTCCCTCCAGGCCTCGGTTTTCCTGTCTGTAAACTAGGGAAGCAAAGGCCTAGGCAGAGTCCTCAGGTCCATTCTGGCCTCAAAGTTCCAGGCCCTACTGAGGTCAGTGTTTACATGCAGGATCTGTCCCTGGAGACCTGTTGAGCCATTCCTCAACCGTGGAACTACAGATGTTCTGACCAGATAATTCCTTGATATGGAGCCGTTCAGTAGATGCAGGATGTTTGGCGGCACCCCTGACCTCTACCCACTAGATGCCAGTAGCACCTCCCAGTTGTGACAGCCAGAAATGTCTACTGGGGGGGGGGGTGCCCCTGAGTGAGCCCCACTACTCCAGAGTGCGGGTCTGTAGGTTTAAAAATTTTTTTTCTCGGGAGTGGTTATTTTTCCTTCCCCGAAAGCTTTATGATACCCCGAGAGGGAGTCTGTGGCAGGCTGGTGGAGTTAGGGTGGGGACTGACCCTGTGAACTGGGCCGGGGAGGGGGGGGAGGGGGTCATGGCAGATGCTATTTCAGGGGATCAGAAGATGAGCAGCAGGGAGGGGCAATGGCTAAGGCTGTGGTGTGCCCGCAGTGAGCCTGGCAGCTTGCTAAGAGGGCAGGAGACAAAGCAGGCAGAGCGGCTGGGAGGGGTGGGGGCATCTCCCATGCACACTGCTAACCTCATCTTTCACTAGTAAAAGTGAAAAATAAGCTAGATGGCTATCAGTGGGAAATAGATACATTATGCTCTGGCCACCTGTAGGAATACTATGCGGCCGTTAAAAAGGATAAGGAAGATCTATTCGTACTGGCATGGAAAGACGTCTGCTCAAGGGTAAATGGGCGAAAAGGAAGCACAACATGGGACAGTGGCTAGAAATGTGTGTTCTAGATTTGAATAGCAGCTCTCTCACTTAACCTTTATAAATCTAAGCTTTATTTGTTTGTTTTTAGCACGGGGTACTTCCTTATTTATTTAATATTTTTCGTACAGGCTCTAGTGGAGATTAAAGGACAGAGGCTAGTTAGCTCAGGATAGAGACAAGCTGTAAAGTGTAAATGGCTTCACGAATTACCACAGCTCTGTCCCTGCCTCGGCTGAGGTAATCTACAGAGCCATACCCTACCAGGTCTGACATGACCTCAGACTACTAGCTGGGGACTTGCTTTTTATTCCACCACACCCTTCCCAGAAAAGAGCAACTCCTATTCCCTCCCTGTCCTCAAAGGATCACCAATGTTGTAGAAACATTTCCCATGCTGGGGATATTTTATTTCCTTTGAATGGAGTTGCAGCGGAAGGAGTGAAATGAATATTGAGTGAAAAGCAGCGAAATGCTAGTTACTGAGAAGACCAAGGGAACTGAAGAAGGGGACTTCGGGGAGCAGTGTAGCATTCAGACGGGGAGCAGGCACTCCCGGTGGAGTGAGGGGGTCAGTGAGGAGGATGGAGGAGAGGAAAGGAATCAAAACGAACCATGCACCCGCTGACCTGATGCCTTGGAATCGCCTCTCCTGTGATGCCTCCCCCTACCACCCTTCCCTCCACCCGATCGAAACCACCTGTCTCGTCTGCCGCCTCAATGCCGACACTATTCTTATGGCACCGTCGCTTTGTATCTTCATTATTTATCCACCCACCTCTCGCTTACGAACCAGTGGGATCCACCAGGGCAGGGATTGGGGTGGCACTCTCTTCCTTATTTCTTACCTATAAATTGGGGATAATAACAGCCCCTTTCCCTGCCAAGGGGAATAAATACATCAGATAACAGATGTAAAGAGCTTATCATGGTACCTAAGGTAAAAGAAGCTTATAAGTAAGTATAAGTACCAGCTGCTATTATTACTAATTATTACTTTTAAGCACTGATATTGTGTTGGGCACTCTGCTAGACTCTTCACATGCTAAAGTGATAACCCCAGGAGGCAGGAATCATCACCCCATTTTATAGGTGAGGAGCCTGAGGCCGAGACAAGTCACATGTCCAAATCTCTCAGCTAGTAACTGCTGGAGCTAGGATTTGAATGCAGCATCTGGATTCAAGCCACCATCCAGTCTGTCGGATGCTCGAGGCTTGGGGACGGCACTGGTAACCAACGCTGTGTCCCAGATTTGCCCCATCCCTCCTTCCCTGTCTGGTTCCCTCTGCTGGTGACAGGCACAGTGTCTCTTTTTTTTTTTTTTCTTCTTTAAAAAAAATTGTATTTATTTTATTAACTTTAAAATTTTAATCCCAGTGTGGTTAACGCATGGTGTTCTATTAGTCTCAGGTGTGTAATACACTGTTCGACAGTTCTGGACATTACTCTCTGCTCATCACCGTAAGTGCACTCATTAAGCCCATCACCTAGTTCACCCACGCCCACGGTGTCTTTTCTGATAGGCCCCAGTCAGAGACTGTTTCACAGAAGATGAAGCTGAGGCCCAGAGGAGGGAAGGGACTGTCCAAGAGCCCAAGCTGGCCAGGGGAAATGCTAGGAGCAGAGGCCTGGGATCCTGCCTGTCAGCCCCTTGCTGTGTCACTCTGATCGCAGTTCTGGCTCAGAAAGATGGCTGATAAATACTTGTGGAACCACAGCACCAGGTGCTTCATATGCACTGTGTTTATTTCATCTCCACACCAACCCTGCAAGGGTGTCACTGGCCCCATTTCTCAGATGAGGAAAGAGACTTGCACAGGGAACACCCTAGAAAAACTAGGTCCCTGCCCAAGGGATGCCTTTCTTCGCAGCTCCAGGTGGACAGGGGAGCCCTCCTCCTATGTGAACAACCAGGAAGTGAGGCTCCTGGTGGTATCCAACAGGTGCTATTCTGGGCCCTTCCAGCTGCTGCCCAGACTGGTTTGGTAAGCATGAGGTGGAAATTACAGTAACTCACAGCGCACCAATATCTAGCTATACCTGAAGCCCTCATAAAAAGGAGCGTAACAGACGCCTGTGCCAGGACAGGTAGCTCAGCCAGGAGACCGCGGAGCAGGGCAGAAGGAGCACTGGGTTCTAGTCCAGGCCCTGTTGATTACTCACTGAACAACCCTCACCAAGCCCCTCTCCCGATCAATTACACAGTCTTTTCTTTAAACGAAACCTTGCAGGCAAGACCAATACGTAAATCTGGTACAGGGCGCCTGACTGTGGCTCAGTCCGTGGAGCACGCGACTCTTGATCTCAGGGTTGTGAGTTTGAGCCCCATGTGAGGTGTAGAGATTACTTACAAACAAAATCATATACAAAAACATATGTATATGTATGTATATGTAAATCTGGTAAAAGCAGAGCTGGCTGGAGATGGTCAGCAGGGTGGGGCTTACTCCTTCCACTTGGTAGGTGATGCCCTGCAAGGCTGAGGGCTTAGTCAAGGGAACTCAGGAAGACGCAGACCATGTGGTGGCCCCACATCAAATTGCTAGGAAGACTGCCTGCGTGGCCACGCCCCTCTCTGGGCCTCTAAAGAGAGCAGATGGCCACGCCCACCACAGCTCCCACCCCCACGCCCCCCCCCCCCCGGGGGTGGGTGGGGGGAGGGCCTACAGGCACAACAGCAGTAGAGACCTGAGCGCTGCTGGAGTGGGGAGTCCTGGCCTTCCTTCCGCCTCCCTGGGGCTGGAGGAACAATAAAGCTCCAGGATCTCCTTCTTAGAATTGAACCTACAGAAGTAATGATTCTGGGAGAGAGCAAACATTTAGTTCCAAGGATGGGTCCCCAAAGACAGGGGCGGAAGAAATACATTAGGGATCATGCGTATGTTGAAACACAGTCTGCCCATTTAAGTGACGATGTATATGAATATGCAATGATGTGGAAAGACGGTCATGATGTATTTTAAGTTTTATTTTTATTTTCTTATTTATTTTGAGAGAGAGAAAGCATGAGTAGGGGTGGGGCAAAGAGAGAGGAAGCGAGAGAGAATCCCAAGCAGGCTCCGCACCGTCGGTGCAGACAGAGCCTGATGCAGGACCGAACTCATAGGCCGTGAGATCATGACCTGAGCGGAAGTCAGAGGCTTAATGACTGAGCTACCCAGGCGCCCGGGTCACAATGTATTTTTAAGTAAAGAAAACTCAATATGATTATTATGTTCTCAGTCTTGTAAAAAAATATTTCTTTATATATAGGAAAATGACTAGAAAGTTGTTAATACTCTGGTCTTGGAAATTAAGCTTTTCCGGGGCTCCTGGTGGCTCAGTCCGTTAAGCATCCAACTCCTGATTTCCGTCAGGTCATGATCTCATGGTTTGTGAGTCTGACCCCCTTGTCTGGCTCTGTGCTGACAGCACAGAACCTGCTTGGGATTCTCTCTCCCTCTTTCTCTTTCTCTCTCTCTCAAAATAAATAAGCTTTTTTTTTTTTTTTTTTTAAGAATTTTCCTCTTGGTCTTTGGTAGTTTCCCCTCCTCCCACTTTTTTAAGTGACAAAACCAGAGCATCCGCCCATACTATGTAAAAACACTCAAATAACAGGGGCGCCTGGGTGGCTCAGTCTGTTGGGCGACCGACTTCGGCTCAGGTCATGATCTCGCAGTCCGTGAGTTCGAGCCCCGCGTCGGGCTCTGTGCTGACAGCTCAGAGCCTGGAGCCTGTTTCAGATTCTGTGTCTCCCTCTCTCTGACCCTCCCCCATTCATGCTCTGTCTCTCTGTCTCAAAAATAAATAAACGTTAAAAAAAAAATTAAAAAAAACAAACAAACACTCAACAGAAGTACTAGCTGTTCCCCACAGGGCCCTCATCCTCTCCTAAGGATAATTAAAGTTTTTTCTTCTTTCCTCCTCATTTCCTGAGTTATTCACAATGGACACATACTGCTTTTGCAAAATGCAAGAGAAGACAACAGTTTACAAATAGTAAACAGAGCTCTGAGGTACGGCGGGCCTGGCCGGGCCCTGGCAGAGTCCTATAGACAGGGCCCGAGGAGTCTCTGCTCTGGGTGGATTGGCTCCTTCTGTCCCCATGATGGGCCAGTAGCCAGTGAGAGGTCTGGGAGGTGCGCACAAGAGGCGTGGGTCTGACACTGACTCCCTTTCCTCCTCTATGTCCGACTAAACGCTTACAAATAACCACCTGGTGTTGCAGAAAGAGGATGAAGGGGCGGGAACCCCAGCTCCGCCTCTGCCTCACCGTGTGGCCTTAGGCAGGCGACTTAACCCGTCTGAGCCTCCAATTCCTCCTGACTCTTGGGATGCTAGCACCTCCCGCACAGGCTGGGTGGTTGTGGAGACTTACTGGCATGCAGCCTTTCCCTTTCTCTGCCCACTTCTGGCACCACTGAGCAGATGGGTCTCCGAGAGCAGGATCTCGAGGACCCTTCACAACTGCCCCCCTTTGGTGGTCCTGCAGTCCAGCCCCCAGAGTCCTGTCAGGCCTGGGCATAGATCACCTCCTGTAAATGCCTCCAGAGAGTGAGATGGCGGGTGCCTGGGTGGCTCAGTCAGTTAAGCTGAACCAACTTCGGTTCAGGTCACGATCTCACAGTTCGTGAGTTCGAACCCCGCGTAGGGCCTCGTGTGTCCAGGCTCAGAGCCTGGGGCCTGCTGCAGATTCTGTGTCTCCCTCTCTCTCTCTGACCCTCCCTGGCTCACACTCCCTCTATCTCAAAAATAAATAAACATTTAAAAAAAAAAAATGTTAGAGAGTGAGATGCCATGCGCTTTTGGGTGACATGTCCTGGCAGCACTGAGGTTCTCCCCCTGTCCAGCCTCCTTCTGCAACACAAGATTCGCTCCCCTGGGCAAACCACCCTGACCACAGCCACTTACATTTTGGCTTCGTAGTCCTTCCACGCCTTCTCCAGCTGCTTTTTGGAATCCTGTGGTTTAAAAAGAACAATTTGCCCAGGGGCGCCTGGGTGGTGCAGTCAGTTAGGCGACTGACTCTTCTCGATTTCAGCTCAGGTCACAATCTCACGGTTTGTGAGTTTGGAGCCCCGTGTGGGGGAGCCTGCTTGGAATGCTCTCTCACTGCCCCTCCCCCACTTACACATGGGAGTGTGCGTGCACACACACACACACACACACACACACACACTCTCTCTCTCTC
>NW_024412388.1:17487698-17581534 GCF_014898765.1 Herpailurus yagouaroundi
AAAAAAAAAAAAAAAAAAAAAGAACAATTTGCCCAAAGGGGCACTTGGGGGCTGGAATCAACAGTTCGCTTTGCTACCTTTAGGAGGACCCTGTGCTTTCATGCTCCCCTATGCTGCTCAGAGCCATACTCCAACCAACCCCTGCCCCCATAGCCCTTACTGTAAACCTCACCCCCCGAAACGAGACCCGACCAGCACCATTTCTCAGGACTGAGCCCCCTTCTCCCACTTGACCTTTTCCTATAGCTGCTAAGAATCAGCTGGGTTTGGTGGGCCTTGGTCTGTGAGGTACGGGAAGAATTTTGAGTCCTCTTTCTCAGAAGGCAGAGATCGCCATGAGAATGAGGAAGTTGGAAGTCAGACTCCTCCCCTAACTTTATCCCACCCTTCCTTGTGCCTGGAACTAGATCATCCTCTCCACAGGAAGGGTACACGTAGAGGGACACACGCACAGAGAGGCTGAGGAGTCTACTCAGGGCCACACAGCAAGCCCGTGAGACCTGGCTGATCTCTGGCCTGGTTTGCCTGGGCCTCATCCAGCTGGAGTGCTCACACCCTCCAGAACTGTCCCCGTCAGCCAAGTAAAAAAGCTGCCTGGCTGGTTTGGGCGGTTCCCAGGCTGGTGGCTGGCCTAAGGCAAGAGGGAAGTCTCTGGAAGGAGGACAGCTTCTCCCCCCGGGCCTTCTGGGGCAGACTTCTCAGGGAGATTATTCTGTCGCTTTCTTTGAGTTCTGCTCTGCCTGGAGGCTAGCGCTGCCAGGTGCAGAGAGCAGCCAACTCTGGAGTCGGCAGCCCCAGATCCCACCCTGGCTCCTCGGACGAGCCAGGTGACCTGTCAACAGGTTACCAAACTCCCTGGGCCTCGATCTCCTCAACTGCAGAACAGGGACGGCAGTACCCACAGAACCCACCTCCGTAGGGTTGTTGTCAGAATTGCCTGACCCGTTTCCCGTAAGGGCCCCGGCAGACAACAGTTCAGCCATCCCAGACTGACCCCAAAGCCAGGTCTTCCCGCCCCTCCGAGGGTCAGCACTCCCACTGTGACAGCCTCACCTGACCTCCGGCTTCAGCCCAGCCCTGTCTGCCCTTCGGTCCCCTGCCCACCTCTTTCTTACTCCATCCCATCACCTCTGGGCACCTCCACTCCCCGAATGGAAACTCACCTGTCGCCCGTCCCTCAGTTGCCCCTTCAATAGACTGTCCAGGGGGAATGAGACAATGTTGTTCAGATTCTGAACCTGGAAAAAGCAGAGACCCCCATCCCCCATCTTGGGTGACCATCTGTCGAGCTCCAAGGGGCTACAGGGCACAAGGAAGGGTCAGAGGGCAAAGGAGGGCCCTGGGGTGAGGGTGGGGGGCAGAAGGGGTGGCAGAGCCGGCCCCTGAAAGCGCTGTTTCCCCTTCTCCTGACTAACCCCGGCCTCATCGCCTCACAGCTCCGGGAATATCCACGGTCAGCCCATCTCCATTCCTTTGCCACGAGCACCCTCTCCTCGCCCCTCTGACTCTGAAATGGCCATCTGCTGTTTGTGTCTGGCCAGCTCCTCTCCCCCTGTCATGTGGGGAACCCTTTCCCCTGTGGTCACGTGAGGTAAACACAGGAGTCAGAGCTGACCAGAGCACCCCATCCTTGGGCAATAGGGATTGGCTCAGGTGCGCAATTCGAGCTGGCCAATCAGGATCCTTCCTGGAACTTTCTGCCAGAGTCCTGGGAGAAACACTGGGTCTTTCTTCTGGTGAGACTGTGAATCTGGGTCTGCTGGGCCATCCTGCCCACTGAGCAGACACAGAGAGAAACTATCTAAGAGAAAGAGAAGAAGCCTAAAGCCAGTTGCATACCTGGATTTCCCATTACGGGGGCCAATGAATTCTCTTTATAACAAATCCTAGTTTGAAAAAAATTTTTTAATGTTTATTTTTTTATTTTTTATTTTTGAGAGAGAGAGGGAAAGACAAAGTATGAGCAGGGGAGGGGCAGAAAGAGAGGGAGACACAGACTCTGAAGCAGGCTCCAGGCTCTGAACTGTCAGCACAGAGCCCGACACGGGACTCGAACTCACGAACTGCGAGATCATGACCTGAGCCGAAGTCAGACACTTAGCCGACTGAGCCACCCAGGCGCCCCTAAAAAATCCTGGTTTGAATTGAGTTTCTATCATTTGGCAACCCAAATTGCCTGTCTGATATTTTAGTTCACCTTTCAAAGTATAGCTTGGGTCTCCCCTCCTCCAGGAAGCCTTCCTGATTGCTCCTCCCCATGGTCTACGCTGACCTTCCCCTTTCTGAACCATGGCAGCCTCTGACCCAACTCGCTGGGTCCTCGAGTTTGTGCCAAGCTACTGGTAATGCTTGGTGTCGTCCCACATCTCAGCTCCTGTCTCTCCCACTAGACTATGGCTCTCTAAGGCGTTAGCCTCTTCCCTGTGTCACCAGCCCCTCGTACGATGCCCAGCACAGAGTAGACCCTCAGCAAAGCTTAGTTTGACTGAAAACAGCAGGAGGAGAGGTCAAGACAAAAGAGGTCACTAATTCAGTTGAACTCAAACACTGAAGCCCTACATACGGGACCGTGTGTGAGGCAGTGCTACGCAGAGAGGTACAATCATGACAGGTGGCAATATTATCTATCACTAACTGCGCGCTTACTCTGGGGTAGGCACTTAACTTGCGTAACCTCATTATAACTCTGTGAGGTGGGTACCATTATGAGCACAATTTTACAGACGGGGCCCAGGCAGAGTGAGTGACTTGGCCAGGGACACCCACCCAGAGAGCCGCAGAGCAGGGTCCGAGTCTAAGCCTGAGGTCTGGGGGCTCAACCACCGAGCAAACTGCGTCTCAGAGATGATGCAGCCAGGGCCTGGGCAAGGGAGGGACTGGAGCCATGACAGCCAGTCCCAAAGCCATGGAGCCTGGGGAGCGACGGGCTTTCCTGAGGTGCTACAGCCAGGCTTGAGTTCAGACACTGGAGCCGGACAACCTGGGTTCAACTCCGGCAGCGTGAACTCGGGCCAGGTGCTTAACCTCGTGCCCTAGTTTCCTAGCCCGTAAAGCGGGGAAGACAGTAAAACCAAACCCACGGAGCTGTGCTCCAGGATTGGATGAGTTAACCCACGTGAGGCACCGAGAACCGGGCCTTTCAGGGGAACAGCTTCTATCTTGGACCACGTGCAGGAGCCGAGAGGCTTGTTGAGGGGAGGTCGTTCCCAGGCTTTGTGGACACAGCAGATGCAGTTGGGAAAGCAGAGGGCAAAGAGGGTTACGGGGAGGCAGTGGTACAAAGGCAGGAACCCCAGGCTCTGCCCTCCCTTCTCCCGAACCTCCTCCAGGAAGCCCTCTCTTCGTGGGGCTCTTCCCCTCTGTGAGGCCCATCTGCTGCTGGGTACGCGCACAGAAGAGAAAGAGGAGGGCAGGGTCAGAGGGAAGGCGGGAAAGAGAAGACACGGGGGGAAAGTCAGAGGAGAAGAGGAACGCAAATGGTAGGTCAGAACCGGAAAGGGAACTGGGTCTCTGGTCAAGGTCAGGGGAGACTGGAGGTCAAGGGCAACCCCAGAGAAGGGTGGAACCTTTCTCAGTCAGGTTCTTCAGCCCACTTGATGTACCCTGAGCCTAGGCTAAGGGCTGGGTGAGAAAGGAACAGGGCCTCACCAGGTTCTTGAAAAGTGCAGCCACCTCGCGGGTGAACACGGCCAAGTTCAGGAAGCCGGTGGACAGCTCATGACTGTTTTGGGACAAGTGGCTGTTGCCCAAGGACTCTACAGCCTCTCGGTACTGCTCCTCATTCTCCACGTGGCCTGTGGAGGTAGAGAGAAAGGCAGAGTTCGTTCCATGCTAGGGCTGGGGCTGGGGAAGGGGCTCCTTAGCCAGGCTGGGCGTCAAGCAGGCTCACTCACCAAGGCCGGAGCTGTGGATCGCCCGCACAGCTTTCTTTATTCTCTGCAGGATGGCCTGGTCTCCTTCTAGGATCTGGAAGCAAATGTGGATAGAGTTCAGGGATGCCCAGCTGGGAGGAGTGCCGGACTCCATGATCCTACTCTCGAAACACACGTATAACGTTTCTTCCCCGGGGTCCCCCTGCACACCCCACCAAACATAAATAGACCACCCTCTTCCACCCAGACCACATGGGAAACATAGATCGGTCACACCACTCCAGAAGACCACAGACTTTTCTCCCCAACTCCAGTGCAGGCCAGCTAAACACAGCGATTGCAAGGCATGTGGCACAGTGGGGACAGCCAGACCTAGATTGGAACCCTGACTCTGGCACTACCTACTGCGTCAACCTAAACAAACCTGTTAACTTCTCTGAGCCTTGGGTACCTTGTCTGCAAAATGGAGATGATACTATAGACTCCTGGAAGTGCTGAGCAAATGGATTGGTTTTACAGATATATACAAAACGCTTGGGGCGCCTGGGTGGCTCAGCTGGCTTAGCATCCGACTCTTGATTTCGGCTCAGGTCAGGATCTCGTGGTTCGTGGGATGGAGTCCCACATCGGGCTCTGTGTTGTACACGCAAAACGCTTAGCAAAAGACCAGAGGAGAGAATGTGGACATCTCTGTATTCTCGAAGACAAATCCCAGGCTCAGGAAGCAGAAGGGGCCGCACTCGACCCCAACTGGAAAGAACTGGTGGGACAACCATCTCTGTGGGTTGCAGAACAGACAGCAGACTGTGGGGAAGGCCAGGAGATGTGATGGTGAGAAGCAGGACTCGCGTGCCTTGGGCAGGGGTGGGGCTCGGCTCAGCTCAGATCAAAACCTCCCAGGCACACTTCTCTTTCAGTTGGGGTACAGAAGCCCCAACCCCATGGAGCCCTTATGAAATGCTTCGTTAAGCTGGAAATTATAGAATGCTAGGGCTGAGAAGGGCTGATAGAACCACAGATGAGGAAACTGAGGCCAAGAGAGGGGAGCGCCTTGCCCGGAGTCAAACAGTGGGTCAGGAGCAGAGCTGGGTTTCCAGGGGCTGCTCCAGTACCGTGGTTCACCCACACACGCAACCACACGCCGCAGCCCCACCCTGACCCCAGCCCCACCTCTTTTGTCCCGTGACCAAAAAAGGGATCAGAGTTTATTTTCAAAGAGTTACCTTCAACGTGACCAGGGTTAGCAAACACATTTGGCATAGTATCTCCAAAGATTCTAAGTGATACTCACAGGAGGACATGCACAGGGCCGACCTCAGGGGCAATGTGGGGTGTTCCCCGAAGCCTCTGGCGTGTAGGGAGCCTCTAGAGGGAGGGGGGGTCTGGATTTGAAGCTCAGCTCCCCTGCCCAGGTGCTGTGTGACCTCGAGCAAGTTGCCTATTTGCTCTGAGCTTCCTGATTAGCTATCTGGGAAATGGAGGAAACCCTGAGTATGAACATCATGTGTGGGACCAATGGAGGCTCATCCCAGGGATGAAGAAAAGAGTCAAGGATTTAGGGAGATGGGGGGAGAGGAGGCCATATTTGTTTGTTTTTTTTTTTAATTTTTTTCAACGTTTATTATTTATTTTTGGGACAGAGAGAGACAGAGCATGAACGGGGGAGGGGCAGAGAGAGAGGGAGACACAGAATCGGAAACAGGCTCCAGGCTCCGAGCCATCAGCCCAGAGCCTGACGCGGGGCTCGAACTCACGGACCGCGAGATCGTGACCTGGCTGAAGTCGGACGCTTAACCGACTGCGCCACCCAGGCGCCCCAGAGGAGGCCTTATTTGAATCAGCTAAAGAACTAAGACATTCTACTGGAGAAACAAAGACGAGGGGGAGGACAGGGACATCACTACAGTTCCCAAAGACCTAGGTGAGGGAATATGCGTTCGCCAAAGCCCTCGATCCCCACCTCGAGACTTGAAAGGGAAAGCTAAGAGATGATTAATTTAAGGAGCTGTGACTTTACTCCAAAAGACAGCATAGGTTAAAGATATGAACAAATTCCAAAGAGATTTAGAAAACTCCCTAGAAGGCAGATCCATGTGCTTAGCATACAGAAAATACCCAATAATTATTTACCTAAATGAATGACGTTTTGCAAAGTCCTGGGACATGCACCTGAGAAGTCTGTGTCCGTGATACTTTTCGGAGAGTCTCCCCATCCCACAACACAGATTCTCTGAAAACTGCCCTCCTCCCCTCTAGCGGTGGGCCCTTGTCACCTTGTTTGTTTTAGCCACAGTTGACTGGACTAGGGTGGACACTTGACCCAAGCTGGCCCAATCAGCTTCTCTCTCCAAGGAATTCGGAATCAGGCTCTGGGAAGTTAGCTAACTGATCTGAAGTACTGAAGCTGGACCATCTTTCCCACCACGTGCAAAGAGAAAAGAACAAAGCAGACGTACAAAAGAAGCAAACGAGACCCATGCGGCCACAGAAAAGCACTAGAAAAATGCTGCTCTGGTTTCTGGCACCTGTCCCGATCCCGCACCCTGAGAGGCTCCTCTACACTTCCTGTCCTTGGGTCTTCACAAAATATCCCCAAATCCATCCAACAAATTCCCCTAAGTGCTTAAGCTGGTTTAAGAGGATCTCTCTTCCCTACAGAGACTGCTGGTCGGCTCCCAGCGTCCATTCTCTCGTCTTCCTTAGCAAAAAGAACCCTGACTTTTCCGACGGCCACTCGGCCACTCGCAATAGAGACATTTCCCAGCCTACCTTGCAGGTGAATATGGTCATATGACGAAGTGCTGACCTATGTAATACAATGGAGATTTCACTTGTTAGCTTTCAGAAAGTATTCTTAAAAGGAAGGGGGAGCCCCTGGGTGGCTCAGTTGGTTGAGTGTCTGACTCTTGATTTCGGCTCAGGTCATGATCCCAGGGTTGTGGGATCCAGTCCCACATCGGACTCTGTGGTGACAGCACAGCGCCTACTTATGATTCTCTCTCTCCCCCTCTCTCTGCACCTCGCCCCCTCAAAACGAATAGATTAAAAAAAGGAGGGGAAGGACTACACACCTATTAAAAATGGCCCAAACCCAAAACAATGACAACACCAAATGCTGATGAGGATGTGGAGAAACAGAACTCTCTTTCACTGCTGGTGGGAAGGCAAAATGTTACAGCCACTTTGGTAGACAGCTTGGCAGTTTGTTACCAAACTAAACATATTCTTACCATACAACCCAGCAACTGCACTCCTTGGTATTTACCCAAATGAACTGAAAGTCTATTGCCACATAAAAACTTGCACATGGATGTTTACAGCAGCTTTATCCATAACTGCTAAAACTTGCAGACAATGGCATATTGTTTAGCACTAAAAAGGAGCTCCCAAGTCACAAAGGACACAAAAGAACCTTAAATATATAGTTCTGGCTGGCTCAGTTGGTGGAGCACGTGACTATGGATCTCAGGGTTGTGAGTTCGAGTCCCATGATGGGTGTAGAGATGACTTAAAACTAAATTTTTTTTTTAAAGATGTATATATATATTACTGAGTGAAAAAAGCCAATCTGAAAAAATTGCATAGTGATACCAACTATGGGACGTTCTGGAATAGGCCAAAGTGTGGAAACGATCAAAAGATCAGTCGTTGCCAGGGGAAGAAGGGATAAACAGGTGGAGCACAAGGGACTTTTAGAGCAGTGAAACGATTCTGCATGGGCCTGCTCGTGGATACGGTCACTATGCATTTGTCAAAACTCATAAAATGTACAATACCGAGAGTGAACCTTAACATAACCTATGGATTTGGGGTGATAACGACGTGTCAGTGTAGGCTCACTGATTATAACAAATATGCCACTCCGGTGTGGGATAGTGATAGTGTGGGAGGTTACTGGTGGAGTAGAAGGTATATAGGAACTCTGTACTTTCCACTCAATTTTGCTGGGAAGCTAACAGTGCTCTAAAAAATAAAGTGTTTTTTTAAACAAAGAGGGGGAAAAAAAGAAAAGGATAAAAGGAAGAGAGGGAGGGGTACCCTCTGTCATAACTTTCTCTTGGCTGGAATGCATTTGTGATGTCTAGAGCTCAGGCAGCCATCTTGGACCACGACGTAGAGGCCACCTGTTATGGACGGTGGAGCAAGAAAGTAGTAGCCTTGTCCTGGTGATTGAGGAACCACCCTATCAGGCCTGGGCCACTTATTTGTAAACATTTATAAAAGAAATAAATGTCTATCTTATTTTAGCCACGTTATGCGGGGTATGTTGTCATTTGTGACTGAAGCTAACTCCCACTTGCCTACGGGTAGGCAAGCCACCCTAATGACCAATAAACTATCACTTGATGCCCTTGTCAGACATATCTCAGGAAATGGCTTCCTGGCAAGATACCATTTCTGCCCCTACTGCCCTTAGCAACGAAGGTTCACATAGCTATTCATTCATTCATTCATTCATTCACTCACTCACTCACTAGTTACTGTGTGCCTGCATTCACACTCTGTGTAAAAGACACAGACTTTGGGGCACCTGGGTGGGTCAGTTGGTTAAGCGTCCGACTTCAGCTCAGGTCATGATCTCACGGTCCGTGAGTTCAAGCCCTGTGTCGGGCTCCGTGCTGACAGCTCAGAGCCTGGAGCCTGCTTCGGATTCTGTGACTCCTTCTCTCTCTGCCCCTCCACCTCTCACGCTCTGTCTCTCTCTCAAAAATAAGTCAACATTAAAAAAAAAAAAAAAAAAAAGACAGACTCAGCTCTCAGGGACATCACCATCTAAGGGGCAAAGAGCCAAGTAAACAGACACCTGCAATGTGACTATGGCTATAATGTAAGGTGGACAAGGCACTCGGGAGCCCAGAAGGACAGCCATGTCTGCTTAGGAAGAACAGAGAAAGTCTTATTCGGTGATGCTTGACTATGGGCCCGGGACAGGCAGAAAAGAGACTAAGACTGCACAGTGAGGTGCTGTGGGGAGTGCGTGATATAAATGGTAGGATTGCTGGAGGAGGAAGGCTTGCCCTGGGAAGAATCGGAAAGGAGAGGAACATTGTTCATTCATTCATTCGTTCATTCCAACAAGCACCTACTGGTGCCTATTTTAGCCAGGCATGGCCCTTTCCTTCAAGAGGCTCCCAGACACATAACCACGCAAGTGCCTGAAGTGGGCACAAAGAGGGGAGAGTTCTGATCACCCTTTTCCCAAGAAAATATTTGCACACCACTCATACTAGGGTATCAACGGCTGATAACAACTACCCTCTATGATATAATGGGGCAAAGACTTAAGCTAAAGAAATACAGTTGTGTTTGTTTTTTTGAGAGGGAGAACGGGTGGAGGGGCAGAGAGAGAGAGAGAGAGAGAGAGAGGATATCCCAAGCGTGCTCCACACTCAGCACAGAGCCCGACACGGGGCTCAGTCTCTTGCTCCTGAGATCATGACCTAAGCCTAAATCAAGAGTTGGACACTTAACTGACTGGGCCACTCAGGCACCCCTAGAACTATAGTTTTAAGGAGGAAATTCTGATCGTAGCCTGGGGATGGGAAGATATCTGGGGAAAGGCACAGAGGTTTCCAGATCTCCTGTAATGACCCTACCATAGCACAATGAGTCGCAAGCTGAGATTCTAACCCCATTCTCCTTAAAACTATCTCCCTGGGCGATACTAGAACAGCAGTGCTCCAAACGTCCTCTTCTTTAAAGTAGGAAAATGATATCATACGGGGAGAAAATCCATCCTCTCCTTAACTCACAGAGTCACTGGTGAGGCTTGTATGAGATCGCAGACATGGCAGCACGTGCCAAGCCCTGAGGCATCTGGAAAATATGAGTACGATCCTTACTGTGGTTTGTTTTCTGCCTCTGTATGAGGTCAGCCCTCCTTCTCCGTGTCGAAGACTGGCTAGGTTAGAAAAAACAAAAATCAGCCTCTGGATTCAGGTGGGTCCATTTAATCCTCAAAGTGGGGTCTCTGAACCCAGCAGCATCAGCACCACCTGGGACCTTGGTAGAGATGCAAATTCTTCGGCTGAATCAGGAAATCTAGGGGAGGGGCTCAGCGATTTATGCTTTAACAAGCCCTGCAGGTGAATCTGATGCATGCTAAAGTTTGGGAATCAGATTCTATCAGAGACACAGTAAATCATCACTGCTAAAAGTATGAGGCTGGCCCCAAACTATCTAGCTTTGAATTCCAGCTCCACTAGGCACCTGCTGTGTGACTTCTCCATGCCTCAGTGTCCGCATTCATGAAATGAGGTTGATAATAGTTTCTCCTGCATAAAGTTGTTGGAGAGATGAAATGAATCCACATAGTAAAGTGCTCAGAACCTATTATTTCATAGCTAATAATGTTACTTATTCCAAAATGAACCTGAATTGGTTTGGAATTTCTCAATCTTCCTTGAGCTAATTAAAGGTCTTCTCCCCACCCTGCCATGATCCTGCTCAACAAGATGTGGGAATGACAGGTGCAGAGGGGCCACAGTGGAGCCTCTGCCACGAGGCAGTCATATACAAGATGCCACATGTTCTGAATACACATTTCTTGTCACCTTCCCAGCCACCCTTTGAGGTAGGCATCGCCACTGGCATTTTATAGATGAAGCTGCTGGAGGAAGGAACAAGTCCAGGTATGTTCTGGTCCCATAATTCTGAACGGTGGTAGAGCTGTAATTTAAAACCGGGTCTGGCCAAATCCAGGGCTCATGTTCCTTCCATACCACCAAGCTGCCCCGCAGAGGTTAAGGGACATGGCTCCTTTGATATCAAGACCGGATCTGCCTCTGAATCTGAACCCCAACTCAAGAACCTCTGCCACATCCTCTCACCATTCCCCAAACAGGGATGGGGCAGGGAGAGACCTGTGCCAAGAAAATAAAGTTGACGGTGGTGCTCCAACTACAAATATCCCAAGGGCTATCCTACTGAAGAGAATATAGACTTGTTCAAATTGGACCTGAGGGTTCCCAGGACTGAGCGGTGGAATTTAAGGAGACAGAAACAAATTTCAGCTCAAACAGAGAAAGGCGTTCCTAAGGAAGACTAAGCGGTGAGCTCCCCACCACTTGAAGTATTCAAGGACTTCAGGTGGCAGAGCATGACTCGGGCACTGGATTTGGGATCAGTAGTGATGGCTATTTAGATTTCTCTGAAATGGCTCCAAAGCCTGGGCAGGCATCAGGCAGGGGCAGGGGAGACGAGACACAAGACCATCAGGGACGTGACTAAACTTGGAAAACCGACTAGAGTCCTTTGGTCAGCCTTGCCTGGCTGGCCCGAGACAAAGCCTGAATTCCAGCTGGTGGCCCTGCCCTTTGTGCCCCTACTTCCCCCAGTGCCACTGCCCCCACCGTGCGCATGTACACACACACACACACACACACACGCACACGCACACGCACACGCACACAGTGCTCTGGCTCGCTGATCCGTGTTCTCTGCAGGCAAAAGACCACAGATGGCAGCACTAGGGCCATGCCCAGCTGCCCTGCTTGGAAGGGCCTTCTGCCTGCCCCCCTCCTGGGTCAGGATTCATCAATAGGACCCATTCTTCATTCCTGTGATTTCCCAGAGCCAGCTGTGGTAACCATGACGACTCAGCCAAGGGAGCAGAGCAGCAAAAGCTCAGGCCTTGGGAGCTGCCGATTAAATTTCACCATTAGACATTCACTCTTTTGGACTATTATAATATGGGACATAGGCACCACTTTTGTGGCACCATTAATCAATCACAGTGTTTTTCCCACTGGAAAACCTGGATTCAGTTTATCATTCTGTTAAGACTGCTCTTTTTTTGTTTGTTTGTTTTGCTTTGTTTTAAGACGGCTCTTTAGGTAACAATGAAACTAGAGTTAGCACAGGAGATGAAAACCATTTTCCATCTTTGCTTTGGGACATGACCTTGTCCCCCAGAGGACTAAGTCATGGAATATTAGAGATAATCTAACATTACCTTCTCATCTTACAGACTGCACAGCGAAGACTCGGATGAGTTTCTTGCCCCGGGTCTCACCAGAAATGCAAACAAACTAAGGAAAGCACGCAAACCAACACTTTCACGGGGCTTTACAGTTTATAAAGCAGTTTGACATCCATCCTCTACGATTCCCAGCTTCCCAGCGGGGCAGTTGTTGCATTGTTCCCATCTGGCTGAAGAGTCAGTGAAGCTCAGGGAGGTGAAGGAAGTGGCCTGGGCTCACACAGCCACAAAGTGGAAGAAATGAAGCTGGCACCCAAATCATTAGACTCTAACCCCCTTGTTCATGTCTAGTCTCTGGACCCCAGACCCGTGACATCCACAGAGTCATCCACAGACCCGTGACATCCACAGAGTCAGACCCTACGAAGCCACACGTCCAAGAAGCACCCTAGACCAATAAAAACAGTCTCACAGATTAGCGCGACCACATTCCACACCTGCATGCAGCTGTTATGATCAATAGGACACAAAAAAGCTTTAAAAGCACTCTTGAGGGTCAGCTGGACAGCTCAGTTGGTTAAGGGTCCAACTCTTGATTTCAGCTCAGGTCGCGATCTCACAGTTGGTGAGTCGGAGCCCTGCATCGGGCCGCACTGGCAGCACAGAGCCTGCTTGGGATTCTCTCTCTCCCTCTCTCTCTGCCCCATCCCTGCTCTCTCTCTCTCTCTAAATAAATAAAACATTAACTTAAAATAACATAACATAACATAGCATAACATAACATAACATAGCATAAAAGCATTCTTGAATTCATGGTAACTTTCAGTCCTTTTCCAAATTTCTCAAGCAATACTAAAAGTATGACTTTGTGGGAAGGTCAATGAAACTTTGACATTAAAAAGGGATCACTCAAATCAACAGTTAAGCATCCGACTCTTGGTTTCAGCTCAGGTCATGATCTCACGGCTGGCGGGATTGAGCCCCATGTCAGGCTCTGCGCTGACAGTGTGGAGCCCGCTTGGGATTCTCTCTCTCCCTCTCTCTCTGCCCCTACTCTGCTTGTTCTAAGTAAATAAATAAACTTAATAAAAAAAAAAGTCTTAAAAAAGGGGTCCCCCTGTGAGGGGGCAGAATCTTGGCTCCTTTAAGCCTTGATGTCCACAAAGAAGATTAAATTATATGTGCTACATAGTAAACGTGAAAATGAAAATACTATGTTTTAATGAGCAAGCCAAGTTACACTTATGATATTTATGAAATGATAAATAAGATGCAAAAAAACAAAAGCCACCAAAAAACCCAGAAAAGGCCTTAGGGCTTCTCATTTCTACATCCAACTACCAATGTACAGGAAACACAGATGGAGACATTCATGACCCCACACCTGGGGAATGCAACAGTGAGCACAGAGCGCGTGAAACTACAGAACAAGCCGCTGGTTTCTCTAACAAGGGGATCGTAGAAAACGAAACCACAAATGATGGAGGACAAATCATAAGAGACTCAAAACACACACTGACCAAAGGCAATACTTGGACCTTACTTTGCTTTTTAAACTTTTTTAGAATTTCAGCAAATGCTTGGCATTTGCTTCAAAACTGAGAGTCGGGGAAGCAGGTGGGGATGAGGTCGGGGCAGGACCGGGTCACAGGTAAATGGAGGCCGTTCACCATCGTGTTCTGTCTCCGTGACAATTCTAAATTCTCCATAATCAGGAAAAAGCGAGAGCTAGTAGATGAAAAAACAAGATCGGCAAAATATTCATAGTTGTTGAAACGGGGCGAGTCTACTTTTGGGTTATGTTTGAAGATTTCTACAGTACTGAGTTAATACAAGAAGACAAGGGGTTCGAGGCGCCTGAATGGCTCAGTCTATGATCTTAGGGTTCGTGAGTTCAAGCCCCACATCAGACTCTGCACAGACAGCGCTGAGCCTGCTTGGGATTCTCTCTCTCCACCTTTCTCTGCCCCTCCCGTGCGCTCCTGAGCGTGCACACACGCTCTCTCTCTCTCCCTCTCTCTCTCGAAATAAACAAATAACCATTAAAAAAAAAAAAAAAAGACAAGGGGTTCTTATATTCAGAAAGGTAGGGGACCACTGCACTAAGTTACTGAAACTAGCCTTTGACACCCTAGGTGCACAGAACTGACCCCTTTCAATGGACAGCTGTCTGGGCATAGCTTTCGACAAGGAGGATGGGATGTGAGAGTGGGTTTGGAGACGTTGGCCTGAGGGAGGCCAGGGGCCTGGGGCCCAGGGCCAATGGGGGGCAAGGATCAGGCAGAAGGGTCTTTGAGAGGCAGGCAGGAAGGGGTAAAGGCTGACCTTCTGGCTCGAGGCAGCCTCCACACTCCATGGCCTGATTACAAAAGGGCACACAGTGGGAAAAGCGCATGATGTGAAGGGAGGAGGCCTGGGTTCTATTCCAGAGCCAATTTCTCACCCGCTCCGAGACCCTGAGCAAGTCCCCAGCGTCTTCGGGAGTAGGCTCTCCACCTGCAAAGCGGGAACGACAGTCACTGCTGCTCCAGTCCCCTCCCACTGAGAATGGAGTCATAAAGACTGGGGAAGTTTATAGCCCATGCAAACGTGAGCGGTCCTCTTCATGTCAGGCTCCGATGGTTTGCTTTTTCTCATCCACCTGCCCAACCACCAGATCCAGAGAAAGGAGGGGAGCCCCACTGGGCCCTTCCTGGGTGGTCTGCAAGGAAGGGAGAGGGTGGGGTTGAGAAGTATTTGCAGCGTCCCCACCTCGGGGCAAGCCCCGCTCAGCTCCACGCTCTGGACGCTCAAATCTACAAACCCGCCCTCTCCACCCAGCGGGGCAGAGGGAACAGCTGCGATGAGGTCTCTCACGGTCACTGGCACATAGAAGGAGCTCGTTCGCACACACCGAGCACCTACCTGCCTGTACCCAAAGCCCTGTGTGGGTGCTGGGGAGAGAGGGACATCAGCTCAGGCCCTGCCCTCGAGGACCCCGGGGTGGGAGATACGCCACGATCGCTAACAGCTGAAGAGGCGCTTGGCGAACGCAGAGCAGAAGAGGAGTCCGTGTGGGGACACAGAACGGAGCAACCACAGCCACCCTACGCTGAGATGAAGTGATGCTTCACCAGGGCCTCGAAAACAAGGAGACGTCAGTGGAACAAAGAGAGGCGACGATTCTAACAGACGGGAGGTACCTGGCAAAGTCCCTGGAAGGCACGCTTCCCACATTTGGGGACCAGCCAGGAGCTTCCCGAAGCAGCACTTACCAGGCCGGGATGTGGTGAGCAGTGAGGCCCAGGGCCGAGCAGGGCCCAGAGTGACCCACTGGGAGGCCACGCTTGCAGTGAGAGTTGAGCAGATGCTCCTATCACTACTGCACGCCAGGCTTGTTGTGACAGACTTTGGGTTTTTTTTTAACTTTATTTACTAAGTAATCTCTACCCCCAGCGTGGGGTTCAAACTCACGACCCCGAGCTCACGTGTTACACGATCTACTACATGACATACTTTGTACCAGTTCACGTAATCCTCTCAACAACCCAGGAGGTTTTACGGATGAGGAAAAAGTGAGGCCCCGGGAAGTTCTGGCTTTTGCCCAGGCTCGCGCGACTAGTGAGTAGAGGAACCTAGACGTACACCAAGGGCGTCAGGCTCCAGAGTCCAAACTTTTTTTTTTAACATTTATTCATTTTTGAGAGAGAGACACAGTGCGAGCCGGGGAGGAGCAGAGAGAGAGGGAGACACGGAATCCGAAGCGGGCTCCAGGCTCTGAGCTGTCGGAACAGAGCCCGACCTGGGGCTCGAACTCACAAACCGCGAGATCATGACCTGAGCCGAAGTCGGACGCTCAACCGAATGAGCCACCCAGGCGCCTCCAGAGTCCGAACTTTTAACCAAAGCCCTCAGTTTTATCCCACAAGTAATGGGGAGCGCCTGCAGGGCTCTGGACAAGAGAGGAGGGACTTGGCAAATTCTCACGGTAGAAAGATCAGCTCTAGGACTTGGCTGCAGACCAGTGCCCAAGCGCAAGAAAGGGGTGCAGACGCGTCCCCCAGGCACGACATGGTGATGGGGAACACGGCCTGACCCAGCGCAAAGCAGATCACACAACGGGAAGGACTTGGATTCCAAGGTCCCAGAATGAGTCTACTTATTAACATGAATCCAACCACCCCCCTGCTTACTGAGTGAGCACTTTGGGGCACACACTTTATTTTTACCTCATGTATCCCTCCCAGCAACACTGTGAGGTAGCTATTATCCTTCCCATTTTACAGATGAGGCAACAGAGGCTGGGGTAGGTTGGTCAGCTGGCTCAAGGTCACGTAGGTAGCTCTAGGAAGCGTAGAGCCTTTAGCTTCCAGAATCTTCTCCCACTATCCCACACTACAGCCAACCACGAGGGAAGTCCCAGCTGGCGGAACCTGTTCTCTCTGTAAGGAGTACTGCGGCCATATTTTGTCTAATGGTGGATGCCAGGCATCTTGAGAGGCGATACAGAAACATGCTGAGGGAAGGCAGAGGGACTGAATTTTAGGTGTGCCTCTGCCACTAGCCCCTCTGAGCAAGTTTCTTCCTCTTGTGCCTCAGTCTCCCCATCTGTACACCTTACAGCTGGCGGACTTGGCTGCTAAATCCCCTTCCAGGTCAGTGCTCTGGGACTCAGAGTCCTGTTAATCATACCTCGAGAGGCCGCTCCAACCTCAGCCACCAGCAAGAGCACACCTCCAAATGGTTTTCATCTGGATAGGCAAGGCCGCCGCCCCCCAGGGCCCAAGAGTCGGTGGGGCGGGGGCAGTCAGAAGGAGGTGCCAGAGAGCAGGGCAGGGCTCTTCCCAGCTTCCCCCTGCATCACCCATGTGGAGGGGCCCCAGCCCTGCCTGCCTGCGCTCCTGCACTGGCTAAGCTGCAAAGTCTGGGGCCAGCCCCCGGTCTACCCCTGCCCCTGGTGTGACCTTGTTCAGTCTCCTTTCCTCCCAGGCTGACTCTTCAACTCTCATCTGGAGTCTGGAATGAAGGGGTTGGGCGGGATGCGGAAGGCTCCTGCCAGCTCTGACATTTATTATTTCAGGGTCCCTCGGCCTCTTGCTGCTTTCCTTCCTGCGCTGCTGGAGCCCATGACCAGCCGTGGGCCCCCTCAGTTGGGCCCCTGCAGATGTCTCCCCAGCCAGGGAAGCTGCTAGGCCTCACTGGCTGCCCCTTGCAGGGTGTTGGGAAGTGGGGAGGGGGGGGTTGCAGGAAGGGAGCCGCACCCTCGACGTAAGCCGAGGCCCCTGAAAACCCCAAGTTTCCTGGCTGGGATTTTCCTCGGGAGACTGCTCGGCAGTGATGAGCTAAGAGATCAAGAACTCGGCCGGACCGACCGCCTTAGATTCCCGTCTGGCTCCTGGCTCCAAGCCCTGAGTTCCACCCAACTCTGCGGACAGCCTGGCCTGCCCTCCTGGATAGAGGAGGAGAGGGTCCCCTGCCTCCCATTCTCTGGGTTCCCTTACTGGCCTGGATGAATCCCTCCCTGTGCCCGACTGGATGTCCGTCACTAATGCCGTAAACCCCAGTCCCACCCAGCTCTGCGCTGTCCTCAACACGCCAGGCTGTTCCCAGCCGCCAGGCCTCTGCTCATGCTGTTCCAGCCGCCTGGAGAGTCCCCCACCCCCAATCCATTCTATCGAGTAAACACTTAGTCCTTCCTGACTCCACTTACAGTTCACCACCCCCCTACCTCAACAGAACCGGCCCTTCCAGAACGCATCCCTCCTGCCTTTATGCCACGCTATGCCCACTACACGTGTTTATCAGGACATTCATGGCCCTTATGTACCACGCACATCTGACTTCCCTGTGGGGCTCAAAACTCTATAAAAGGGCAGGGACTGGCTCATCTGCCTTTGCATCCACAGCACCCAGCACAGGACCCGGCACGTGAGTAGCAACAAACGTTTGTGGCAAGAATGAATGAGTGAATGAGTGACTATTAGCAAGGCCCTATGGGAATGCAGAAAAAGCAGCAGGGGTTAAGGACTCCAGCTTTTACAGCACACTGTTCTGAGGTCCAAATTCTGTTTCCAATAGTCTTAGCTGTGTGACCTAGAGCAAGTGACTTAGTTTCTCAGAGCCTCTATTTCTCCATCTGTCAAATGGGATAAGAACAGCATCTATTTCACAGGATTGAATGCAGTCAGGCATTCCAGCACCTAGCCCAGCACCCTGCATATAGGGAGGGCTGCAGGGTAGCTATCCTGACCCAGCGAACACCTTCTCTGTGCTCCTGGGCCCTGTGACCCAAATCCCCAGGCTGGCCAGGGGAGTCTTCTGCAGCACTTAAAAAATAAGGGTACCAGGGGCGCCTGGGCAGCTCAGTCCGTTAAGCATCCGGCTTCTGATTTCAGCTCAGGTCTCGATCTCACGGTTGGTAGGTTCGAGCCCCGCATCAGGCTCTGTGCTGACAGCAGAAGCCTGCTTGGGATTCTCTTCTCCCTCTCTCTCTCTTTGCCCCTCCCCTGCTCTCTCTCTCTCTCTCTCTCTCTCTCTCTCTCTCTCTCTCTCTCAAAATAAATAAACCTAAAAAAAAAAAAGAAGGGTACCAGAGCCTCACTTCAGAACTGTTAAATCAGAGTCAGGCATGACCCGTGGAGTAAGAGGTCAAGCACTCCCAAGTGCCAAGCCCAAATCCTGGCTTTGCCACTTACTGCTAGTAGAGTTACCAGACTCAGCAAACATACAGGACATGCAGTTATATTTGAATTTCAGATAATCAGTGAATAACTTTTTAGCACAAGTGTGTCCCAGATATTGCGCGGGGATCCTGTATGTTATTTGGCAATCCTGTTTACTAAGCTATTTCCTCCCTGTGCCTTTGTTTCCTTATGGGGATTACACAAATTATACACGGGAAATGCTTATAGCACTGCCTGGTGTCTGTTTCTATTTCCATAACTTGTAAAGCAACCCAGATGACACAGAAGAACCTTGCAAACATTACGCTGAAAGAAGCCAGACACGGGGCCATATGTTGCAGGATTCCACTGATACAGAGAGAGAGAGCACGAGTAAGGGAGGAGCAGAGGGCGAGAGAGGATCCGAAGCGGGCTCCGTGCTGACAGCACAGAGCCTGAACTCAACAAACCTCGAGATCATGACCTGAGCCGAAGTCAGATACTTAACCAACCGAGCCACCCAGGTGTCCCAACCTGAGTGCTTTAAAATGGTTCATATGGTGAATTTCATCTCGACTTCAAGAGATCTACCTAGGGGCGCCTGGGTGGCTCAGTCGGTTGAGCGTCCGACTTCGGCTCAGGTCATGGTCTCGCGGTTCGTGGGTCGAGCCCCACGTCGGGCTCCGTGCTGACAAACAGCTCGGAGCCTGGAGCCTGCTTCGGATTCTGTGTGTGTCTCTCTCTCCCCCTCCACTGCTCATGCTCTGCCTCTCTCTCTCAAAAGTAAATAAATGTTAAAAAAAAAATAAAAACAAAAGATTAAAAAAAAAAGAAATCTACCTAAAAGCAACCCAGGTTGTAATGTACAGTTAGGACTGAGACTCAGGTAGGCTCTTGATAAACATTTCATGATGAAATGAACGGATGGGAGACAGCCAAGGGCAGAGCTAAGGGGAGAGCCTGCCTTGTCCAGAACTGGGCTCAGCTCTTTACTCCTGGACACCTGCAGGGGACGTGAGATTCCTCTTTCTATCCTGGTGTCAGGACAGCACAATTTTAACACTCACTCATAGTAATGGCTTCACCCCTGCTGCTATGATCCGATTTTCTCCATGTGGTTCCTGTGCAGGTGATATTGTGTTTTTAGTAAAAGAGAATTTTCAAAGGTTAAGTATCTGTTATGTACCCGGGATATGCTGGATGCTTTATATGTAATCTCCTCAAAGAACCCCACAAGATAGTTATTATCATGCATGATTTACAGAGGGGGAAACTGAGATTCAGAAAGGTTAATTCATTTGCCTGAGGTCACACAACCAACAGCAATTCAAACCCAGGATTGTCTGACCTCAGTCACTGGACTCTCTCCATAGACCTCAGCCACATCTCTGTATGCCGTGGGTTGTCAGTCATCCTTTCATGGGTGTAAGTCCTTCTCCTTTCCAGACGGGGCCCTTGTCTTGTCATCTCCATGCCCCTAGAACCTGCCATCCCACCTATGCTCACAGGAGGTGTTGGATAAGTTCAATAACCTTAAGTGGGCAGGTCACAGCTTACCACAACAGTTTTTGCCCAGTGCTCATCAGTCTTCCGGGGAATTTCTGAACGGCTCACTTGCCCAGGCCCCACCCCCCGGGAGGAGATTTTCATAAAGTACATCTGGGTAGAGGGGCGCCTGGGTGGCTCAGTCGGTTAAGCGGCCGACTTCGGCTCAGGTCATGATCTCGCAGTCCGTGAGTTCGAGCCCCGCGTCGGGCTCTGGGCTGACAGCTCAGAGCCTGGAGCCTGTTTCAGATTCTGTGTCTCCCTCTCTCTGACCCTCCCCCGTTCATGCTCTGTCTCTGTCTCAAAAATAAATAAACGTTAAAAAAAAATTAAAAAAAAAACAAACATCTGGGTAGAGGCTACAGCATCCAAATTTCTTAAAAGCTCAGTTAAGGTCAAAAGCCAGCTGAGTTAGAGAACCTTTAGCGGCTCTTCCCAGCTCAGCCTCCTATACCCTCCACCGTGAGGCCCCGTCCCTGACCCCAGCGAGGCCCAGGCACAGTGTTCCCATGGTAGAGGGAGCCCAGGGCCCTGCCTCTGAGTCTGGGGCATTCACTGTGCCTCCACGGGCCTCACTGCCTCAGGTGCTCTGAGCCCAGGCACTAGGCCCATCAAAAGGATTTTCTAGCCAGGCACCTGAGTGGCTTAGTTGGTTATGCGTCCGACTCCAGCTCAGGTCATGATCTTGTGGTTCCATGTGTTCGAGCCCTACATTGGGCTCTCTGCTGCTGGCGTGGAGCCCATTTCGAATCCTCTGTCTCCTTCTCTGCCCTTCCCCCGCTCGCACACACATGCGCTCTCTCTCTCTCTCTCTCAAAAATAAATAAGCGTTTAAAAAGTTAAGGAAAAAAAAAAAGGATCTTCTAGCAACAATGCCTGTCTGAGGTCTAGACTACCAAGTTGCCTCCGGGGAAAGAATTTTCCTTCTGCCATGATCTGCGGTTCCAGTTTCTGTCCTCAAACCTACTTGTGTCACCTCAGTGGCCAAAAACAGCTGAACACCAGGCAAGGAAGTGAACACTGAAGACCGAAATTTAGAGAGGGGAGGAGACTCCACAAAGCTGGGCGTGAGGCTGACGCCCCGGGAAAGACCTTCTGCTCTTGTGCAGAGGCAGATACAGAAAGAGGTTGGGTTCCAAGCCCATCCTGAAAGACCCTCTTGGTGCACGTCCCTAGCCATCATCCCAGGTCTCTGTTCCCCAGCTCAGGAGAACTTCTCATCTGCCCCCTCCTCAAATCAGTCCACGCCAGCGTCGAGGTGAAAACAGCACTAATCCTGTTTGGAACCTGTTCATCAACAACCTCCGTGTTGCTAACCTTGGGTTGCATCTGCCATTTTCTTATTTTGCCTCTGGACATCTAGGCAGCGTCTGACTGAGCTGAGCATTGGTCCCTCCTTGAAATCTTCCTTTCCTGGCTTCTGGGGCCCTGAGTTCCCTGCTTCCCCACTGGCAGTTCCTTTTCAGCCCCCTTCGTTAACTACTCTTCCCCTCCCAATCTCTGGGCCGTAGAGCTCCCCAGAGCTTGGACCTGGGCCCTCTTCATCCCTCTCCGTGGGTGACTTTATCCACTGCTCAGCTTTAAACACCAGCGAATGTAACGTAAGCATCCGTGGACTGCCTGTGCAAGCATCTCCTGGGGTGCTGGTTAAAATGCAGATTCCCAGGCACCCTCCTGCATGCTTGGCAAACCTGCTGAGGGCATTTGCCATGTTTTTGCCAGTAAGGCATCTGAATTTCCTTCCTCCACCTAAAAAACGACTTGCTGTGCAAGTCTTGGTAGAGCTTGCGTCCTACAAAAGCTGACCGGATGAAATTCTTGCTTTTCCAGACTCCCTTGCAGCTAGGGTACAGGTGTATGAGTTAGTCTTGGCCAAGCAGGCACTGGGATCCCAATCAGGAGGAGAGAGTGGAAGATCCGCGCTAATGCTGGTGGCAACAGCAACAAAGGAGCCCCGTCTCCAGGGACAGTGGCAGTAACAAGCTGTGGCACTTAGCGCATGGCAACAGTGTCCTCGCCAAACTGGCTCATTGGAATGATTTTGGCGGAGATCCTGCCTGCCGCCTCACCCCAGCTTCCCAGAAATTCTGCGAACTACTGAGCATTCCCTTTCAGGGAACAACTTTTTTATGTGAATCAGCTCAGGTTGGTTTCTGTTACTTGCAATAAGAAGCCTAAGAAAGACACAGCTACTGAATTGGACCCTCTGGGAATGGTATCCGGTGATTCTCACATAGATGCAAGCTTGAAACTCGCTCTCTCAACCCTGACAATCTCCAGTGTGTATCTCCAGCCCACTCCTTTCACCTCCAAACTCATATATCTAAAACGCCTTCTTGACATCTCCACTTGGATGTCTCAAAGACCTGTAAGATGTACAAACAGAATTCCTGACTTTCCCCCCAAAACAGTTTCTCTCCCAGAGCTCCCCGTCCTAGGAAAAAGTAAATGGCACTCTTCCATTGGGAATCTGGGAACCTTTCTTTTTTTATTATTTTTTTTTCTATTTTTCTTAATGTTTATTCATTTTTTGAGAGAGAGAGAGCGCACACGAGCAGGGGAGGGTCAGAGAGAGAGAGAGAGACACAGAATCTGAAGCAGGTTCCAGGCTCTGAGCTGTCAGCACAGAGCCCATTGTGGGGCTCGAACTCACGAACCGTGAGATCGTGCCCTGAGCCGAAGCCAGACGCTCAACTGACTGAGCCACCCAGGCACCCCGGGAACCTTTCTTGACCACCCCCTACATGCACTCTATCAGCAAATCTTGGTGTTACTACTTATAAAATACTTCTAAAATCTGTCCACTTTTCTCCTCCACCAATCGTGACACTATCCACACCGCCATCATCTCTTCCCCAAACAGCCGCAACAGCCTCCTTGAGTCTTCCCCTGCTCCCTCCAGTCTAGTCTCTACACAGCAGCTGATATGATCTTTCTAGAACAGAAATTGGATCATGCTGCTGGCCTGCAAAAGAGATAAAATCCACACTTGCTATCAGGGCCTACAAGCTTGAGTATGATCTAGCCCCTGCCTGCCTTCCCAGACCCATCTGGTCTTGCCCTTCCCATCTGCCCATCGCTATGCTTCTACCCTCTGACCTCCTTCAGTGTCACAGATACTTTAGGTTCCTTCCTGCCTCAGGGCCTTTGCTTAAGCTCTTCCCTCCATCTGGAGCACCCTCACACCACTATTCTCTATTAATGCTCCTTTTTAGTTTTCTTCTTTGACTTATTTGTTAGCCAACCAATATTTTCTGAGCACCTACTATGGTGTTATGGTAAATACTAGGGGTATAGTGGTGAGATTAAATTCTATTCTCATGGAAGTCAAAATCCAGTGAGAAACCAGATTTTATTTTTTTATTAAAAAAATTTAATGTTTATTTGTTTATTTTGAGAGAGAGAGACAGACAGACAGTGCGAGTGGGGGAGGGGCAGAGAGAGAGGGAGAGAGAGAATCCCAAGCAGGCTCCACGCTGTCAGCACAGAGCCTGATGTGGGGCTTGAACTCATGAAACCGTGAGATCATGACCTGAGCCAAGATCAGAGTTGGACACTTAACCAACTGAGCCACCCAGGTGCCCCAAGAAACAAATTTTAATAAATGATTATACAAATAAATACAAAATATACCTATGAGGTGTGCTGCAAAGGAGAGAGATCCAGTGCTATCAGGAGAATTGAGCTTGAGTAAAAGCAGAGAAACAAATTAGGAGGCCACTGCAGCACGCCAGGGGAGAGGAGGCGGTGGTCTGGACTAGGGTGGGGATGTAGGGAAGTGGGTGGGCTCCAGAGATGCTTATGGAACTTGTGATCCTTGGTGATGAAGTATGTATGTGGAGGTACAAGGTTTCTGGCCGGCGTAACAGAATAGAGGGAGGTACCACTCACACAGGCGGGGATACCGGAAGGGCCAGCCTGTGGGGAAAGTCACAAGTGTGGTTTTGGACATACTGAGATGTCTAAGTGAAACAGCCAAGTGGGCACCTGAACATGAGGGTCTGGGCTGGATATACAGATGTGTGAGTCGCCTAAAGATGAGAGAGGGCCAGGGGCGCCTGGGTGGCGCAGTCGGTTAAGCGTCCGACTTCAGCCAGGTCACGATCTCGCGGTCCGTGAGTTCGAGCCCCGCGTCGGGCTCTGGGCTGATGGCTCAGAGCCTGGAGCCTGTTTCCGATTCTGTGTCTCCCTCTTTCTCTGCCCCTCCCCCGTTCATGCTCTGTCTCTCTCTGTCCCAAAAATAAATAAACGTTGAAAAAAAAAATAAGTTTAAAAAAATTAAAAATAAAAAAAGATGAGAGAGAGCTGAAGCCATGGATGTGGATGAGATGGGCTAGGGAGGGGCTAGGACCTCGGACCTGAGCCGTCATGCCACTTATCACAATGTGCAATTATTTATTTGTTTGTTAATCCGTTGACTACCTGTCTTCCCCAGAAGACCGTAAGCTCAACAGGGCAAAGACCTACATCTCTTTTCATAAGCAACGTGTGTACTCAGTGCCTAATACGGGGTCTGCGATGGAGCAGTCCCCAGGTACTTCACTGGCCGCTGTGTCCCTCAGCAGGGCTGGCCTCATCCATTCCCTGGACAACATGATTGGGTCCATTGGTCGCCACTGTCCAACAAAAAGCCCAAGTGATGAACTGGCCTTCACGGCCTTCTGAGTCATGCTACACCCTTTAGCCCTCTGTCTTTTTAAGTCCACTAACCCTGAGCTTTCCAAACTGGGGTTCATCTGCCCCTGGATAACCAAGTAGGCAGAAAACAAGATGAGCACAGTGCCTCTCCCTGGATCTTCGATTGTGCCAAACGAAGCACCATTGCCATGGATACATGGGGGGTGGGGACTCTCCAGGCTCTGCCCCTCTTCTCTGAGAAGTGTTCTTTCCACAGTACAAGTCTCTGTAGACACGCATACACGGCCTGAGTCTATCTTCCCATGACCTCTGCTGATGAAACCAGGGGTGGAAACCCACTTCTAGAACCAATCCAGAAGCTGAGCTGGGCCGTCAAGCTCTCCACCAGGAACGGGGAAGTGGGACACAAGACTGGCTTGGTCACCTTCAGAGGCTAGACCACTGAGGTCACATGGGTGTGGGGGCTGAAGCCACCTGTCTTCCCCAGAAGACTGTGTGATACCCTTCGGGGCCTGTGTGATGACAAGTGAGCAAAAGCAGTGTTCAGATGTGCAGAAAGAAAGAGAGGCAAGAGAACCAAAATGATGTTCTGACAGTTTCCCGGCCTCCAGTGAGGCCCTGGCGAGGTCCACGTTTACTTATACCTCTTCAGTCCCATGAGGCACCTCTGAGTCCTTAAAACAAATTTCCCTTCAACAGAAACAGCTTGAGAGGCCTATGTTTCCTGCAAACAAACAATCGCTAAGATTGCATAATTTTAATTACTTTTTGTCAAACAAATAAAGACACGTGATGGAGCACCATGTAAAAGTCACAAGGGTATTAAGAATCAGCAATGAGGGGGCCCCTGGGTGGCTCAGTCGGTTGAATGTACAACTTGGTTTCAGCTCAGGTCATGATCCCAGGGTCGTGGGATCGAGCCCTGCTTCGGGCTCTGCACTGATCATGGAGCCTGCTTAAGACTCTCTCTCTCTTTCTCTCTCTCTCTCTCTCTCTCTCTCTCTTTCTCTCCCTCTCTCTCTCTCTCTCCCCTGCCCCATCCTCTCACTCTCTCTCTCAAATAAATAAAATGAAAAAAAATTTAAAAGAAAAAAAAAAAAGAATCAGCAATGTTCTTTCTAGAACAAGATTCCAAAAAAGCAAAAGTCACAAAGGAAAAGACAGATCTGACTCCAATAAAACTGAAAACTATGTAATATAAGACATGATACTTGGAACCTGCTTCGGATTCTGTGTCTCCCTCTCTCTCCCCAACTCACGCTCTGCCAATCTCTCTCTCTCTCAAAAAACAAAAAACAAAAAAAACAAAAAACAAAAAAACAAAAGACATGATACTAATTGAGGTAAACATTCCTCGTAACCACCATCCCCTTACAATAATGTGTTTTCTCTGAGGATGTACGTTGAGAAACACACACATTTCCACAGCAATTACCTCCGGGGAGGGTATAAGGATTGTGAGGCGTGGTCAGAGGTGACTTTTGCCTTTTCTGTTATCTTTTTAAATTTTTTAATTAAAAATGATTATGTTCTTATAACACTATATGTTAACTATACTGGAATTAAAATTTTTAACTTCATAAAAATGCTGTCCTTTGTGCAATTGAAACTCCCTTAACCTTCAAATAAACACATGAAACACAAGTCTTGGCAGATCTATTTGCAGAAGACTGCTTTATCCAAGATCTAATAGGAAAAATAAGTTCACTAGTAGTTTGAGATGCACAATATAGCATGAGTTCTCAGCACTGGTCAAAACAGTTTACTTGGTTCCTGAATATGCTTTCTTTCCACCAGTCTCCAAATTCACTCACTTATGCTCTCCACTGAATGATGGAGTTCTTCCATCCTTCAAGACCCATCTGGAAGTCACCTCCTCCAGGAAGCTCTCCCTGACGACACCTCACTGTTCTCTAGCTCCCCACCCCACTGACCTCTGTACCTTTCTCTGGGCATTCAGGATAGACTCCTGGGATTCCTACTGATCTCCCTAAGATAGGCTACATCTCCCCAATCAGCCAGCAAACCAGGGTAGCATCTTTATGTCCCTGGTGCCTAGCCCAGAGATGGCACGGGGAACCGGACAGAGAACAGACTCAGAGTCAGACAGACCCACCATGTGACACGAGACAACTGCCTTAACCTTCTCGGGCCCACTTTCACCTGTGGTATATTGTGACCACCAATAAGATGATGGCTGTAAAGGGGCCCTGAACAGGAAAGTGGTTGACAGAATGATCATCTGTCTTAACACTCCCTCACATTTGTATAGTGTTTCACAATTAAAAACAAAAAACTTTTGGGGCGCCGGGGTGGCTCAGTCGGTTGAACATCTGACTTCAGCTCGGGTCATGATCTAACGGTTCATGAGTTCAAGCCCTGTATCGGGCTCACTACGGTCAGCACAGAGCTCACTTTGGATCCTCTGTCCCCCTCTCTCTCTGCCCCGCTCCTGCTCGAGCTCTCTCTCTCAAAAAGAAATGAACGTTAAAAAACAAAACAAAACTTTAACAACCTAGAGAGGTAAACAAGGAGGGATTATTAACCCATTTTAAGGGTGGGATAACTGAGGCTCAGAGAAGTTACATAGGGAGGACAGGCAGTTAGGCTTTAGAAGGAAATAGAATCGGAGCAGGGGTTAGAATATTTGGGTGCCAATGCCAATTCTTTCATTACCTAGATATGGGAGCTTAGACGAGTCTCTTGTACTCTCTGGACATCAGTTTCCCCAACTTCAATGAGAGTTCCTAGGTGATTTCTATCTTAAAGGGTTGCTCAATGCTGACATTCCAGTTTTCAGTGGCCTGCCCAGGGTCCTTCCTAGTTGGACTGCAAAAAAAGGGGCTGCAAGTCTCAGGAAAGAGTCTCCAGTTACTCCCAGGAAACCAGCGGGGACTGGAAGCCTTGCTTTAAGAATCTGTTGCATTTTAATTCAGCCAAAGGGAACCTCAAGCCTGGGTGTGGGTTAGTCATGCCCAGGATGGGGGTAGGGGTGGAAATGGGGGGGGGGGGGGGGGAGATGGAGTGGAGGGTGGAGGTGGGCAGATGCCCGCATCAAACTGCATGTAACTATAAACATGAATGCAAAATCAAACAGGAAACCTCAGCAGAGTCCAATCCAAAGGTCAGATTCTAACCTTTTTGGACACCGAAATGCTGAAGAGAAAAGCTGTGTTTGGGTGCCCCAGCCTCCCTGCTGCAAAAACAAATGCTTGCAGGAAACCAATTTGACAATAAATTATATAGTTAAAAAATAATAATAAATAAATAATAAAAACAAACAAAACAAAAATGCTTGCATGCATCAAACCAAAGTCCTGAAGGCAAAGGAGGCCAGATTTTTGTCCGGCCTGAACCGGGGCAAAGCTGAGCTCTGACCAGAGCCCATTACAGCCTCCAGACCCCTTCCAAGAGTTTCCCCCCCCACCCCTCACGACCTCCGGCCCAGCACACACAAGTGCTGACACACACCGAGCCAGGCAAGGCCAGATGCACAAGGATAAATGGGCATTCCTGTCCCTGGAGAAAGGTTCATAGTACAGCCCCTTCTCCTGCTCCAGCTCAGATTTAACATTTTAATGAAGAACCCAGAGAGGAGGGAGAGCTGTGAAAGCCCTAAGGGTACCAATGGCACTTAAGTCTTCCAAGTCTTGACACGGGAGGCTGTGAAGACAAACTTCAGGAAGGTCTCTCCCCTCGAGATGACAGTTTCCCTGTGAACTTCCCAGAAAAACAGAATCCACATTCATAGGCAGTGGACTCTAAGTTACTGGTTCTGCCCAAGGAAAGAAGCCAAAAAGTCACTGGCTTCTTCTTATTTTAATTAAAGCCTGTGACCCTACTAGGTACAGAGCACTAGGTGAGGCTCTGCGAGAGAAGTGAGGACAAAAGGGACCCAGTCACTGTCTAAAAAGGTCCATCAATTAACCTGATAGCCATTCCATTCATCGAGACGCATGCTTTATACACACTGACTCATGTAATACCAGAGCCCTGTGAGGTAAACATTATCATCCCATTTTATAGATGCCAAAAGTGAGGCTCAAAGAGATCAGGTCACATACCCAGGCTCGCACAACTGGCAAACTGCAGGGCCAGAATTTGCAGGTCTGCCTCCTGCAAAATCAATGCCCTTTCCACAATCCTCTATCACCCCTGCAATGAGATGCACGCAGATTCTGGGATAGGAGTTCAGCCTGCCAGGGAGAGGAGGAGAAGGAGATATTCCTCAAGACATTGGCCCAGGGTATTATGAACTATTGAGCTTTGTATCTGCCACACAGTAGGTGCTCAATACTCTTAAGGTGAAGGATGGGAGATGAGAGCCCCTGCTGAGGTCCAAAATGCCATCCAGTTTGGGGCATCCTCTGAAAGGGAACTGCAAAACTACATTATTCTCCCTTGGCCCAAAGCCACAGGGTGTCTGCCCTAGAATAGTCCCTGCAGAGGAGGCCCAGGAAAGCGCAGCAAGCAGGTCCAGAAAGAGGAAGGAACTCCAGAAGGACGGGAATGGGGTGGGGCAGCCTGCAAGGGCGAAAGAAAAGGCCTGGGACGCGTTGCTGGGAAAGACAAAGAGGAAAGGGGAGGGGAGGGGAGACTACAAACTTGCCAACAGCCTGGCCAAGGTGAACCCCGGCTCCTGGCGCCTTCTCATTCGCATTCATTCCACATGCGCCGGCCAAATCTCAGAACCAGCAGCCAGGAGGAGGTGGCCTCCCTGCAGCCGGGGAGAAGTTCAGGACTGAGGCGGGAAGGCCTCTTTCCCAGAAGGGGAGTGACTGGGGGAACAAATCTGTGGGGCTCCAAAGATGAAAACGCAAACAGATGCAGTGAGGCGCTGAGCAAACACGAGACGGGACCGACCAACAAGAGCACTGGGGTTATGACCCTGACCTGTGAAGTCCTTCATCGAGTTGAACTCAAGCCCCCCCCCGCAAACGGTCCCCCTCGGGCCCTCCCGCGGACTCAACGGGGAGGGCGCAGATGTTTGAGATGCACTCGAGTCTCACAGATCTAGAGAGGGGTCAGGTTTCCGGGGAGGGGTAAGGGCCATCGAAGCGCCGGTCACGCCGGTGAAGGTCAAGGAGAGGCCCTACCGGGACCCCCGACTCCGCCCGCCCAGGGCCCCCTCACCTCCTCCCGCGCCAGTGCAGCCCCCCGGCACCGGAGCATCTTGGCGGTAAAGGCGGCGGCCCCGGCCGGGGAGCTGAGGTCCTCCGCGGTGACGGCCAAGAACTCCGCGACGCTGAGCTGCTCGGGCATGGCGGGCGCGGGGTGGGGGCGCCGGGACTGCCGGAGCGGGGCGCGGGGGGCGCTCGCTGCACCGCGCTGGGCCGACCTCACAGCCAGCCGCGAGCACCGTCGGGGCCTCCGCACGCCCCGCCCCCTCCGCGCCGCCCCCCCCCGCCCCCCCCCCGGCTGCCTCCGACCGGCACCGCCGGTTCGCCTCGCGTCCTGGGAGCCCGGAGCTTCTCCACCCCGCCCGCCTTTCGGCTCCGCCCCCGGCCTTCCAGCCTCTCCCCACCGACCTTAACCAGGACAGCGCGGCCCTAGCCCCTCGCTGGGCTCCCCAGCCCCTACCCCGGCCGCTCACTAGCCTCCCCAATCCCTCTCCCAGGCCTCCTAGATCCAGAGCTCCGCCCCTTGCTCACTGCCCCGCCCCCGGCCCCTGGCCGGGCTCCACAGCCCCGCCTCCAGGCCTATTAGCCCTAGAGCTCCGCCTCTTGCCGGGCTCCCTAGCCCCTCCCCCAGGCCTCACAGCCCCTGAGAGCTCGGTTCCTGACTCACTGCCCCGCCCCCGGCCCCCCGCCGGGCTCCCCAGCCCCGCCTCCAGGCCGCCTGGCCCAGGAGCTCCGCCCCTCGCCCGGCTCCTCGGCCCCGCCCCCAGGCCACCCAGGCCTATAGCTCCGCCCCTAACTCACTAACCCCGCCCCAGCCTCCCTGGAAGCTCAGCCGCATCTGTCTCCCGGCCCCTCTGCAGCTACTCCCCCTTTCATCCCTCTCTTGGGCCTCCCAAGTTGCCTCCCTCCCACCCCCTCCGCGCCCCCCCCCTTGGTGAGCCTTTCATCTACCTCTCCTCTCCTATGGGTTCGTTCCCAGCCCCCTTGACCTCGCCCCTTCAGCCTTACCCCGACTCAGGCCCCCATCTCTCCCCCCAGGCCCACCCGGTCTCGGCGCCCCCCTTCCGCTCCCAATTGCACCATCCCTCCCTTGCTTCGTACACTCAGCTCTCAGCCTCGGCTCTGAGCCGCACCTCCCGCCCCCCCTCCCCCCCCCCCCCCCCCGCCTTGGCTTTTGGCCCCTGCGGAGTCTGTGTGGCTCGGTGCCTTTGGGTAGCTGTGTGATTTGGGGGAAAGTACATTCCTTCTTGGAACCTCAGTTTCCTTGTCTGCAAGGGAGAAGCCTGCTGCCCACTTAACGGTGATGTTGCGAGGAAAGAGCCTAACCCTTGCGTGTACCCAGTAAGCGCTCTGCAACCCGCTCCCCCTTTCCCGATCCTCTCGCTGCACCCTCATTCTTCCTGGGCTCAGTATGGTGCCTTCCACTCCGGAACCCAGCTCACTGTCCTGACCAGGCTGAAGACTGCCACTCCTCCCCCACTATTAACCCTTGCCTGTTAGAAACCATCTATGTCCTTGGGTGGATGAGAGATGAGGTTCAGAAATCTACTTAGGTTTCGTTCTGGAGCCTGAAGTCCTACGGAAAAGATTTCTTCAGGTAAAAAATCGAGGAAGCAATATTGGCTTTGGAATTTGATAGATCTAAGTTCCAATCCTGGTGCTGCTGTTGACCAGCTGTGTGCAGCTGAGCAAATGGCTTGCTTCTCTAAACCTGAATTTTCTACTCTTCAAATGGTCTAATAATATTTTTTTTTAATTTTTTTTTCAACGTTTATTTATTTTTGGGACAGAGAGAGACAGAGCATGAACGGGGGAGGGGCAGAGAGAGAGGGAGACACAGAATCGGAAACAGGCTCCAGGCTCTGAGCCATCAGCCCAGAGCCTGACGCGGGGCTCGAACTCACGGACCGCGAGATCGTGACCTGGCTGAAGTCGGACGCTTAACCGACTGCGCCACCCAGGCGCCCCGGTCTAATAATATTTTACTCCACAAGGCGAGTGAAAGTATTACATGCTTTACCTGGGGGGAGGGGGGACTACAAAGATATACACTAAGATATTACCTGCTGAGGACATTATGAGTAATTTTTCTTCTTTGGCTAATCTGTATATCCTAACTTTTCTGTAAGAAGCATATGCTACTTGCGTAATAGAATTTAAAGTTGAAACAATGTGTACAGTCTGGTGGAGGAGATAGGACAAATATGCTGTGAAATACAACTCTTATTCACCCCCAGTCACCTTTCAACTCACTCCAGTCAGTTTTCAGCCAGAACTCCTACAGAGTTATTTCAAGGTCAACTAGGATCTCTCTCTTCAAATGCAACAGGCCCTTTTCTTAACTTCTAGGAGCATTTTGTACTGTTAGCCACGCTGTCCTTCTTGAAACACTTTTTTCTTTTGAATTCTGAGACAATTATTTTCCATGGTGGTCTTTCTCCCTCTCTGGCTGTTCCATCTCAGGGCCCTTTCTAAGATGGTCTTCCTCTGCATGTATCTTAACTGCTGGGATCTTTGGGAGCTCTCTGCTAGACCCTTTGTTCTTCTCACTCTACCCAGGCTTCCTGGATACTTTTGTCCATCCCTACCAGCTTCCTTCACACCATTAATGTTGACGCCTTCTGTGTTAGTTTCCTATTGCTGCTGCTGTAACAAATCGCTGCAAACAACACACATTTGTTCTCTTACAGTTCAGGAGGTCAAAACTCTGAAATGAGTTTCGTTGCGCTGAAACCAAAGTACAGCAAGGCCGCACTCCCTCCGGAGGCTCTAGGTGGGCATCCATTTCTTTGTGTTTCCCAGTTTCTAGAACTGCGTTTCTCATATCCTTTGGCCTCTAGCGGACTTCCTCCATCTTCAAGGGCATCTTGTCTCTGTGTCATATCCTATTGCTTTCTTTTCTTTGGTCAGATCTCCCTCAGTCTCCATTTTATAAGCACATTTGTGATTATATTTAGGGCCCGTCCAGATAATCCAGGATGATTTCTCCAGCTCAGGATCGTTAAATTAATCACGTCTGCAAAATTCCTTCTGGCATAGGAGATAACATTTACAGGTTCCAGGAATTAGGACCTGGATATCTTTGGGGGCTATTATTGAGCCCACCACATCTTCCAAGGCTCTCTCTTCACATTGGACCCTTTTCTGGCTTAAGATCTATGCATCCAACTGCCTATGGGATGGTTTCACATGCTTGTATCACAGGCAGACCTCTCAAACTCTACATGTCTAAAACTGAACTTGCCATCTTGTAACCTGCCCTCAGATCTGGCTTCTTCTCTGTCCCTGTCTTAGTGGAAGGTACCACCATGCACCCCCTCGGGGTCATCCTCCCTGTCTCCTTCCACCAATTTCCACTCAATCAAGTCTTATCACTGCCTCGTAATGTCTCACACATGTGGCCACCTTCTCTGGGCTAACCCCAGTCCAGTCCATACCACCTCTTATCTCCTCACGGGTCTGCCTGCCCCCAGTCTTACAGGTCTGATCTGATACTGCCCTGCTTAGAGCTCTTCAATGGTCCCATTGCTGTCTGGATGAAGTCCAGCTTTTTTTTTGCATGGCTAGCTGCTCCTGCCTTATCTCTCACCACCCCATCCCTGATATGAGCTGAGCCCTCTTGATATTCTTCCTGCTGACCCATAACACCCCCTGACCTCCTTTCAACAGTCCAAATTCAATGTCACTTCCTTCAGGAAGCCTTCCCCAATGTCCTTCTAGGCACTCCTACAGACCCTGGTATCCCCTGCTACAGCAGTTCTCACTGTGGACTGTAACCACCTGTTTGCTGATCTGGGCCTCTGGCCTACCTATTTATTTATCCAGAACTTACTATGTACCGGTCACAATGCCAAGGACTATATAAGTAATAGTTAACTCAATACTCCCAACAACCCAGTGAGGAGGTAACATAATTCTTGCTATCTCTGTGTTACAGGTGGGAAAGCTAAAGCTTAGAGAGGTTAATTGGTATAAAATCAGAATGAACAAGTAATGTAACCAAGATTCCAACCCAACCCAGGTCTGCATGAGTTTTTTTGTTTTGTTTTATTATTAATCACCAAACTATGTTACCTCACTTGAAAACATTGCCTTGGGGCGCCTGGGTGGCGCAGTCGGTTAAGCGTCCGACTTCAGCCAGGTCACGATCTCGCGGTCCGTGAGTTCGAGCCCCGCATCGGGCTCTGGGCTGATGGCTCAGAGCCTGGAGCCTGTTTCCGATTCTGTGTCTCCCTCTCTCTCTCTGCCCCTCCCCCGTTCATGCTCTGTCTCTCTCTGTCCCAAAAATAAATAAACGTTGAAAAAAAAATTAAAAAAAAAAAAAAAGAAAACATTGCCTCTTGGGGGTGCTTGGGTGGCTCAGTCGATTAAGCGCCCGACTCTTGGTTTTGACTCAGGTCATGATCTCATGGTTGGTGAGATGGAGCCCTACATGGGGCTCCATGCCGACAGCATGGAGCCTGCTTGGGTTGCTCTCTCTCCCTCTCTCTCTGTCCCTCCCATGCTCATGCGCTCTCTCGCGCTATCTCAAAATAAATAAATAAAACTTAAAAATATACGACGGAATACTGTCGTAATATCTTTCAGGCTAACAAATTCCTTCCTGTTTTGTGAAGCAACTACTTCAAATGTCAAACCCTCTATCAGATACTCAAACTGAGAGACACGTGCTACTATGGTGGCCCCCTTTCTGAAGCATAAGTTTTATTTCAAGACTTTGGGGAGAAAACGAAATAATAAACATTAAGTAAATTACAGCATTTGGGGGGAAATAAGACAAACCCAGGGCCGTGTCAGCATAAATTACACAATTTGGGGGAATTTCCAGAGAAAACACGTGCCTTCAAGGAAATTTCCAGTCGCTTCAAGTTGTTTACCAGACCACCCTACATAAACACTCACTTTACTAGGACTATTCAAGGGAAGCGTTTGAGGCACAGTCCTTGTGAAATAGCTGTCTCAAGGTTGCTGGACCAGCCTGTGCAAATCTGACTCTCCAGAATTTACTCGTTCACTCAACATTCATCAAGCAATTCTAGGTGTATTCCTGAGTGGAAAATGAGGAATGGGGAAGCTGTGGCTACAATGATGGGCAAGATATGTAGCAGTTCTCAAGGAACTTGTACTCAAATAATCAGAAGATGCACCTTGTAAAGGTCCTTGAAGAGGTGCTGTGAGAATTAGGGGTGGGGGAGGGGAAAAGAGAGACTTTCCACGTGTGGCTCAGGGAAGCTGGGGAGGCTTCAGAGAAGAAAGGGCACCTGAGCTGAGCCCCGAAGGATCTGAGGGAGCTGGGGACAGAATGAGCAAAGACAGGGAAGGAAGACAATACAGAAAATCCACTCCCATCAGCACAGACACTTGCCTCAACAGCTCACATGATAAAACGTTTCCTCTTGACTTCTCCCTCCAGCCACTGCCCCATTTCTCTGCTCCCCTTTGCAGCTGAAGTCATTGAAAGTCACTGCTGTATTCACTGTATCCAATTCCTCTCCTCCAATATTTTTCTTTCCGGTAAAATAACTTCGATCGATTTCGGGTCGCAGGCAAATTGCATCTATCAACGGGAGAACCCAGGATATTGCTGGGATTGAGTGGTGGGGAGGGTGAGAGACGAGCTCAGGGAGGCCCAGAAGCATGCGCCGCGGAGCCACAGGGGACAGAGGTAGGAGTTCTGGAAAGAGGCCTGAACTTCAATATTCTCTTACGTTCCCTCTGATCAGAATCTTGCCCCCACCAGCCACTGCGGCTGCTCTCATTAAGGTCACTGCTACACCCCTTATATTGCTGAGCCCAGTGGTCAATGCTCAGTTCTCACCCTGCGTGGCCTCCAGCAGCTTCCTTGTGCCTTCTTATGCTACTTTCTTCCTTTGGCCTTCAGGACACCACACTGTCTTGATTTTCTTCCTCCCTCACTGGTGACTTCTTCTTGATCTCCTAGGTATGTCAGTTCTTCCTGTTCTTTCTGGTTTCTTAACACTGAGGACCCTGGTCCTTGGTCACCTCCTCTCCTATGTGTGCTTAGGCCCTTGATGATCCCACCACGTCCCATGACTTTAAATACCATTTAGATCCTGATGATTCCCAAACCTGTAACGCCAGCCTGGGCGTCTCTCCTGAACTTCAGCCTCTTCTATCCATCTGCCTCCTTGAAGATCCTGGAAGTCAGATGGGGCATCTTGAACTTAACGTATCTAAAGCTGAACTTTAGATTTCCCTCCCCAAACCTCCTTCCCCACATCGAGACATCTGTTGGATCTATACCCAAAATCGATTCCAAATCCACCACTCCTCATCACTTCACTGCTACCAGCCTGATTTAAGCCATATCATCTCGTGCCTGGATTACTTCAGGAGCCTTCTGATTGGTCTCTCAGCTTCCACCCTTGCTCCTCTATAGTCTACTCTCAACAGAGAAACAAGTGATCCTTTAAAATATCATGTCAGAATACAAAATGTCATGTAATTTCACTGCTTAAAACCCTCTAATGGCTCCCCATTTCACTCAGACTAAAAGCCAAGTTTCCACATGGCCTGCAAGTCCCTGTATAAGCCTGTCTCACTCTGACTCCATCTATGCTTACTCTTCCCCTTGTTCTCCACCTCTGTTCCAGGCACACTGACTTCCTTGTTCTTTGAATATAGTAGGCACACTCTTGCCACAGGACCTTTGCACTGACTGCTCCCCCTGCCTAGAATGCTCTTTCCACAGATATGCACGTGGTCAACTCCTTCACTTTTTTCCAGTCTTAGCTCAACTCTCACCACCTTGATGATGCTTATCCTGATCATCTCATCTAAAACTGCAACCACGTGTCTCTTGCCACACTCTCCGTCACCCTTACCCTGCTCTATTTTTTCCTATTTAGCATTTACGCCTTTTAACATGCTGCTTTTCTTATTTGTCTTATTTGTTTATTGTTTGCTCCCTCCATTAGAATATAAGTTCTCTGAAAGGAGGGACTTCCTTTCCTTATTAGGGCTTGGTTATGTACCCAGGCTTTGGAACCAGACTGCCTGGGTTTGAATCCTGGCTTTGCTATCTACCTTGGGTAAATTGTTTAACCTCTGTGGGCCTCAGTTTCCTCATCTGTAATAGGGGGGAATAATGGTATCTCCTTCATAATGTTATAGAAATGATTAAATGAGGTGCTGGATGGAAAGGATTTGGCAATGTTAACTATTGTCCCCACATCTGGTCCATAGTAGGCATGCAGTAAATATTTGCTGGATTCAGTAGGTGTTATTATTCCTGTTTACTGATGCCCAAAATTACACCAGTGAGTGGCAGGGACAGGATTAGAATCCAGGTTTATCTAATGTCAAAATCCCCGTTTCTTCTACTGCTCTACAATCTACCTTCTGAAGATTCGATGCTGAGCTCCAGGGAGTAGAGAATTCACATTGCACGTCGTGGGATGAGATGAAACCAAAGACCAGAAGTGAAAATGAGGATTGCCGAGGGAAAATGGATGCAAAAGGGACTCCCCCCCGCCCCCCGCCTCAAGATCAAGTCTGCACTCTTTTGCAAGACCACAAGCCCCTTCCCCTTGAGCCACATCTGCTTCTTCAATCCTCTCTTTCAGGAGAAGAAAACTGACCTCTGCCCAATTCCTAAGGCCAGCAGACCGCCACCTCTCTGCTCACGCTCTGGCTCTTACTTTTCCCTGCACTATTCTTTGCCTGGCCGTTTCCTCGTCATCCTCATGACCCAGATGTCACAGATATCACTGCCTTAGGAAGCCTTCCCTGAGGCTGTGAGATGGTTTGGTGCCCTTCCCATAGGCTCCCGAGCTTTCTCATTACGTTTCATGTTTCCTTGTTTTCCCCTCACTTCCCGCGTGTGCACATGTGTGTGTGTGTGTGTGTGTGTGTGTGGACCCACTCCCACCCTTTGCCAGACTGTGAGCTCCGTGATCCTGTGGTTTCAAGTTGTGCAAGATCTTTCCTACCCAGGAGTCCCGCGAGAGACTGGAAAGCACTCAAGAATCAAAGCAGCTGCTCTCCAGGGCCAAATGGTCTTCATTTACGTATCCTCAGTTTGAGCTGACAGTAGAGACTAATCTTAGACTCTCAACACGTAAACTCCCGTGGGAGAGAGAGAGTTGGGGAGCCCCAGTCTGGACCAGAAGCTCACAAGACTCCATGTTGTACAACCCCAGGGTTGTGAATTGTAGTCTACATCATGGCGCCCCTTAGAGTGGGGCAGTATACAGCCTGCACAGCTGGAAAGCTGGATAAAGTAGCCCCGGATGCCCGTTAGGGTGAGCCAGGCTGCCTGCGAGCTGTGGGGGCCCACCAACACCCACAGAGTCCAAGCATAGCTGCAGGAACCTATCCCTGTGCACCCAGGGGCAATTTTCAGAGAAGGGTATGGACTAACCACACATACAAAAGTCTGTAGTTGTCATTAGAGTCCCAAAGGGTCCCCAAACCCACAAAAGGTTGAAAGCTCCTAAAGAAATATTTTGTGAGCACGTAAAAATATTCATATTAGAAGCGTATGTGTGGGAATTCATCTGCACAGTCGATCACCGCCACTGTGCCTGAGAAGGAGGCTTGGGATGGGGCGGGTCTCCCAGGACATGAACTGATAATGAAAATAGTGATAACGTGGGGCGCCTGGGTGGCTCAGTTGGTTAAGCGTCCGACTTCAGCTCAGGTCACGATCTCACGGTCCGTGAGTTCGAGCCCCACGTCAGGCTCTGGGCTGATGGCTCAGAGCCTGGAGCCTGCTTCTGGTTCTGTGTCTCCCTCTCTCTCTGCCCCTCCCCAGTTCATGCTCTGTCTCTCTCTGTCCCCCAAAAAATAAATAAATGTTAAAAAAAAATTTTTTTAGAAAAGAAAATAGTGATAACGAGGTTTAGACTTGCTTCGTATAGGTAATGAGTTAAGTCTGTTACATACGTGCCATAACCCATAGAACACTCTCAAAGGTAGGTACTGTTATTATCCCCATTTTACAGAGTAGGAAATAAAACCGAGAGAAGTGAGGGACTTACCTGGGACGAGGAGACAAACACAAGCAATCTGGCTGTCAGTCTTCCATGGCCTAGTTGAAAGCAGATCCAAGGCAGGGGGGAGGGGGTTTGTGCCCAGAAGTTCGAGTTTGACTTTGCCGAGTTCCTCATTAGAAGGGGAGGACGTCCCGGGGTCCAGGGCCCTCCAACAGTGTGCCCCTGCTCCAGCCAGGAAAGGCCCTCAGCACCTTTGGCTGAAGCCCTTCCGGGCACCCCCAAGTGAAAGCTGTCACCGGGGTCTAAAGTCCTCTCAAGCCTGGCGGGTACAAGCTTTGGAGACAGGCCTGGGCTTCAGTGCTGGCTGCGCTCCTTATTCATTCTGGCAAGCCTCGGTTTCTCCACGTGGAAAATGGAGATAATAATGCCTATGTCATGGGGCTGTTGTGTGGATTAAAGGGAGCATGTTCGTGAAGTATGCACTGTAAGCACTCAGAAAATGGTGACGGATGTTATTGTCTTTGGTTGGAAAAAAAGAAGACAGTTTTCTGCAGTCTTCTGAAGGTTGATCCCATCGCTCTGGAGGTCAGAAGCCTCAAATGGGTCTCACTGGGCTAAAATCAGGGTGTTGGCAAGACTGGGTTCCTTCTGGAGGCTCTGGTCATTGGATGCCCTGCCTTTCCAGCTTCTAGAGGCCGCCCGCGTTCCTGGCTCGTGGCCCCTTCCTCCGTCCCCAGAGGCAGCGGTGCAACATCTTGAAATCTCTCACTCACTCTGGCTCTGACTTTCCTCCTTCTGTCACTTATGAGGACCCTGTGATTCTACTGGGCCCACCTGGATAATCCAGAACAAGCTCCCCATCTCAAGGTCAGCTGATTATCTTCATTTCAACGCAATCACAGGCTCTGGGGACTAGAACATGGACATCTCCGGGGACCATTATTTTGCCTGCTACAGTGGGTGAGCAGGAAAATGCTGCGAAACACTGGAACTTTGCACTGAGCGTACCTCTGTTCAAAAACCTACCACGGCCCCCCACTGCCTCCAGGATAAGGGCCAGGCCCTTCAGCCTTGCCTGCAAAGCTTTTCATGAACTGACCTCTATCCCACTTACGAACAGGCACTCTCTGGCCTCCGTGCCTCTGCTCTGCCTGAAAGGCTTTTCCTTCCATTTATTTATTTATTTAAAAAAAATTTTTAATGTTTCTTCATTTTTGAGAGAAAAAGCACGAGTGGGGGAGGGGCAGAGAGAGAGAGAAGGAGACACAGAATCCGAAGCAGGCCCCAGGCTCTGAGCTCTCACCGCAAAGCCCGACACAGGCGGGGCTTAGGCCCACGAACCGTGAGATCATGACCTGAGCCGAAGTCGGACGCTTAACTGATTGAGCCGCCCAGGTGCCCTGTTTCTTCCATTTATAATCCTTAAAGTCCTTCCATTCGTCGTGGCCAGGCTCGAATGTCATCACTTTCATGAAACCTTTTCAGAAGCCCCAGAACTCTCTCCCTCCCCCTGGCTCTATCCTAAAATGTCTTGACCGGAGTTATTTGGCTTGTCCCACTCCGGTTGGTCCCCATCTGACTGCGGGCAGGTGAGGCTCAGGGACCACTATAGCAATGGTCTGTGGGTCTCACTTGAGATTCACACAGAATCACCTGGAGGGCTTGCTAAGACACAGGCTGCTGGGTCCAACATCACGGTTTCGGATTCAGTAGTTCTGCATGGAGCCTGGTAATCTGCATTTCTAACAAGTGCCCAGGTGATCCTGCTGCAGCTGGTCTGGGGAACACTCTTTGAGGACCACAGGCACAGAAGTCGAGGTGCTGGCGTGAGGCTAGACTTGGACTCAGATCTCAGCTCTGCCTCTCACTGTGTGACTTTAGATACATCCCCTGCCCTCTCTGAGCTGCTTTCTCATCTCTGAAAGGATTCATTCTTCCCACCTCCTGCCCCACTGGGTTGAAGTAAAGAGGACCAGGCTTAGGACAGCACCAGGCGCCCTGCTGGTACTGACTCAATGGCCTAGAGCTCTACCTCTGCCAATTGCCCTCTCCCTGTGTTTTGACTTCCTAGTGGCTGCTCAATAGAAACTTGGGTATTAGTTTCAGGGAGAACTGCTGACTTGAATTCTGATGCAAAATGCTGGCAAACTGAGAAGAGCTAAAACAGCCAAGCTGGGTATGTCTGGTCAGCGGAATGCTAATTACCTTCACACCGCGAGCATTTTCCCTCTGCGCCTCAGGACCACACGGTGCAATAACGATCATGTGTATCGTCGCAACGGACAGCAGATCAGCTGTTGCAAGTTTATGGTCATTTATCCAGCAAGTGGTTCCCCAGCACCTCTAAGGAGCCTGCCTGGGGGTGACTGGCTTGTCTCAGGGGGATGCACTGCCCGGGGAAGAAGACTCCTTGTGGCCAGGACACTGCCTTCCAGCTTCCGCTCAGGACCTGTTCCCTTAGAACACCAAACACACACACACACACACACACACCATGCTTCCTTTGCTGCTCCTGGAGCAAGGTGGGTTTTTGTTTTGTTTTTTTAAGTAGGCTCCATGCCCAACATGGGGTTTGAACTCACGACCCTGAGATCAAGAGTCTCATGCTCTACCAACTGAGCCAGCCAGGCACTCCATGGAGCAAGGTGTCTTTTCACAACTTACATTTGCAGGACACAAGTCACGTTCTTCATGGGCAAAAGGCTGTGTCTTTGCTTTACAAGCATCTAGCATTGTACACAGAAAGGAAACATCCAAGGTTAGAATGGAACCCCCATAATGACCGTTAGGAGCCTGGGTCACCAGGTGGTTAAGATCATGAGCCTAGGAGCTTGGCTGACCCTATTCCAGCCCCATGCCATCACCGGGGCTGGGATTAGGGTGAAGCAGATGAGGGGCCCCTCTTCCTCCCCCTAAACTGCCTCACCCATCACAGCCTGTCCACCACTTCTGGCTGTGTGACCTCAGGCAAGTAACTTCACCTCTCTGAGCCTCACTGGGGATAATACCTATTCTATAAGGTTTTATGGAGATTAAATAAAACTTGGTTCCTAATGGTCTCAAAAAAGGGAGACCAAATTTTCCTAAATTTGGCATTTGGCAGAGTGGCCACCAGAGGGCAGTGGTCCCCATGTTGGAAATAAAATAACCTGCCTGGTGATTAGTGATCCCTTTGAAGGAACACACACACGCACACGCACACGCACACGCACACAAACACGCACACATGTTCGCGCACATGCGTGTGAGTGCATGCACCAGGAGAGATGTGTGCTTTGATTGGGTCAACACAGCCCCACTGGCCAGCAGATACACTGGGCATCCTGCTGGTCACCCATGGCTGTGGTCACTTGAAGATTGACATAAGACTGACACCAGTGAATTAAGATTTACTAGGACACTGCATCCTACTCCCCTAGGATTAATGGAAGGATCAAGAGGCAAACAAAATGTATGAATATATATAACAAAATAGTATTGTCACACTGCTGAGCCTTGTTAGAAATTCTCCTTTAGAATCCCCAGGGAGGTCTGGTCTTCTCTCTTTGCTGTAATCTAGAACCCTTCAGGTGCCTCAAGAGCTGTGCTGCAGACACACCTGCCAGGCCGTGTGCATCCATGGAAAGCAGAAGCCAATTCTTGACAAGAAACAGTAGTTAGGATCCCACCCTGGCACAGGGTAGATGCTCAGTAAATGTCTGATAAATGACCCTCGTCTAAGGACAGCACAGGAGTCGACTGCATTGGGTTGGGGGCAGTCAGATCCTGGCTTTTTTCTCCCTCTTGTCTTATTGCTTTGTCCCGGTTCACCAGGAAGATGTTGATTTGTAACAGGGATAGTAGGTATCTTGTTTCTAAGGTTTTACCATTAAATATGATATTTGCTATAAAATAGTAACTCCTGGGTCTTGTCATGTATCAGGTTTTTAATAATCATAAATGAGTGTTGAATTTTTCAAGTGCTTTTCTCATATCTGTGGAGATAGTTACATGGTTTTTTCCTTTAACTGGTCAATGTAGAGGAGCATATACATTGCTCTCTTTCCTTTTTTGCGGGCAGGCATTTACGCTCCGCACTCGTATCAAAACAGTAACCAGTACTTAATAGGCACCCAAATATTTGATGAATGAATAAACGAGGAACAACAGATTCTTGGGGAAACTTCCCTAATGTAGCATTTCTTAATTTTTTATTATTTGAGAGAGAGAGAGAGAGAGAGAGAGAGAGAGAGAGAGAGAGAGAGAATCCCAAGCGGGCTCCACATTTAACATAGAGACTGATGTGGGGCTTGATAGCATGACCCTGGGATCATGCCCTAAGCCGAAATCAAGAATCAGACAACCAACTGAGCCACCCAGATGCCCCCAAAAGTAGCATTTCTTTTTTTTTTAATGTGCGTTTATTTTTGAGAGAGGGTCAGGGGGAAGGGGCAGAGAGAGAGGGAGCCACAGAATCTGAAGCAGGCTCCAGGCTCTGAGCTGTCGGCACAGAGCCTGACAGGGGCTCGAGAACTCAGAAACCCTGAGTCATGACCTGAGCCAAAGTTGGACACCTAACCAACTGAGCCACCCAGGCACCCCAGTAGCATTTCTATCTTGCATTCTGCACATGAAAACAGCTTGGAGGTTTGCAGCAAATGTGCAGATAATGTGTTTGCACTCCTGGGATCAGTCTAACTTGGCTATTATTTTTTTTTAAAGGCTCTATTTAATTGGCTAATTTTTGTTTAGCATTTGTGTCTCTATGTTTAAAAGAATTCCCCCTGCAATTTTCGTTTCTTGTATCGTCCTTTTCTGGTTTGGAGATTTAGGTTATCCTACCTATAAAAAAAAAATTGGATGACTTCCCTTTGTCTTGTTCTCTGAAATATGTACCGGTTCAAGATCAGGGTTCAATACAACTTGCCTGTATGGGCGCCTAGGTGGCTCAGTCGGTTAAGCATGTGACTCTTGGTTTTGGCTCAGGTCATGGTTCGTGAGTTTGAGTCCCACATCGGGCTCCATGCTGACAGTGCTCTCTCTCCCTCTCTCTCTGCCCCTCCCCCACTCACTCTATCTCTCTCAGAGTAATTAATGAATGAATTAATTTAAAAACTCTAAAAATGAAAAAAAAAAACCCTACCTATTAATCCATCTGGCTCTGGCATCAGTTTGGAGTCAGAAGCTCTTGAACATCAATCCAAGTTAGTTAATGATTTCTATTTCTTTTTGAGTCAATTTGGGTAAACTTATTATTTTCTAGAAACTTCTCCCTTTCACATACATTTTCAGCCTTGCCTCTCATTGGTTGCATTACCTGGAAACTCTTTATTTTTTTTAAACAACTTTATTGAGGTATAGTTTACATAATATAAAATTCACCTGAGGTGCCTGGGTCACTCAGTTGGTTAAATGTCCAATTCTTGATTTTGGCTCAGTTCATGATCTCGTGGTTAAGAGACTGAGCCCTGTATCAGGCTCCATGCTGGGCATGAAGACTGTTTAAGATTCTGTCAACCTCTGTCTCTTCCCTGCTCAGGCTCGCGCGCTCTCTCTCTCTCTCTCTGTCTCTCTCTCAAAAAAAAATTTTTTTAACCTATTTCAGGTGTACAATGAAATGATTTCTAGAAATTTTATCAAGTAACTACAACCATTACCATAAATCAGCTTTAGAACATTTTCATGCCCCCAGTAAGATCCCTATGTCCTTTTGTAAAATAATAGCTTTATTGAGTTATAACTCATATGCCATACAATTCACCTACTGAAAGTATACAATTCCGTGGTTTTTAGGATATTCATAGTTGTATGTCCATCACCACGTAAATTTCAGAGTGTTTTCATTACTCCCTCCCAATAAAACCCTGTACCCATTAGCAGTCACCCCCCCCCTCCCTTCCCCTTCTTCTAAGGTCTTAAGCAACCACTAAGTTACCCTCGGTCTCTATAGATCTACCTATTCTGGGCATTTCATATAAATGAAACCATATAATATGTGGCCGTTTGTGTGTGGTTTCGTTCACTTATCATGTTTTCAAGGTTCATCCATGTTGCAGCACATGTTATATGGATATACTATCGTTTATTTGTCCATTCATCAGTGGAGAGACATTTGGGTTGTTTCACTCTTGGGCTATTGTAAATAATGCTGCTACAAACATTTGTGTGGTTTTTGTGTGGCCATACATATGTGTTCATTTCTCTTGGGTATATACCTAGAAGTGAAATTACTTGGGCTGCATGGTAGTTCTATGTTTAGTTTTCTGAGAAATTGCCAAACTGTTTTCAAAGTGGCTGTTGTATTTTACATTCCCACTAGCAGTATACAAGGGCTCCAAGTTCTCCACAGCACTTTTAAAAAACAATTTTTAATGTTTATTCATTTATCTATTTATTTATTTGATGTTTATTTATTTTTGAGAGAGAGACAAAGCATGAGTGAGGGAGGGGCAGAGAGAGAGGGAGACAGAATCCGAAGCAGGCTCCAGGCTCTGAGCTGTCAGCCCAGAACCAGACACGGGGCTCGAACTCACCAACCATGAGATCATGACCTGAGCCCAAGTCGGAAGCCCAGCCAACTGAGCCACCCAGGTGCCCCAGTGTTTATTTTTGAAGGAGAGGGAGACAGAGCACGACAAAGGAGGGGCAGAGAAAGAGGGAGACACAGAGTCCAAAGCGGGCTCCAGGCTCTGAGTTGTTAGCACAAAGCCCAACGTGGGGCTTGAACTCACGAGCCATGAGATCATGACCTGAGCCAAACTCAGCAGCTTAACCGACTGAGCCACCCAGGGGCCCCTCCACAGCACTTTTTATTGTCTTGCTGATTATCGCCATCCTAGTAGATAAAAGGCGATTATCTTGTCATTTTAAGATATTTAAGTGATTTCTACACCCAATGTGGGGCCTGAACTTACAACCCTGAGATCAAGAGTCTTACACTCTACTGACTGAACCAGCCAGGTGCCCCGATATCAATATCTCACAGTTTTGATTTGCATTTCCCTGATGGGTGGCTAATGTTGCTGAGATCTTTTCATGTGCTTTTTGGCCATTTGTATAACTTCTTTGGAGAAATGCTTATTCATAGCCTTTGACCTTTTTTTAATTGGGTTATTTATATTTTTACTATTGAGCTGTCTTTTCATTTATTTGGGTATTCTTTAATTTCTTCCAACAATGCGTTGTAGTTTCCAGAATATAAGTTTTGCCCTTCTTAGTATTAACCTTATTCTTTATTTCATTTTACGTGAGTGGGGAAGAGGCAGAGAGAGATGGAGAGAGAATTCTAAGCTGGCTGCATGCTGCCAGCACATGGCCTGATGCAGAGCTCGAACTCACAAAGCCACAAGATCATGGCCTGAGCCGAAACCAAGAGTCAAAAGCTTAACCAACCGAGCCACCCAGGCACCCCTTGTTAACCTTATTCTTAACTATTTTATTATTTTTGATGCTATTATAATTTAAATTGTTTACTTAATTTCATTTTTTGGGTTTTTCATTGCTAGTACATAAAATTACAACTGGTTGTTGTATGTTGATTTTATATCCTACAACCTTACCGAACTCATTTATTAGTTTTATATTTTTTAATGGATTCCTTAGGATTTTCTATATACAAGATCATGTTATCTGCAAATAGAGCTAGTTTTTCTTACTTCCCATCTGCATGACTTTTATTTAATTTTCTTGCCTAATTGCCCTGGTTAGAACCTCCAGTATAATGCTGGATAGAAACAGAGGGAGTAGATCTCCTTATCTTGTTTCTGATCTAGGAGAGAAAGCATTCAGTATTTCACAATTGAGTATGATGCTAGCTGTGGATTTTTCATAGATGCCGTTTATCAGGTTGAGAAAGTTCCCTTCTATCCTCAGTTTGTTGAGGTTTCTTTTTAAGTTTTTTATTTTAATTCTAGTATAGTTATTATATTAGTTTCAGTGTAGGAGTGTGTGTGTGTGTGTGTGTGTGTGTGTGTGTTTTCAATCATGAAGGGAATGGAATTTTGTTAAATGTTTTTTCTGCATCTACTGAGATGATCGTGTGGTTTTTATCCTTCATTCTACTGATATGATACATTACATTAGTTGATTTTCAGATTTTAAACCAGCCTTGCGTTTCTGGGATAAATCCCATGGCGTACAGTCCTTTTTACTTATACGTTGCTAGATTTGGCTTGCTAGTATTTTGTTGAGAATTTTTGCAACTCTATTCAGAGGAGCCAATTGATGGATATTTAGATGTTTCCAGCTTGGGGCTATTCTGAATAATGCTGCAATGAACACTCATGTGCAAGTCTTGTCTTTGCATGGACATATGTTTTCATTTCTCTTGAGTAGACACCTAAGGGTGGCATCACCAAGTCCTATGATAGTTTTAAGCTTATCTTTGTGCCAAAAATGCTTTCGAAAGTGGCTGTACCATTTTGCATTCCCATGAGCAAAGTATGAGGGTTACCTGAGCATTCACTTAAGCTGTTTCTTCTTCTGTAAAGTGGTGGCAACGAGAACACTGACTTTATGAAGTCAGAGATTATGTTGTGTGAAGGATTTCGCATGGCGCTGAGCCCAGACACACACAAAGCTCAATACACGACATCTTTTTTTATGTTCCCTTGTCTTTGCTAATGTCCCAGGCTTTCACCTCCTCCAGGAAGCCCTCCCTAATGTCCACCCTCCTAACTCCTAAAATGCGTATCACTGCAACCATCACATTATCTGTGACTATATTTTTATGCATTTGTGTCTCATGAACATCCTGGGGATGGGGACCATTCTTATTTACTTCTGTCTCCTCCGTGCCTAGCACATAGCAGGTATTCAATAACCCATAGATAACCATATCTATGTACAAAATATTAATGCTTACATGTTAGTGTCTAAGAAAACTCTATGAAAAAAGGCTCTTGAACTGGGCCTTAAGGAAGAAGCAGGCACCTGCTCAGCTGAAATGGAGGGAAGGGCATGCTGGGTGAAGTGAACAGTATGTATAAAGACCCAGCAGAGGAAAAACATGTTTTCAGGATCTAAGAAGTCCAGTGTGGCAATGGGTAGTGGGATGGAGTGGCCAGTGAGGTGAAAAGGGAGGGTAAGCCACTAGTAATGTTGTAAATGGACATTCATGCCAAGTGAAGGGACCCTGAGGGCAGGGAGGAGCCATCCATTAAGTAGGAGTGACACGATCAGAACTGCATGTTAGGGGCGCCTGGGTGGCTCAGTTGGTTAAACATCTGACTTCGGCTCAGGGCATGATCTCACGGTTCATGAGTTCAAGTCTGGCACCGGGCTCACTGCTGTCAGCACAGAGCCTGCTTTGGATCCTCTGTCTCCCTCTCTCTCTGTCCTTCCCCTGCTCTCTTCTCTCTTTCCCAAAAATAAATAAACATTAAAAAAAAAAAAAAACCTGCATTAAAAATTTTTTTTCAATGTTTATTTATTTTTGAAAGACAGAGACAGAGCATGAGTAGGGAAGGGGCAGAGAGAGAGGGAGACACAGAATTCAAAGCAGGCTCCAGGCTCGGATCTGTCAGCACAGAGCCCGACGCGGGGCTCGAAACCACGGACCGTGAGATCATGACTTGGGCCGAAGTCGGACGCCCAATCGACTGAGCCACCCAGGCGCCCCAAAACCCTGCATTTTAGAAGGAACTCTCTGGGGGTGGTAGAGGGCACGAGTACTCAAACTTCAGCTGCATTAGAATCACCTGAAGGGTACGGGGGCGCCTGGGTGGCGCAGTCGGTTAAGCGTCCGACTTCAGCCTGGTCACGATCTCACGGTCCGTGAGTTCGAGCCCCGCGTCGGGCTCTGGGCTGATGGCTCAGAGCCTGGAGCCTGCTTCCGATTCTGTGACTCCCTCTCTCTCTGCCCCTCCCCCCTTCATGCTCTGTCTCTCTCTGTCCCAAAAATAAATAAACGTTGAAAAAAAAAATTAAAAAAAAAAAAAAAAAAAGAATCACCTGAAGGGTTCACTATGTTACAGATTCTGGGTCCCGCCCTGAGTTTCAGAAGGTCTGGCGCAGAACCTGAGAATATGCATTTCACACAAGTTCTCAGGTAATGCCGGATCAGAGGACCACACTTTGAGAACCACTTATAGGATGGGACGGAGAAGAATGGGTAGCAGTGAGAAGATGAACGGAGCTGTCCAAATAGTCCAATGAGAGGTGACGGACCCAGAGCAGGGGAGATGTTCACATTTTAGATCTGGGTGCTAACTTTTCAGTGTCTTAGTGGTGACATGTCAGGCATGGTAAGAAGCCAATGTGGGAAAGGGAGGCTGCTTCTGGGGAGAAATCAGCCAGGTGGTCAGGATAGTCCCCAGACTCACACTTGGTAATGACCTTCAGAAAACACAAGAATCAAGGTGTCCAGAGTTGCCATTTAATGCCCAATTATCACAACACAAGGAGGTTTACATGGTGCTCATCAAGGCAGGACCCAGGGAAAAACCAGACCAGAGGGAAGTGACCTGTACAGAGTCCCAGCACGGGGACCGAGTTCTCTTGGGCCTAATTACCCTCGAGACACACGTGCCATAGTCAAGGCTTCTTCACTCACCCAGGAGCCAGCAGGCTGGCTGGGCTTCTGGTCACCAAGGGTCCTCGTGGGAGAATGGTGTCCCAGGATGAGGTGGGGACCCTGGGACATGAGGAGAACCAGAAAGCTGTTTGCAAACAACCCCAAAAGGCTTTCACTTCAAATGCACTAAAGCCACACGATGCTCAGATGTGCGAACACCCCAACGATTTTACTGAAAACTACATGCTGTGCAGAACTGAGGCTGAGAAAACTTGGGGAGGGAAAAGAAAGTCAAAACCATCCCAGAACCAGCTTTCTGAGCTTCACCACCCCCCACAGCTACACCAGTCCAACCACAGCACTGCTGTGGAGAAGGGACACCACACTGATCTAATGAACACTTTTCATGGGAAGGGACATGGGAGCATGTCCCTGGTTTTAAGAAATCTCTTTGAATCTCCAACTCTACCGCACAACTTAATGCTACCGAGTTCCCTGGAGCCCCCGAACCTTTGGTGCCCCTGGGGACACAGGTGACTTGTGGGCTGCCGATGGAGCTGGGGAAACATCCTGACAGCAATAACATATCTCAGAAAGAGGCTAGGTCTCAAGGTTACATGTGGCCCCTAAAGGAAATTCCAGCCAAAATGCATTCTTAAAGCACCTGACGGAACTCGAGAGGTTTCAAGTGTCACTGGCAAGAAACAGGCATGAGCTTGTGTCCCTCCCAACCCCCCTGCCCCTAGCCGGAGGCTTGGCCTAGGCGGTCCGGCCCCGGGGGCCAGGCAGGGTGTGGAGGGGATAGCACAGGACAGGGGCAGCTGCTCAGGGTACAGGCCATGGGCCCAAGGGGCAGCCCGTCTGTCCAGCACTATGGCTGGGAATTTGGGGAATGAGCTTGAATTCTGGCCAGACTTTGCCATTAAAAATCATTCCCGGTGGGTCCTGCAAGCCTCTTCTCCCCTTTGTCTGCTTTAATTCCAGGAGAACACTCTAGACAGAGCCAAAGGCATGGAAGTCAAACGTCTCTGTCTTCAGAGATGGGGCACGGCTAAATGGCAGCCCAGAGATCTCAAATCAGCAAGGTCATCTCTGGCCCCACATGCCCCCAACCAGATTCCATGCAACACTCCCTCCCCCTGCCCAAGGGCCAGGGTAGTCCCTTGACCCTGGACATACTGGGCTTCAAGACAGGCTTCTGACGAGCCAGCCCCCTGTGAGTATCTGGGGAGCTTCTGCAAAGCATACAAAATTAGCCCTGTTCACAGCACGAGGCATCTGTGACCTGTTGACCACTCCTGAGAGGGCAGTTAGGGGCCTGGGAAGTTGAGAAAAAGACAAGGCAAGACTGTCCCCACGTGGGCATTAGCTCCCATCAGACCCCCATGTCCAAACAAGTCTACCTCCCAAACTTCAGATGCCAGCTTCTGGTCGGCTCAAGAGCAATCCCGTGAGGCCAACTTCATATTTAAAACCAACTTAATGCTACAAACTCAAAAAAAGAAAAACAAAAGTGCTGCCCAGCTGAGCCCCTGAGGAAACCTAGCTCCCTGAGGGTGGGTGGTGGGCCTTTCAGACCACCGTCCCTGGCTGCCTCGCTCCAGAGGGCACAGCCTTGGTTCAGCCCAGAGCAGCCCCACCCCAGGTTGAGTGGGGAGGAGAGCTGATCCCCCCACACCCAAGCGGGCTCCAGAGAGACCTTGGGATGGTCAAGCCATTGTGGGGGCTTGAGAGAGGAGGGCAAGAGACCTTCTCAGGACCCTACGCCTGAAGAGTTAACGTACACCCATCGCCCCACTAGCTGCCAAGGTCTGGTGTGCACTTAAGACTGCTTCCTGTCAGCCCTTCGGCATTCCTGTGACAAAAGGAGGCAAAAGGCCACCAAGTCCTGGTCACCTCTGTCCTTGGCTGGGGGGGGGGGGGGAGGGGCGTGGCGGGGAGAGGGAGGTCTTTCTGTGTGAGAGCTGGTGGGGAGAGGAGGTCCTTAGAGAATGACTGCCTCCAACAAACAAAAAAATCCTTCCAGGGAAGGGGGAGACTATACCAGCAGCGACCAGAGGGGGTGCTTTCTGGCATTTTCTTGTTCTCATCCCACCTGTCTCTTTGGGGGGGCTGCCAGTCCCTCCCAGGTCCTCACTGGAAGACAGCACCTGTCCCAAGCGAGAGGCAGAAATAGAGGAAGGGTGCCCTCGGCGCCTTCCATGTCCCTGTCCGTGTTTCCCCGGGAGCTCTTCTGTGCCGACTCCCTGCAAGGTTGATTTTCATGTCCTGAGGGAGAGGTAGGGGATTCCATAGGAAGTAGGTTTCCGGAACTGGAGCCTCGATGCCGCCTACCCTGGGGTGGCTCCCTGCCACCATCTCTGGGACAGAGGAGACCAGGAATCCAAGGCTGGCGCCTCAGCTGGAGATGCCAGGCCACCACATACTAGAATCACGAGGCCTAAGTGCAAGTAGCGTTCTAGCAGACGGGACGGCCCCCCAGAGACCCAGCCCACTGATGTGGGGAAACTGGGGAGTTGGCCTGGGGCTCTGGACGCCCTGGCTTGCCCTTGGACAGTGGACAGCTCCGGGCCTGTCTTGAGAAGTCTTACTAGAAACTGGAATGATCTCCCTGCTAAAAACTCAGGGAAGACAAACAAACAAAACTCAACCTGAAATAAATACAAAGGCATTAAGTGCTTCTTGATAAATTCAGGGTCCTAATTCCCCCTCAAAAAGGGGGGGGGGGGGCGGGGCCCTTTCCCTGGACCTGGTTGCCTCACCTGTGGCTCTTCGCATGAGAGGTCAGAGGTCAGAAGCCGGATGGGCCTTCCGGGCTCAGCTTCCATTAGGAAGGAGGGGACCCAACCTCTGATACGCTCCTCACCTGAATCCCCTACATGGCCCCCCGAGACAGCTTCGGCCGGCTGGGGGTAAGAAAGGAGAAAAGGAGACCCCCGCACCCTGAGGACGGCACCTTGTGTCCCACGTCCCTGTGCGGGCAGAGGGCCTGCCAGTCTGTGAGGAGGTAGAGACAGGGGCGGGCTGCCGGGGGCAGTCAGGGCCACTCAGTTAATCAGCAGGTCCCCGAGGTCATAGGAGTCGAAGAGGTCGCTGATGCCCTCGCCCCCGTCCAGGCCCCACAGGTAGTCGTCCTGGTCCAAAGGTGGGGAGAAGCTGATCAGGGGGGAGCTGCACGGCAGGGTGGGGGACAGGAACTGGTCCTCGGTCTGCTGCAGAAGTGGGTGTGGCAGCTCCAGCATGCTGTCGGTGGCCTCCAGGGGCACAAGTGGCAGTGGTGGTGGTGGAGGCGCCGGCAGCTGCAGGGCCTGCTGGGGAGTCAGCGCTGGTCCTGGAGACGAACAGACAAAGGTCATACCCGGGCCGGTTGCCCCAAAGAGTCTGGTCAGACCTCGGAGCACAAGAATAGCCCTCCCGTCCTCTAGACGACCGTGCGCCCTTCTCCCTGTGTACCTTCCTGGTACCGCTCTAGCCACCGCCCTCATTCTCCTACCCTCCCTCCCCTCCTCTCCGAGGAGATGGGATTTCCAGCTCTCGAAACCCCACCCTCTCAGGGCTCCTGGCTGGCTCAGTCAGTAGAGCGCACGACCCTTGACTCTCGATCTTGGTGTTATAAGTTCGAGCCCCGCGTTGGGTGTAGAGATTACTTAAAAATAAAAATCTTACAGAACCAAAAACAAAACCCCAAAACCCCTACCCCCTCTCACCATCAAGTTCCTGGCCCCTGAAACCACATTCTCTGTTTCTTGCATCACCAATCTCTCTCTCTCTCTCTCTCTCTCCCAGATCATTCCCATCATCGCACAGACACGCTAATGACTCCTATCTTTAAAAAGCAGCCTCCCCGGCCTCATGACTCTCTCCAATTCCCAGCCCAGCTTGTCGCTCCTTTTCATAGCAAAATTTCTCAGCAATTGCCTGTGCTTACCCTCTACCCCCTCCAAATGTATTCTCTACCTGCCCGCCACTCTTCACTCTTCCACTGAGGTCTGTCCCCACCACGCCACTGAACCAGTGACCTCACGTTGCCGAACCAATGGTCTTATTTGACCTTCCAGCAGAATCTGGTGCCGTTATTCACACCCTTCTGGAAACACCTCTTCACTTGGCTCTAATAGACTAGAGTCTCCTGGTTTTCTTCTAACTCCTTGGCTACTTCTCCTGTCCCCTTTGCTCTGTATCCTCCTCTTCCTAACTTCTAAGCCCTCAGTGCCCCAGGGCTCCAGCCTCAGACTCCCCTCTCTGGCTGCACCTCTCCTCGGGTGACCTCAGTTGCCCCTTGGCTTTCAATCCCGCTCCCAGTAGACGCGTCTGGCACAGACTTCGCCCCCGAGCTCTCGGCTCCTGCAACGCCTCTGCTTAGAGAACCGAGGTACCCCAGAACTTAGCACGTCAAAAACCAAACACTCCTGGTCTTCCCCCCTCAGTGAATGGACCACCACCCACTCAGATGCCTAAGCCAAAAGGCCCAAGAGTTGCACGTAGTCCCGCCATTTCCCTAGCACCCAGCCCGGCAGCGAGATGGGTCATTTCCACAACTGAATGAATTCTGCCAGTTCCACGAGGCCTCCTTTACCAGTCAGCTTGCCTCGACCCTTGAAGTCTGTGTTCTAGCTTAAAAAGGGCTGGCGGAGGGGGTGGGGGGTGGCGCCTGGCGGGCTCAGTCGGTTAAGTGTCCAACTTTGGCTCAGGTCATTATCTCACAGTTTGTGGGTTCGAGCCCCACGTCGGTCTCTGTGCTGACAGCTCGGAGCCCGGAGCCTGCTTGGGATTCTGTGTCTCCCTCTTCTCTCTTTGCCCCTCGCCAGCTCGTGCTCTCTCTCTCTCTCTCTCTCAAAAATGAATAAAAATTTAAAAAAAAATTTTTTTTTTAATGGGAATTGGAGCGCCTGGATGGCTCAGTTGCTTAAGCGTCCACCTCTTGATTTCAGCTCAGATCACGGTCTCATGGTTTCTGAATTCAAGTGCCACATCGGACTCCACACTGGTAGCACAGAGCCTGCTTAGGATTCTCTCTCTCTCTCTCTCTCTCTCTCTCTCTGCCCCTCCCCCTCTCCTTTCTCTCTCTCAAAATAAATAAGTAAGCATTAAAAAAAAAATTTTTTTTTAAATGGCTGGGAATAAAATCCAAGTTCAACCAGTGCCAAGAAGGCCCTACGTGATCTGGCCCCTGCCTGCCTTTCTACTCCCTCTGTCCCAGCCTCGCTCCACTCACACTCAGCCTCTCCAGCCACACTGGCCCCAGTTATTTTCCAGCACACCAGGTGCATTTCCACCCAGAGGCAAAAAGGTGACTTCTTATACAGGGATGAGGAATAGGGCACCAGAACCCGCCCCCCCCCCAAATATATCCTGATACCCAGAATCTCCGTTTGAGCCATGACTTAACCCCCAACCACGCATTCCTTGGAAAATACAGCTGTGGTTTGTCAGCCTGCCTGATCCTGTGTGTCTATGGGCAAGCGACTTAATGTGCATGAGCCTCTGTTTCCTCACCTCTAAAATGGGGATGATTATACCCACCTCCCAGGGTTGTTGAGAGGATTCGATGATAAGTGAAGTAGAGGGCAGCTTGTCTGAGTGCTGCCCTGGCCAATGGTAAGAAGAACTGTGCTTTACCAAGGGCTTACCCTGGCTGGCTGGGTTCCCAGGAAGAGGTGTGTTTGACCTCCTCGGACACTCAGGTGGCCCCAAAGGAGGCAATATCGTGACCCCTATTTACAGATGAGGAAACTGAGGCTCAAAGAAGTCAATTAAACATACCTGAATGGGAAAAAAAATGGAATATTTTTTAGCGTGTTGCAGAGGCCTGCAGGGAGGTGTTCTAGCAAAAGGCCTGGTTCAGGAGGAGGGGGAGGACCTGGGCTCGGACCCCAGCCCCGCCCACCCCACCAGGTGAAGCCCCTGTTTTCTTCGAGAGGAAGAATAAGGCTCCAGCAAGCAGGAACGAGACAACGTGCGTGAAAGCCTCCGCTGGGCCTTGCTCTCCTGCACGGTTATCACCCCCCAGAGGGAGCCGTTCTTTACATGTGGGCCTCCGCGCACTCCGACGGCTCAGACTCACTCCTCTATCTCCAAACCGCACAGAGTAGGCACCCGGTTCGTGTAAGCTTTTTCAAAAATCGCATTCACGCTGTGTCACTTTCTGTAAACCGTCCAGGAATCGTGAGGGAGTTTTAAGTGTCCCAGTTTTTAGAGACGTGAGAACGGGGGCTCCAAGGGGCCACAGTGACTCGCCTACAGTCACCAAGTCACAGCAGGTGAGGTGCAGACTCAAGCCCGAGTCTCTCAGAGTCATCTCCTGTGCTACAGCTACATCTAGGTTGACCTCAGAATGTCAGAGGTAGGGAAATGTCAGAGACCACCCTCGTCCAAAGCCCTTCCGTTACAGACGAGGGAAACTGAGGCCCCAAAGGGTTAGTGATTCCCCTGCACGACACCAGAACCTGGGTGCCAAGACCGTAGTGGCCTCCTCTTTGGATATGGACCCTGGTGCTCAGACCTCAAAATGACTCTGCTTCAGGCCAGAACACGGAGTGTGTGTATGCGCGTGCGTGCAGGCACGTATACCTTCCAGAAACCAACCCCCCCCCCACACCCTTCGGCAAGGATGTCGCCAAGAGACCACGTGGCCAGGGTGGTTTCTGGGCTGGCTCCACCACCAACTGCCCTGTCAGCTTCTACTCCTTCTGGGAGCACAGCTGATCTGTAAAACTGAGGCAAAAACCTCGCCCTCGCTTATGTTGGAGGGTCCCCCGCCTCTGCCCCAAGTCTCAGAGGACATCTGAAGCGAAAGTAGTTCTAACTCAGGAGAGGTGCGCCCATGTTGACAGTGAAGTGAGAAAGCAGAGCGAGGGAGGAGAGAGCACAGGGTGGGGCACAGGTCTGGAGTGGGAGATAGACACTGGGAGGTGCCCAGAGGGACAGATGGCTGGTGCCGGGAGAAGCCCGGATCCCCAGACCAGACCAGGACACAGGAGAGATCAGCTGGGGGTCTGGGCTCTTGTCCAAGCTCTGCCGCTAACCTCTGTGTCACCTTAGGGAAGTCACTTGCCCTCTCTGCGCTTCAGTTTATTCATGTGTAAAATGAAGGGCTGAGTTATATCATCGCCCAGCAAACTTCTGCAAAGGACCGGATAGTATTCTAGGATTTGCAGAACACTTACAATCTCTGTCACACAGTCACCTTCTTCCTCTCCCCCAACTCTTCAAAAATGTGAAAACCATTCTTAGCTCATGGGCTGCTTAAAAACAGGCCAGATTTGGCCTGCAGGCAATAGTTTGTGAACCCTTGCGTTAAAGAAATGGAAGGGGCGCCTGGGTGGCTTGGTCAGTTAAGTGTCTGACTTCGGCTCAGGTCATGATCTCCCGCTCCGTGAGTTCGAGCCCCGCGTCGGGCTCTGTGCTGACAGCTCATAGCCTGGAGCCTGTTTCAGATTCTGTGTCTCCCTCTCTCTCTGCCCCTCCCCTGTTCATGCTCTGTCTCTCTCTGTCTCAAAAATAAATAAACGTTAAAAAAAAAATTAAAAAAAAAAAAAGAAATGGAATCCATGTCTGTGTTCTGTGGACACCCCACCAAGCCTCCTCCGTCAGACCGGCTTGAGCTCTGGCTTCTTTATAAATTTTTTTTTTTTTCAACGTTTATTTATTTTGGAGACAGAGAGAGACAGAGCATGAACGGGGGAGAGGCAGAGAGAGAGGGAGACACAGAATCGGAAACAGGCTCCAGGCTCTGAGCCATCAGCCCAGAGCCCGACGCGGGGCTTGAACTCACGGACCGCGAGATCGTGACCTGGCTGAAGTCGGACGCTTAACCGACTGCGCCACCCAGGCGCCCCTGAGCTCTGGCTTCTTTAAACACCAGGTTCTACTTAAGGGAATTCTGCTGCTAAGAAAACAGAAAGTTGAACACTGGCCTCCACAACCTGAAAGGATCTGTCAGTCTGACCTGATGTGTGATCCCAGTAAAGGGCATAAACCGTCCTGAAGGAAGGGCCTTCCCGGGCTCCCATTTCTACTCCTTCCAGACTCCTTCCCTGGGACTTCTCCTGCCTCTTTGCTCATGACTCAACTCATGCTACTTCCTGTCAGGTATAGCCAGCTTTTTTTTAGCCGTACAGCGACCTCCCAGCCAGGGGTGAGCCTCTCTAGTCAGGAACCCCTTCCTCGATTTGTTCTGAGCCTCGTGGGGAGAGGCCTGGGAGAGGACATGGGGAGAGTCACATCACCTCTATGCCTCAGTTTATTTATCTCTAAACTGGGGACAAGAACACCTACCTCAACAATGGCTGTGAAAAGTAACGTGATAATAGATGTACCTGATATAGTCATGGTTTAAAAAAATCTTAGTCATGGGGCGCCTGGGCGGCTCAGTCCATTAAGTCTCCGACTTTGGCTCAGGTCATGATCTCACAGTTTGTGAGTTCGAGCCCCAGGTCAGGCTCTGTGCTGACAGCTCTGAGCCTGGAGCCTGCTTTGGATTCTGTGTGTGTGTGTCTCTCTCTCTCTCTCTCTCAAAAATAAACATTAAAAATTTTTAATAGAAAAATTAAAAATCTTAATTATAACAAAAAAATAATAAAATAAATAAAAGATAAAAATAATTAATTAATTTTCCAAACTCCCAGGGGCACCTGGGTGGCCCAGTTGGTTAAGCATCTGACTCTTGATTTCGGCTCAGGTCGTGAGTCTCCCAGTTGTAAGATCGAGTCCCATGTCAGGCTCTGTGCTGACAGCACGGAGCCTGCTTGGGATTCTCTCTCTCCCTCTCTCTCTCTGCCCCTCCCCTGCTCATGCTTTCTCTCTCTCTCTCAAAATAAATAGATTGGGGCGCCTGGGTGGCGCAGTCGGTTAGGCGTCCGACTTCAGCCAGGTCACGATCTCGCGGTCCGTGAGTTCGAGCCCCGCGTCAGGCTCTGGGCTGATGGCTCAGAGCCTGGAGCCTTTTCCGATTCTGTGTCTCCCTCTCTCTCTGCCCCTCCCCCGTTCATGCTCTGTCTCTCTCTGTCCCAAAAATAAATAAACGTTGAAAAAAAAATAATAAATAAATAAATAAATAAATAGATAATTAATTAATTAATTAATTTTTAAAAATCTTAGTTGAGCCTTCCTTCAAACATCTGTAGTTCCCATTCACTGAGGGCTTACTGAGTGCCAGGGGCTTTGTCGTTAGTAGTCACCACGGAAGTGTGGTACCAGCCCTAGTGGCAGTAATAACGACGAAAATAGTTAGGCGTTACTGCCTGGTGCTGTTCTAAGTGCTTCGCCTGTATTATTTCCTCTGATTCTCACACCCTATTAAGTAGATCTTGTTAGTTACTATGCCCAACTGACAGATGAGGAAATTGAAGCAAAGAGAGGTTAAATGACTTGCCCAAGGTCACATCGCTGGTAACTGGAAGTGCTGGTATTCAGACCCAGGACCCCTCTGGCCCAGAGCAGCATTAGCCTCCCCATTGGGACAAGAACACGCATGTGCTCTATAAAGTGTGACGTGCAGGGGCGCCTGGGTGGCGCAGTCGGTTAAGCGTCCGACTTCAGCCGGGTTACGATCTCGCAGTCCGTGGGTTCGAGCCCCCGCGTCAGGCTCTGGGCTGATGGCTCGGAGCCTGGAGCCTGTTTCCGATTCTGTGTCTCCCTCTCTCTCTCTGCCCCTCCCCCGTTCATGCTCTGTCTCTCTCTGTCCCAAAAATAAATAAAAAAAATTGAAAAAAAAATTTTTTTTAAAAAAATAAAGTGTGACATGCAAACACACAAGCAGGGGAGAAGGACTGTACCCCTCTTCGCCGCCCAACAAATGTTGACATGGAAGAGGAAACGCTAAGGCTGCTTGCTCTCCCCACCTCCTGTCCCTCTGGACAGAGGGTCCTACCTGGAGATGCCATGGGTTCTGTCATCCCAGGGTCAGTGCTGCTGCTGGGCTGGGTGGAGTCAGGGATGGGGCCGAGGGGGGAGGCGGAGGGGAAGGGCTCCTTGGTCGGACTGTCCGGCTCCTGCACCTCCTCTGGGCACAGGTAGACTTCGATGGGTCCCTGCGTGCTCTTCAGATATATCTGCAGGTTCTCCTGGAGGAAGAAGAGAAGCCGGGTCATGGCTCTGGGCAGCTGGGCACTGACTCATGGGTCGGGGTGGGGTGTATGGATGGACACCCACGGCTCCCGCCATCCACGTGAGCCAGCGCAACTCCTGAGCTTGGTGCTGACGCCTGCCCTGTCTGACCTGTGGTGGGCATCTGCTCTTGCTGCCTGTCCGGTCCCCAGGTCCCCTTTTTTAGGGAGAATATCTTGATTTTCCTTTGGGCAGCCACTCCTCTCCAACTCATGTACTTTGGGGGGACAGAACCCTTCCGCACTCCAATGCGTGAGCTTGGGGTACAGGCTGGGAAAGTCACCGTGATGGTGACTGGCTCAGGGTAGCGCACGACTCAGGTCAGTCCAGGAGCATCGGACCCAGGACTCGTGGGAAACGGAAGCTCCCTTCCCACTGGGGCCATAGAGCTGGTTATCATGAAAACTAGCTTTGCCACCAGAAAAGGGGAGCCTGCCTTAATGGAAGCACAAAGAATGGCAGAGAAAGATGGAGAGCATGGGGCGAACTGAAAGTCACAGTTTGAGCTCCTGCATCTAGCCTTGCCTGCAATCCCCAAGTCTTTCCTCTGGACCTGTCACTTGCTTCCCCTTAGTCCCCTCGACCCCCAACTTAAGCCATTTGGACTTGGCCTTCTGTTACTTATAACAAAGCATCTTGATAACTTGGCCTTCCCGCCCCTGCTTCTTCCCTCCATGATTAACTGCACACATGCTATTCCGACAGGCCTCCACCCGGTGCACCTGCACTGCCCTCTGCCCACCCGTTTCCCCTGACAACTTCTGTTCATGCTTTAGGACCCAATTAACCTGTAGCCATCTGTGGACTCTTCCTCCAACTGTCCTTTCTCTGGGCACCTGGAGTCTATAAATGGCAGGATAACTGTTTGCTTGGGTCTTTTTCTCACTAGGTCCCGAGCTGCTCCAAGACAGAGGTGGGGCCTCCTTTATCTTAATGTCTTTCCATTAAACAAATTATTTCTTGAGCGTTTATTATGTGTCCAGCTCTGGGCTGGGGGGGTACCACAGGAGTGCGGCATGCTTCTGTGAAGCAGAACACAATCACAGAATCACCAATCACCCAGCAAATGGAGGTCAAGTGTGGTAGAAAAGCACAGGTAGTAATGAAATCTGGGGGGGGGGGGGGGGGGGTAATCAGGGAAGGCTTCCTTGAAGAAGTGATGTTTGAGTTGAGACCAGTAGGATGAACAGTAGTAAACCAGGCAGAGAAAGAAACGAGCATTTCAGCTGGAGGGAACAGCCTGGGTGAAGGTCTTACAATGGGGACGAGCTTAGTGTGGCGGGGAAGCTGTAGGTAAGTCAGTGTGGCTGAAGCAAAGACACCATGGGGCAGCATGTGAGAAGAGGCTGGTGAGGTCAAAGCACAGAGGACCTCATAAGGAAGTATTAAGAATTTCTGGTCTTTAACCTCGCCAGACACAGTTAGCAGGAAAGGATTACTATGAGCACTAACACCAAGGTGTATGGGCACATGTGTGCGTACGCCCAGAAATGTTGGGGGCCGTGGGATGCAGAAAGAGACCAGGAACGGAGATTTTCTCGGGCCAGCATCTGATGCCTGTTGCCCTTTCCAGCTTCTGCCATTTCTGCCCCCAGCTCGGGGACCACTGATCTTGTAATGGGTACCAGAACGGACCTGGGAAGCTTGGGGTCAGGCAGCACCAGGGACAGAGCATACAGAGCAGCCTGGGACCCTCCTAACCCTGCTCTCCACCAAATGCTTCCCTCTCACCTCGCTCCTGTCGGGCACTTCCAGTCTTGTCTGAGGAGGGGCCTTGACAACGATCACTGTCTGCTCCTTGAAGCTTCCAACAGCACGGATGTCCTGGTAAGTCACATAGGCCAGTGTAGGGGCAGGAGAGTCAAGAGAAGTAGCTGGTCACAATTCAAACCCCCGGCCTGCCAGCCTAAGCCTCTGGACATCTCTTTCTCAGTCCGTCTACAGCTTAGAAATAACCAAACACCATAACCTGTTCTTCTACTATCATAGGCTACCCCGCATCCCTTTTGAAAACAAACAGGAGTATAAATCATTTCTTAATGCTGCCTCATAATGGTTTTTTATGTAACGACTTCATCTCAGACTGTATCATTAGCTCTGAGACAGGAGGGCTCCGTCTTATTTCTTTATGTTTCTCACAATGCCTAGAATCCTTCCAAAAACACAAAGTCAGATCCAAAGACCAATTAGATGGTAGAACCATCTGACTGGGAAAAGTGTATGAAAAGCCTTAGCAAAGCCCATGCTTATAGTGTCAGTCCTAGGAATCCAACCTAAGGAAAGAAGTAAAAAATATAGGAAAATGTTCTCTATACAAAAATATTCATCACAATGCTGCTTTATAAAAGCAGAAATCTCAAATCAATCTAAGTGTTGACTCTAGGCCTTAACAAACCAGAATGTGGTCTGAGTAGGACATTCTCAAATCATCCTGAACAGGAGGTTAAATCCTATGAGACTGCTGTTTTGCAGAAAATGGTCCAATAGCAACAAGTTCATGGATCAAGCAAATAGTTAGGAAGGATTTGTAACAACATAAAAACAGTCTATGGTGATAGAAAGCAGGATATAAAATGTTACATATGGGGCACCTGGGTGGTTCAGTCAGTAAAGTGTCAGACTTCAGCTCAGGTCATGATCTTGCGATTCGTGAGTTTGAGCCCCACATCCGGCTCCTTGCTGGCTGTATGGAGCCTGCTTAGGATTCTCTCTCTCTCTTTCCCTCTCTCTCTGCCCCTCTCAAAAATAAATACTTAAAAAAAAAAGTTATGTAGGGGCACCTGGGTGGCTAGGTCAGTTAGGTGCCCAACTTCAGCTCAGGTCATGATCTCGCTGTTGGTGGGTTCGAGCCCCACATCGGGCTCTGTGCTGACGGCTCAGAGCCCGGAGCTTGCCCGGGATTCTGTGTCTCCCTCTCTCTCTGCCCCTCCCCCACTCGCACTCTGTCTGTCTCTTGAAAATAAATAAATGTTAAAAAAATATTTTTAAAATTATGTATATCAGGCACACACTACATTTAATAACCCGTGCCCTTGTGTATGTATAGTTAAGAAACAATGGCTACATGAAGGGGGCACCTAGTTCTCTTCTCCATTTTCCAGATTTAAGGAACTGGACTTACTTTTATAAGGAGAGTAACTTCGATAGGCTCGTGAGGACAGGCCACCAAAGAAGGAAGAAACAGATATGCCAGCCCCCGAGGCTGAATTAGGCCTTGCAGGGAGGTGCTGCCTCAACTCCGATAAGGCCCTGCTCCCTGACCTCTTCCCCCCACCAAACAGGATATCTCTTGTTGGCCTTGTCCTCGGTCAGGTGCTTGAAGCTCAGAGAGCAGGTCTGGATGAGCTGGTCCAAGGCCTGCTCCGTGCTCATCAGCTCCTTCAGCTCCTGCCCCAGCTGCTGCCGCTTCCCAGGTCGGGTCGGGTCTTCAAACATTCCCCTGCCTCTGGGAACAGAGCAGTCCCCCAGTGTCAGTCTCAGCGCACATCCAGGAGCCCCAACCCCAGGGCGGCTGTGCAGACCTGAACAGGCGGTGCAAAACCCCAGGATGGGGCCACTCACACGGTCTACAACGGCGCCCCCTGGGTTGTGCAGATCAGGGGCCCTGCCTAGCTCCCGGGGAGCTGCTGGGAACTGGAAGTTGAGGTCTGAGGGTTGGGCTAGGGAAAAGAAACAAATCAAGCCTCACCCCACTTTGGGGGGCTGTCAATGCCTATACCCCCCCCCCGCCTCCCCAAACGCCTTGCCTGGGTTCCCTCAGGGTCGTGGCAGGGGCTGCAGGTCCGCTCTGCTCTCTGTAGGAGGAAAGGAGCCTGGCGGACTCCTACCTCAGAGCTGCAAGGAGTGTGGGTGGCTACAGCCCAGCTCCCAGGGGACTTTCCTAAGCTGGAAGAGGGGAATCTTTGGGATCCCAACTCAAGAGGATCTGGGTCCTCTCTTGGGCCTTTGCGTGTCCTAGAAACCATTCTCCACGCTGCCCCAACCTGCTTTCCCAATATATTCCCAGCATATACATCTGTCCTTCCACCTCCCTCTTAAATACATTGGCCCTGCTCCCGGCAGGTATGTGAGCCTATTGGACGCCGCCCTGAGCTCCAGCCCCGACACACCCACTGCATACGGTGCACCCCGCACCTTCACCCGCAGCACGTGCACCCACTGGTGCCATCGGCCCCAGCCCAGGCACTCACACCCACTGGATGTTGTTCTTGGCCTTCTTACGGATGAGCTGGATGCCCTCCAGCACGTTGGTGATGTCATAGATGCGCCGCTTCTGCACGTCCAGCACCTCAGCCGCCCAGTTCAGGTCCAGGACGCCATCCTTGGACTCGCTCAAGAGGTAAATGAACTTCTTGGTGAGGAGCCCCAGCGACGTGTCATACCGAGTCTTCTCTCCAGGGGACTTGGGGGCTAAGAGGAAAGGGGCCCAGTCACAACCTCATCCTTTGATCTGGACCCGTTAAGTACCAACCTTCGCATGAGGGCCGGAGCAACCACTCTCCAGTTTACAGAGCACTGTGAGGCAGGAGGTCGTTCGCCACCACCATCCAGGCAGGGACCCTGATGCCTAGAGAGGACACGTGACTTGTCTGAGGTCTCACAGTCGGGGGCAGGGGCGCAACTGGAAACCAAGCATCCTAACTCCTAGTTCACAGCCCCTTTCCATTAGAGCTTAGGGCAGCCCTAGAAACACCACCTCCATCAACACCAACAAATAGTTATCGTGTGTTGGTCACCGTTCTAAGCAACTTTCCATAAACCACAAATTTAATCCTTGCAACACCCTCTCAGGCTGTTGCCTGAGAGGCATCCCATCTTACAGGTGAGTACACTTCAGAACAGACAGGTGAAGTAACTTGCTCAGCTCAGTCGGCTAGAAAGTGACAAAGCTGATTTAAATCCGGGCAGTCCGGCTGCAGTCTTCCTCCTTAACCATCACCCTATCCCGCCAGCTAGGTCAGGAATCGAGGATTATGGTAGGGAGAGAATAATGGGCTGGGATTCGAGAACACGTGTATAGATTTGCTTTTTCTTTCCATGTGCAGCCCAATGATTATCTGAAAGGAATCAGCCCTATACTATCACACGGGGCAGGCGCATGAAAAAAGATGCTTTCTTAATGAGGTGGATGTCCCAAGACCACATCTCAGCTGCAGCATCTTAAACCACAAGAAGACTTCTGCAAATTTAGTGACTTGCAAGTCATATAGCAAGCTAGTGGCCAAACTAGTTTTGGAAACTGAGTTTTAGAGAGTCTCAGATTCCTCCGGAAGGGGACTTTAGAATCCCCTAACACACAGATGGCAAGCATTTGGCACACGGGCTGTTTCTGTCAGGTTTTGCACCCTTGACAGACATTGCTGACTGATCAGTGCACTTAGTACCTTTCAATAAAATGATCCCCGCAGCCTCTACCAATCAAAGGGAGAGCAAACTTTATTGCTATTCCTGATCTCGATGTGTTTCATTTTATAGATGAGACAACTAACGCTCACAAGAGGAGTGATTAGTCAGATCAGGGCAGAACCTTGTCCAGACCCCCAAATTCCTTTTTTTTTTTTTCATTAAAAATTTTTTTAATGTTTATTTATTCATTTTTCTGAGAGAGAAAGGGAGAGAGAGAGAGAGGGAGAGAGAGTGTGAACAGGAGAGGGGCAGAGAGAGAGACAGGGAGACACAGAATCCGCAGCAGCCTATGGGCTCTGAGCTGTCAGCACAGAGCCCGATGCAGGGCTCGAACCCATGAACCATGAGATCATGATCTGAGCCGAAGTTGGACACCTGACGCTTAACCGACTGAACTACCCAGGTGCCCCAAGATCCCCAAATTCCTGCCCCTCTTGTTTCCCACCCGGTCACATAACTTCTTCATTAGGTCTCTGACCCCACCCCCCCAAATTACTGTTCCTCTCTAACATAGTTTCTAAAACTCCAGCTGGAACCAGGATATTGACTGAAAATACCAGCAGGCAGAGGCAGAAATTCCCTGCAGCTTAACTTTAGGAAGGCACCACCCGGGCAGCCCCTGGATCTTAAAAATCTCTGAGGCCACGCGGGTTAGACCAACCCAAGTTTCACTTCCCTTTGAGTCATTCATTTAGCCCTCTGCATGTGGGAGAAAGACCCTGGATTCTCTCTTTTAGAAAAGATCAGACTGCAGGAAATGTAAAATTTTTTTTAATAGTAAGCTCCCACGTAAAACGCTGGTCATCACGTTCAGGTCACGAGAGCGGTGTGCGGTGTGGGAGAAGCAGTGCTAGCTTGGCTTTGAGTCCTGACCCCACTCACCAGCAGTGTGACCTTGGGTAAGTCGCTCAAGCTCTGCGTCTCAAGTTGCCTCATCACTGAGAGGGGGACAGAGCTACCTACTGGCAGGGTCCCGTGACACAACCCAGAGGAAACTACTTTGTAAACTGGGAAGTGTGCTACAAATATCACTCCAGATGATTCGGGCAGGGCTGCTGCCCTCTGCCCTTACCCATCCCCCATCCGGGGCCCGCCCTTAGATGCCCAATCGGCAAGGCTTACTTTTGGGGCTGGGGAGGCCGTCCAGTCTAATGCACTTCCCCTTAGGGGTCCGGAATTCAGGGACTGCTGGCTTCCCGATCCCCTCCAGGTCCAGCTTCCTTTTGGCCTTGAAGAGAGGAGAGAGAGACAGGGTTTGAGCATCATTCTTCCTTCAGCCTTTCCCCAAGTTGGGGCCAAAGAATGGAGGCCACCAGCAGCTACTTTCTGTGCCTCAGTTTACCACCAGTCCTGGTGAAAACATCATTGCACTTGGTGAGGAAATAGGAGGGACTCAAAAAGTGAGTTTTCATGGGAAGGAAATCCTATTTTTTTCTTTACCTTTTTTTTTTTTTTTTTTTTAGATTTTATTATTTAAGTAATCTCTACACCCAACATGGGGCTCGAACCCACAATGCTGAGATCAAGTCACGTCACATGCTCCACAGACCGAGCCAGCCAGGTGCCGCAGGGAGTCCTATTTTCTGAAGAGCACACAACACTCCCATTCTGAGGTCCATGCTCCTGAAGACTATGGAAGCCAGTCCAGCCGAGAGCCCGGGGTTCCTTAATAACAGGCCCCAAGGTCACTTCTATCGGCACCATGCCCAGAGGATGATGCGGGGAGGAAGGAGTGGGTAGGACCTAAACCACACCAGGCTGGGGAGAGCCTCCCGCCTCACCAAGTGCAAAAGCAGCTGGCCCAGCCTGCCCTGGTGCCCATCACAGCCCCACAGCTGGCTCTTATCAGGGTGGGGCTGGGCATCCGCCCAGGCCCAGGGGACTTCCTGGCTCAGTGCCACACCCCAGGGAGGTGCCCACATCGGGAAGCAGAGCAAACATTCCCCACCCCCCATGTTTGGGCTCCGGCTCAAGGGCCCCAGGGCCTCCTGAATAGACTCCATTTGCCATTCTTTGCTGAGAGGGGCAGACAATGAATCCTTCCCCTGCTTCTCAAGGACGAACAGCTGAGGTCCCCCTGCTCCCCCTGCCTGTTCCCGCCAAGCTTGGGAAACACCTGCTGGGGAAATCAAACCACAGACCCGTCTGCTCTTCTCCACCCCACTGCCACCAGGCCCCAATTAGGCCCAGAAGCTGCACTGGCCCGGAAGGGGCCTCTCTCCTGGTTAGGGCTGGGCAGGGGCAGGGCTAGGGCACTAGGGCACGGGGGCATAAGCCAGCCTGGACTTGAATCTCCCGGCTCCTTCAGAGACTCACCGTGTCTGTGTGTGACTTGGGGATGTACTCTGCATCTAGGAGCCTCAGTTTCCTCCTTGGTAAAATGAGGCAGAAATCACCTACCTTGTGGGATGATTATAAGGAATCGAGGAGCTAACTCCTGCAAAGTGCTCACCCTGTGACTCAGACACAGTAGGTGTTCAGAAAACGCAGAGTCCCCTCTCTGAAATCCAGGCTTGGCCTCTTCCTTGACACACCCTTCTGGGGGCCACTGAACCCATTTCCTTCCTCTCCCTCTCCCCCCAACCGCCCAGACACCCCTAAGCTGGTCAGGACAGAGAAGCCTATTTTAACCTTTGACAGTGAGGTCATGCTCGGCAGGGCTGAGACTAACTGCTGCTGAGCACAGCTGGGCTGACAGGTGTCGGAGGTGGTGACAGCTCTTCCTGCTATCAGTTTCCCTCCCCGCTCCTGCCTCCTCCAGGAAGCCTTCCCGGACTGATTTCAGGAGACCTGCTCCTGGGTTTGAGGAGCCTGGATACGATGCCACTCTCTTCCACCCCTACCCAGACCTGGACGCGATCCAAACACTTCCCTGCTCATTCCTCTTGAAGTCTCTCTGGGATATTCTTTTTCTAACCTTTCAGCTGGTGAGATCCTAGATCCTAGGGAATGTAACCCATCTTGTCTCTAGAGAAAGGCCCAGTCACTCACTGAGACCTTCCACATGCCCTGGGCTGGGCCCCAACCTTCATCACCTCACTGAGTCTCCCCAGCACCACCAACCCCCATTTAACAGCTGAAGTAAGCAGGACCTGGTGAGCTCCAAGGCCTTTATCAATCCTGATTGAGGTTGTCCATCCCAGCACCCTCAAGAAGGAATGCCAAGGGCAAGGAGGGGAAGGGAAGCCAAGCTGAGTTCTACCTGAGGCAAAGGTGGGGCAGCCCAGAGTCTCCCCAACCCCATCCACCTCCCCCACCCAACAGGAGCCAGGCCCTGCTGAGTTCACAGGACACTTGAGGAAGAATCTCACCACCTACAAGGCGGGGAGAAGGAAGGAAGGACCTTGAACAGAGTACCTGCACTGGGCCTATCACGTGCTCATCGGTTCTGCAACATCAGTATTGGCAATCCCTCTTGGCAGACGAGAAATGGAGGCTCAGAGAGGGTGAGACGCATGCCCAAGGTCACACAGACAAAGGGCAGAGCCAGAGTTTGAACCTGGGATTGTCTGACGCCAAAGCCACATACCAGGCTGCCTCAGCTGTGTCCCACACACATCCCCCCAGAATTTGCTGGAATTTGAGCCAAGGCCCGGCTGTGCCCACCTGCCCCCATTATTTTATACACCCACACCAGTTCCCTCCCTTCTCTTACTCTCCCTCACCCTTATGCTGTACTCCAAGTGTTCCTAAGCAGTAAAATGTCCCTCATCCAAGGACATCTCCCTGACACCTTGGGGCACTGCCCAGAGAAAAGTCAGCCCATAGATGGGCCTGGGCCTGCAGAACAGAGGCAGCAGAGGACAAGCCCAGGAAGATGAGGGCCAAGGGGGCCCTGAGCACAAACCTTGGAGTCAGGCCCATCTGGGTTCCCATCTAGGCCTCCCCCCTTCTCAGCTGGGTGAGCTCATCAAGACAGTCGACCTCTTGAGCCCCACCTGTAAAATGGGGATAATCTGCTCCCCCACGGCTGGGGACTCAGCAACAGTGCAGCAAAGCGCTTCGCTCGCACAAGGAAGCGGCTATCACTAAAACACGAGGGGCACCAGCAAGGAGAAAGACAGTTCAGAGGTAAGCTGGAAAGAGACGGAGATGTGCCAAGGGCAAAGGCCAGCCTGCTCGAACCTGGACCCTCGTAGGCAGCCCCTTCGGTTGTTTCCTAAAGGCCTGATCAGGATCCGAGCTCCCCTGCCAACCCCAAAGGACAAAAGCGAAGCTCCTTCCTCAGGCGGCTCCAGTAGTGAGAGGGTCCGAGACCACCTGGCACAACCCCACCATGGGCAGCGAGGTGAGGAAGCTGGGGCTCGAAGGAGGGGAGCTGACTTGCCCGAGGGCACACACGGGCCGGAGCCAGGGTTCTCCCAAGCCCCAAGTCCTCATTTAGACGGCGGGGGTAGGAACAAGCGTTCCAGATCCCAGCTCTGCCACTCGGTAGCCTACATCTCCTCCTCTGACCTGGCTTGTATGGTTGTTCCTTAAAATGTCCGTTTGCTTTCATGGCTCTCAGAGGGAATTTGGAAAACGTAGACAAATTAAAAGGAAGGAGAACTGTGCACAGAACCCCACCCTCTTCACGGATTCCCGCGGGAATGAGACAGAACAGCGTGATGTGCCCGGCCGGAGGAGGGACGCCACGGAGGAGCACCGCAAGCCTTCCCCAGAGGGTGCTGGAAAGAGCCCTGGACAGGAAGTGAGAAGACCAGGGCTCAGGGCTTCGTTCTGCCATTGAACTTGGTTGCCGCCCCTGAGGTCCTTTTAAACAGCAGCTCCTCAACAAATCCTGCTCACCCTGCACTTTGCAACCCGGCCACAAAACAAGCGGCCACACCCAGGGTTGGGTTTGGAGCTCTTCCAGGTCACACCCTGGTAAAATGAGTAAGCAGGGGGCCAAGCCTGCCCACAGGCAGGGGGCCATGGGGCATCCGACAGGAGAGGGGGCTCTGGGCCCGGCAGGCCTTTAGGGCAGTCTGATGCAAGGAGACTCTCCCACCACTTCTTGGCTTGTGACTTGGACAAGTGACTTCACGTCTCTGCTCAGTTTCCTCATCTGTGAGATGCCTCATCCCAGGCATCTTGGCCAAGATAACAATGCGGAGAGTGCCAAGCAGTGCCTGGCACACGAGAGGCGTTCAGTAAAAGAGGGCCATTCTTGCTGTGATCACTGAGCTTCTCTGGGAGGGAGCTACAGACAGATGCACTCGGGCTCCTCTGGGAGGGAAGCAGTTCAAAACCACAGCTGTTACTGAAACTCAGCCACTGAAACTCCGCCTGAGCGCCTGAAAGCAGCTGGCCAGAAGAGACTGCGCCCGCCACAGAGCCCCCTCCCCCGGGGGCACCCAGCTCCTAGGTCAGGCTGCACCGGGGAAAGTTAAGGCTGCAGAGAAGAGACCCAATGATCGCCAGCCTTGGTCATACATCCCCCTGAATGACCTTGGACAGATCACATCCCCACTCTGTGCCTCAGTTTCTCCCCGGGGCTACTAATACCTTCTACTTCACAGGGTAATGCTGAACATAAGACAGATAGCTGGTCTCAAGTTATCTTTGGCTGCTTGACCTACAAAATGGGAGTAACACCCCTGCCTCCTTCCTCCTAGTTAGAAATCACGTGCAGGAAGGGGCTCTGAAAGGTTCAAAGCCTTGAGGATGGGCAAAGCACGATTTCAGTAGCAGGGAGTGGTAGCCACTGACAGGGAGGGCTGGGGGTCCGTGCCTGCTCACTGACACAGGTCTGAGCAGATGTCTCTATGGCAGTGTGGGTGGGGTGGTCTTAGCTCTGTGCCTGAACTTTTTCACCACTCACCGCTAAGTAAGCCTACAGCACCCCCATTTCCCCTCCCTGGAGCCTATTTCCAAAACCCAGGACCTGGAGCTGGAAGTGACCTCAGATAAGTTAGCCCAGCTACCCCATATACACATGCGTTTTCAAGCAAAGGAAATGTAAGCCCAGACTGGTGCCAAGACTGATGCAAGGCCCCACTGAATTAGTGGCAGTCAGGACCAGAAACCAGGTTCCCCACCCCACCCCCAGTACCCCCAGGGCTTTTCCCACCCCACCTACCCCCACCCTATGATTGTTTCCCTTCTCAAGGGCTCCAGGAATTCCACTCCCACAAAACACACCCTGTACCCGGTGCCACACTTTGGGTCCTCCCTGGCAGTGGCCTGGGGCTTGAGAAAGGAACAATCTGAATAGGAAACCCAAGGGGCTGCCCTCAATTTGCACCTGCTACTGGCTGGCTGGGAGGGAAGGCTGGGCCTGGGGGGAGACCTAGGGCAGATAACTGGGAAAGAGTTGGCTGTATGGGAAATTTGGAGTCTGTCCAAGGCAGACTGGACCTGAAACACACCCCCCCCACCCTTGCCCTGTTTTTTTTTTTAAAGTCCCCATTGTCCTTAGGTCAAGCCCTGAACCTGGACAGAACCAGATGCCCAGTACGAGTTTCTGGATCCAGCAATGAATGAATGGTGGCAGTGTTGCCCCCGTGGACTTCCCCAAGGTCACACGGTGCACTGGGGGTGGTGGGTTGGGTCTCCACCATCCCACTCCAGTGCTCATTCCACTCCACTCCAATAGATGAGGTTATTTCACCCCAAATCCGAAAATGAAGGGCTCTTCTGCTCAGGTATGCAGGGCAGTGGGTTGTTCTGGAAGCCGAAAGCTCTCATTTCCCTCCCCAACTCGACCTGCTTCGCTCAAACTGGGTCCCAGGCGCCCCTCCCTCCTTTCCCACACCCGCAAAAGCACAGGGAGAAGCGGTGGGTGGCGGTGGGGAGGTCCCCAGCATTACCGGCAGCCGGCCAGCCGGCACGCATCGCACAGCTTGGCCCTCCGGTCCGTGGGGGGTGGCGTCGAGGCAGGTGCCGGGCGCCGCAGTGGGAGGCACAGTCTGCGGGTACAGCGAGGTGTAGTAGGTGGTGGTGGCCGGGCAGAGCTGGGGGCTGCTGAGACCGGGCGGCCACAGCTCTGTAGGGCTCATCGCGGGCAGTCCCTTCGAGGGCGGCCCGGCGGCTGGAGCCAGGGCCCGGGGCCCTCGCAGCATGGCGAGCACAGCGCCCCCTCCCCAACCGGGCCTGGCGCGCCCTCAGGCACCTGCGGGCTCCGGAGCCCGGGGAGGCTCACTCGGCCGGAGGCATGGCGCGGAGGCCGGGGGAAGCCGCCAATGGACGCCTGTGGGGCAAGGCCGGACCCTCCCCTCCTGGCCCGCGGCCGAGCCGAGCAGCGCTTGGAGATCCCCGCTTAGAGATCGCCCCGCGGCGGCGGCGGCGGCGACACGGCCAGGGGCTGTGCCGCCCCGAGGGCGGCGGCGACCCGGACGGCCCCGCGCCCCAGAAAGGCCTCGGCGCTTGGGGTCCGGCTAGCTCGCGGGAGGGGTCTCCGGGGTCGCCGGGGGCTAGGCGGAGAGGCGATGCGCTCGGACCGGCGAAGGGGGGGGGGCGCGGTTGCACCGACTCCTTCGCGCCTGGCTCTCTAGTCCCCGAGCCTTTCTGTGCCTCTTTTTTTTTCTCCTTTTTTTTTTTTAGCGCCAAACTGCGTGCCGCGAAATTCGGATCTCCCGCGGAAAATGCCGCGCTTTGGTTGGTCGCCGCACCACGCACAGGCTCCACCCCCCGGAAAGGACCGGTCCCCAAGGCTGCGATTGCAACACGAGCTTTGCTGCTTAAAGGGGCCGCCACACCTGCTGTCGCCTGGCGCCCGCTGGCCCTCGCAGCCCGCGAAACAGGTTGGGAGGGTGGGTCCCGTATCGTGCAGAGGCAGCCGGAGCTGCACGGTGGCCCGCTGAGTAATGGGACCGGATTCCGGGGCGGGGGCAGATTTGGGCACGGAGTCCTGTCCTGAGCCCAGACCCAGCAGCGCGTTGCCCAGGCCAAAGGCCTTTTGTTAGTTTGCACGGTTGCTTACTTAGCATATACGCTTTTATATCCTTTTTCTCCCCCGCTAAAATGAAAGCCAGCAACCTGTTTTCTTTCTTGGCAGGGGGCGATGGGTGGAGCCTAACATTTATACCTCTTCATAGGAGGATACTAACATCTGCTGAGTGCCTACAATATGTCAGGCTCCCCGTTAGTTAGATCATTACACGAGTTGTTTTATTTAATTGAATCCAACAATCCTGGGAAGAGGCATGATGGTCTTCGTGGTAAAGATGGAGACACAGAGAGACTCCGTAACTTGCCCAAGCTCACACAGAGATTCACTGATTTGAGAACTGGCAGTCCAATCTGGACAAGGTGCCGGCCCAAGTGGGAGGCACAGTCTGCGGGTACAGAGAGGTGTACCCTTGTTTGTTTCTGAGCCCTTGTTTGTTTCAATATGAGGTTTCTCCTCCACTCTCCCAAGCTGTGTCCTGCCCCATGCCGGCCTGGGTGGGGGCTGGGTCTGGAGTGCGGAGCTCATTCTTGTTCTCGGTTACATTCCCAGAGCCCAATACTCAGTAAATATTTGAACATCGCCGTGTTTCTCCTAAACAATCCTTTGGTCACAAGAGCCTTCCTCTCTCTTTCAAAACTTTCTTTGCTGGTAATCCATTTACATCCCCTGGCTCTCGAGTTTAGAGATGCCGAGGCTCCAAGATGTGACCTTGGCTAGTGAGTGGTGCAGCTGTCAGAAGCTAAATTCAGGTCCGCCGGTTCCTGCCTGGTGCTATGTGATTTCTATGCAGGTCTGAGCCTGGCTTTCGAAACCTTCCAGAGTCAGTCCCCAGCTTAATACCAGGTCCTCAAACTCAGATGTCATGGATGAAATGGCACTAATGCACGGTGATTAAGAGCCCAGACTTTGTAGCAGACAGCACTGGGTTCAAACCCAAACCCAGGTAGTTACTTTACTAACTGTGTGATCCCAGGCAAGTTTTATAAACTCTCTGAGCCTCACTTTTCTCATCCCTATTAACACCCACCTCATTGGATTGTGGGGAAATCTCATGAGATAATGCATGTAAAGCTGTCAGCACGGAGCCTAGTTCATAAAGAAATAGCAGCTGTGGTTACATTTCTGGCCTTATCTCCAGTACACAGACCCTTTTACTCCAGTCTACACATTTCACTGATCCTTCAAGGCCCAGCTTAAACCTCACCTCCTCCAGGAAGCCTTCCCTGCCTGCCTCCCCCTCCCAGAGTGCTTCTTGACCTCTTCCCATGTGTAGTGTGTTTCGACTCAACAAACAAAGCTCTGTTTAGTGGTAAGGAGGCTCCAAGTCAAGTTGCGTTCTCTGCTTCCTAGCTGAGCACCCCTGGACAGGCTGCTGCTCCACCCCTCAACCTCAGTTTCCTCAACTATCAAGCGCAGACAATGCTTCTACTCGGCTGATTTCACAGGACTCTGAGGCACTATTGAAATGGTGGTGGTGATGATTCTCACAGCACCCCCCTGAGACAGGCACTATCATTATCCCCATTTTACAGATGAAGGATCCTGGAAGGAATTGTGGCAGAGCAGGTTTGGGGGAGGAGCAGAGCCCTAGGGCCAGGAAGGGAAATGGGGGTGGTAGGGTGGGGCTGAGACTAAAGAAGGGAGCCACCAAGGGGGCCAAGAGCCAGCTCTCTGTGGTTGAGTTTCGGGCAGCTGGGGCTGGCTTTAGTTTCACTGCCTGGGAACTGACTAATTCCTGTGGGAGCACATCTGTAGTCTATCTCCCCAAACACGAATCCCTGCCCCATCCATTCCTAGCGTGTGCTCTTGATCAGGTTACTGGGCCTCTCTGAGCCTCAATTTCCTCATCTTTGAAATGGGGATGGCAAAAGTGACCTGTCTATTTACTGTGCGATTCAGCAAGTTGTCCTCAAAGTCCTCAGAGGGGCACTACTGTGCACTTAATATATTTTATTTTATTTGTTTCTTTTTAACATATATTTAAGTAATCTCTACACCCAACGTGGGACTGAACTCACAACGCCCAGATCAACAGGTACATGCTCCACCAACTGAGCCAGCCAGGTGCCCCGGCACTTAATATATTTTATCTAAGATTTGTGTGAGATGGACCAGAGGAAGCCCCAGTGGAACCAAACTACAACATTTGCAGTTTTCCATTCCTGGGTTACACGCTCCCATCTCCCAGGTTTTGCTACCGTGGCTCCATATCCCCAAGGCCCCTTCTCCCTTCCATCCCCTCGTGCTCAACTCTGACACAGCTTTAAGGCCCAACTCAAATGGCGGAGTGGCAGGAGCAAAAAGCCTGAAGTCAGACATTTAAGGAAACTCTAGGCTCCTTGGGAACAGGACCCATGCTTTGTTTTCATCTTTCTGCCGTCCTCTCTGAGGGTGCCAGGCCATAGTAGGCCTGTGCTCAGTGATATGGTGATGATAATTCACATTTCCTGAGCACCTCCCAGCATAAAGCACCCAGCTAGGCACTTTATATGCACTATCACCTTGATATTTCCCTATAACACAGGTGCAATTTGGACAGATGAGAAAACTGAGGCTTAAACATGCAGGGAGATTTGACTAAGGGCTGGTTAGAGATGAGACCAGGAACTGAACTCAGACCTCTGGCTCCCAAGGCACTGAGTCATTCTGAATAAAGAGCTTATCCCCAGTGTCCCAGGTGAAGGAGGGTACATTCTGCTACTGAATCCAGGGTTCTACTGCTGCAGACATTGGTGAGGGTGGAAAGAGTGTGCCCCACCCAACTAAATAAGCTAGGGATGCTTAGTGCCATTTCCCAGACGAGGAAGCCAAGGCATGGGGGACATTAAAGAACTTGCTTAAGGCTACACAGCTGGTAAGGGAGAAAGACCCTATTCCAGACACACCCCAAAACTCTGGAAAAGTTCCCAAACCCAAGCAAACTTCCATTCCAACTGGTGTACCTCATCTCTGGTGTATCGTCTCCTGAAAAATGCTCAGATTCCCTCTGTTCAAAGTCTTGCTTATCAAAATACAAAACTCTTTTTTTTTTTTTTAAACATTTTATTTATTTTTGAGAGACAGAGCATGAGCAGGGGAGGGGCAGAGAGAGGGAGACACAGAATCCGAAGCAGGTTCCAGGCTCTGAACTGTCAGCACAGAGCCCGACGTGGAGCTCAAACCCACGAACTGTGAGATCATGACGTGAGACGAAGTCGGAGGCTTAACCGACGGAGCCCCCCATGCGCCCCCAAAATACAAAATTCTTGATAGAAGCTTCCTGAAGGTACAGACCTCCTGTTTGGGGGCTCCCCAGTGTGTTACCTGTTCAGATGAACCTAAAATCAAGAGAGAAGCCAAATGGGCACTGTGGGAAGGAAGGGAGAAAAATCTCTGCCCATTAGGGAAAGGAAATCAAAACCACAATGAGATTCACACCCACTGGGATGGCTGTAATTGATGAGACTGACAAAAACAAGTGTCCAGGATGTGGAGAAATTGGAACTCTCATACACTGCAGGAGGAATGTAAACTGGAAAAAAAGTTTGACGGTTTGGAAAAAAAGTTTGCCGGTTCCTCAAAAAGTTGTACAGAGAGTTACCATAAGACGCAGGAATATCACTCCTAGATGTATACCCAAAAGAATTGAGAATGAGTGTTCACAGCAGACTTATTCATAATAACCAAAAAGTAGAAACAACCCAAATGTCCATCAGTGGATGAATGGATACATTTCATGTGTTAGCCGTACAATGGAAAATTATTCGGTCATAAAAGGGGATGATGGACTGATACAGGCTACAACACGGAAACCCTTGAAAACATTACGCTAAGTGGAAGAAACCAGACATGGAAGGCCATCTATTGTATGATTCCATTAATGTAAAATGTCAAGAATAGGTAAATCTATAGTGACAGAAAATAGGGTTGCGTTGCCAGAGGTGGATCAGTTTCGTTTCGCAGGTGAGGAAATTACGGCTCAAGAGAAGCTGAAGAGAAGCTGAGTTTCACTCCACCTGCCTATCTGTGTGACTTTGGACCCATGACTTCGCCTCTCTTGGAGCCTTAGTTTTCTCAACTGTAAACCAGAGATAATGATGTGCACTTAAGGTGGCTGGGCAAGCTTGGTAGTTACTCCTTTTCTCTCCTCTCTGGCCTTTGGGTGGAAGCTGGTGAGGTTTAAGGGTTAAGGCTGCCATCTAGAGGTAAACTCAGGCAACTGCCCTAAATCTGCAAGGCTATCTATTCTGGTCAACAAGTCCGCCCCGACCGCCCCCCCCCCCCCCCCAAACACACACACTGTGGGCTTGGGGAGGAGAAAAAAGATGTGAAAAACGCAGCCCTGCTGGAAGGCCAGGGCTACCAAATTGGCCGGATCTTTCCCAGATGTCTCCAGACCCTGGAGATGGTTTTCACAGATGTTGGGTCCTGTGAAGGTGGTCCCATGTTGTAGGAGGGCAGTCGGATTCAAGTCCCAATAGAGATGCCCAGACTAGTAGGGTAGGCAAGCACCACCCACAATTCCTGCAATTACCAATTAATTATCTCCTCTTCCTGCAGGAACTCTTTAAAATGCACACCTGACCTTGTCACTCTCTAGCTTAATAAGTTCTGGCAAGAAGTTCCCCACCATGGCCTGGCCACCCCTTTGCCCCCAGCCCCTCTGATTTTCAGCACCCTTCACACAAGGACCTTAGGCTCTGATCGAATGCACTTCTGACTCCCCTCTAACATCCCTGCTTTCCCTGTTTACCTATGTCCTCTCTCCTCTTTTTTTTTTTTTTTTTAATGTTTATTTATTTAGAGAGGGGGGAGGGTCAGAGAGACAGAAAAAACCCCAAGCAGGCTCCATGCTGTCAGCACAGAGCCCCATATGGGGCTCCAACTCACCCACTCCACTCATGAGCCACCCATGCGGGCTCCAACTCACGAGATCACAACATGAGCTGAAACCAAGAGTCGGACGCTTAACCGACTGAGCCACCCGTGCGTCTTGTCTCTTCCACCAGGAAAAAAAAAGGTCTGCTCTCAGACACAAGTTTCTCAGATACACAAATCTTGGAGAATGCTGTGTACCTTGTATACATATGTGATCTCAAACAACATTCAATAACAGTGGGTATTCTAGAACTCTTCAGATTAACAGAACTGGAACCTGGGACAGCAAAATCAAGGATCCAGATCAATTACCAACATTGAAAAATAAGACTCGGGGTGCCTGGGTGGCTCAGGCAGTTAAGCATCCGACTCTGGACTTGAGCTCAGGTCATGATCTCATGGGTTCGTGGGTTTGAGCCCCGGGTGGGGCTCTGCACTGACCCTGCGGAGCCTGCTTGGAATTTTCTCTCTCTCTCTCTCTCTCTCTCTCTCTCTCTCTCTCTCTCTCAAAATAAATAAATAAACTTAAAAAAAACTAAGAAAAGAAGACTCAGAATCCTCTTGAAATAAGTAAGACACCCAGCCTTTGGAGTCCAGGTGACGTTCATATGGGTCTGGGTGGTGATAGCTCCTACCACCCACCCCCCATCAGAACTCTGATGCCTGCTCCCCACCTCCTATTAAGAATCTCAAGCTGTCATCATTTCACAGTGTAATTACAGTGGTTCTTCTGTTCTATCCTCTTCTCCAGATTTAAGCTGTTCCTTGTCTTGTCTATCGTTACGCTCCAGTATCCAGCCCAGCGCCCATCACAGAGCAGAAGTGCGAGAATTGCTTACTGAACTGAACTCAATGGAAGTTTTTTAGAATGGCTGAAGGATCACTCCCAATCTCTTCCCAGGAAAGCTTGTGGCCACTGTCAGAATCTCTTTGTGACTCTGCATTAGGGGAACTGGGGACCTTGTGGGGCCAAAGAGGTCATAGGAGCCAGTATTCTCAGGCACCACCTTCTCCTGGCCTTACTCTCCTTGTTTGTTTGTTTGTTTGTTTGTTTGTTTTGTTTAAGTTTATTTATTTATTTTAAAAAAGAGAGAGCGGGAGGAGGGGCACAGAGGAGAGAGGGAGAATCCCAAGCAGGCTGCCCTCTGTCAGCCCAGAGCCCAACGCATGAGATCATGACCTGAGCCGAGATCAAGTCAGACAGTTAACTGACTGAGCCGCCCAGGCGTCCCCTTACTTTCTAATCCCACTCGCCCCCCACCCTCATGATTGTTCCTCCCCCAACAGGCAGATTAAAAGCAGCAATGCTAACAGTAGCAAAGCAAGCACATTCATACCCCAAATCCACAAATCCACGTGATCACAACAGCCCTGTGGGGAAGCCACGATTGGCCCCATTTGACGGATGAAAGAACTGAGGCCAGGAGTAGTTCAATGATATGCCTTGAAGGCACAGAGCTTGAGTATGAGGGCCCAGAATTGTATTTATTTACTATGTGCCAGTCACCATTCTGACAGCTTAGAAATCTTAACTCATGTAATCCTCATAACATCCCTATGAACTATGTATTGTTATCACCCCAGCTTTGCAGATGAAGAAACTGAGGCTCAGAAAGTTTAGGTAATTTGCCCAAGGTCACAGGGCTGGTGATGATGGGGCAGGTTTTGAGCCAGGGTTCATCCACTCTGCCATCTAGCCTTACTTCAGGATTTCCTCAGAAAGCCTTGGCTTCAGTACATGTGAGTAGGGTAAGAACACCCACCTCACAGGGTAGTTATGAGGATTAGATCTAATATGTGTAGGTGTCTGGATCACAGCAGCTACCCAGGAAGAAGTCATTTTTGTTCCTCCCTGGAGCCTCCACTGACAATTACAGCAACTGGCCACCAGAGGGGAGTCATGTGCTGAGGACCTAAGCCCTTCCTGGGAGGCCCGGTTGACAGTTCAAGGGTTAAGGATTCAGAGTCCCCTTTCCCCCTGTGGGCAACCCTGGGATCAATGATCTATCTCAGCCTGCGCCCGAATCTCACGGAACTGACCTTCCTGCAACAGAAATAAACTTTAGGCCTTAAATGTATCCAAGGCCCCTTTGCTAACACCAGTTCTAGGACTGAGAGGCTGGGACGATGTGTGGGGAGGAGAGCCCAGCTGTGTCCCATTTGGTAGTGTAGTGGTGGGGGGTGGCAATTATCAGCGATGCCCCTTCTGCTGGAGGCTGGGTTCCTGGAGCCACAGCTGCAGGGCGGAGGGTGGCTGGGGGAGCTTTGGAATTGTCTCCCTAGGGGTTTCCATGGTTACAGATTGATGCAGGCAGCCCACTAGGCTGGGTCCTTTATCTGTATTGTCTCCTGGGGAGACAATGGGCTTTGGGGATGGGGGCACTTGATGCAGATGCTGCTGCAGGAGCTCTGTGTGCTGTGCTCTAGGAATCCCCTGACCTTGCTGCTGAGGCCGAGAAAACTGGGCATGGGGTCAGCCTTGGAAGTCACTCCTTACTTTGGGGTAAAAGACTACCACTGCAGAGACTTGGAGAGGCCATCTTCCGAGGCCCCCAAACGGCAAAAGTGCCTCAAAATATTAAACAAAAATCACACATTCAGGAGGCAGCCCTGATCAAATCAGGATTCTGTCTCTTACTGCTGTCTGATTTGGGCGCGTTACTTTACCTGTCCAAATCCCAGCTTACTTGTCTGGAAAGTGGGGACAACATCTGCTTTTTTAAATTACTGGGAGGATGAACCAAGCACAGAGCCTGGTATCGAGAAGGCACTCAAAGGGGGTGCCTGGCTGGCTTAGTCGGTAGAGCATGTGACTCTTGATTTCAGGGTCATGAGTTCAAGCCCCATGTTGGGTGCTGAGTTTACCTGATAAAAATAAATAAAATCTTTTTTTTTAATGTCGATTTTGACAGAGATACAGAGTGAGAGTGGGGGAGGAGCAGAGAGAGAGGGAGACATAGGCTCTGAAGCAGGCTCCGAGCTGTCAGCACAAAGCCCGCTGCAGGGCTCGAACCCACAAACCGTGAGATCATGACCTGAGCCGACGTCGGATGCTTAACCGACTGAGCCACCCAGGCGCCCCAAATAAAATCTTTAAAGAAAAAAGAAAAGAAGGTACTAGAGAGTACCTGAGCTCACATAGGCTCCTGGCATGTCTTGGGTCATAGGACTGGCTCTCTGGTCTTAACCGAGGCTCTTTTTGTCTCTTAGACTCAGCTGCCTCATCTGTGACCTGGGGACTTTGAAAGGTTTATAAAGGATGAAGTGAGATGATGAAGAAATGCTTAGGGAAATAGAAATCAAACCCCTAACACACAACTCTGCCTTCCTGGACTTAAAAAAAAATTTTTTTTAATGTTTATTTCACTTGGGGGGAGGGCAGCAGAGAGAGAGGGAGACACAGAATCTGAAGCAGGCTCCAGGACAGCTCAGAGCATGACGCAGGGCTCAAACTCACTAACAGTGAGATCATGACCCGAGCTGAAGCCGGAGGCTTAACCTGCTGAACCACCCAGGCGCCCCTAGAGTTTAAATCTACTTGGAACACACAACATGCTCATGGGGGGCATGTGGTATTTGGGTGAGTCGAATATTTGGCAGTGTAGCCGATAAGGGAGAATTTCTGAAAGAGGCAAGACTCGGAGGGTTTCAGAATCAGGGAAGTATTCCAGAAAGATCTTCCTGTGCCAAAAAGAAACAAAAGTCCAGAGGGGTGAAGGGACTCAGCCCTCTGCCCAGTCATCTTGACCTATCACCATCTTCTCCAAAGGAAAGGTGTGAGGAGGTGGGGAGGAAAGAAGAGGGAAGGCAAGCTGTCATTTGTGGGACACTTTTCTATGAGGCAAGTTGCTCACAAGCCCATTTTGTGGATAAGGAAACTAAAAACTACTATTCTTGTTACCCGACTGGGTTGGCCAAACAATGGATAAGACCCGAGAATGAGATTAATTTATCTGCAGTATAGAAGACAGAACTTGCCCATGGGAAACGTGAAACGATTCCTTCACCTTTAAATAATCAGCAGAGGGAACCAAAAACTTCTAAATGTCTATCCTTCCTCCTTCCCCTACGATGATGCACTTAGTCTGGGACACGGCACACAGTGGGTGTTCAAGAAATGAAAGTTCTTATCGCTGTCACTGTTATTACTAGGTTTATTACTACACATTCAGTGCTGGGGATACAAAGGTTAACAAAACTCCCTCCTGTCTTTGAGGAATTCAGCCTAGTGAGAGGGGAAGGGCAAGAGGGCAGAAAATAATCTCTTCCACTTGTTTGACTTTACAAAGCACTTTTACATACACCACCTCATTAAATTCTCAAAACAACCTGGTGAGGAAGGCATTTTCCCCATTTTAGAGATAAGGAAACTGAGCCTCAGGAGGCTTCAACGATTTGCCCAGACATCGTAAAATATGAATAAAATGGGAAATAAAATAATGTTTTTTTGGGGGGGGGAACCTTTGTTGGATTAACAGATGTGTTTAAAACCAATAAAACAGGGACGCCTGGGTGGCTCAGTCGGTTAAGCGTCCGACATCGGCTCAGGTCACGATCTCGCGGTCGTGAGTTCGAGCCCCGCGTCGGGCTCTGTGCTGAACGCTCAGAGCCTGGAGCCTGTTTCAGATTCTGTGTCTCCCTCTCTCTCTGACCCTCCCCCGTTCATGCTCTGTCTCTCTCTGTCTCAAAAATAAATAAACGTTAAAAAAATTAAAAAAAAATAAAACATATTATGTAAGGCATAGAAACAATAGCCCCATTTTATTGAGGAATATATAAAAGATAGCTTTTACTAAATTTAAAAAACAGCCAAGCTCTTAACAGCTCTCATTTATGGGGCAGCCACTGTGTGCCAGGCTTTCTAGGATTTCCCTAATCCTTACAACAATCCTGCAAGGCAGAAACGGTCAGCCCCTTTTCACAGAGGAGACGCCAAGGCTCAGAGAAGTGAAGGTACTTGCTCAGGGTTGCACAGCAAGAGAGGGATAGAGCCAGGACTGGGACCCGGGCTCTAACTCTCAGCTTAAGAGCTGGAGCCTGGACTTGCTCCCAAGTCAGTTTTGCCTAGAGTACGCTCCTGCTGAGAGGTGACCACCCTTTCTTGTCTCACTCCACAAAGCATGATGAGGGGGAGGGAGAGTGCAGGCAGTTCTCCAAGGTAAGAGGGGTGGTTTCAGCCCATTTGGGAAGCAGCATAGTGTAGCATGGCTTTCTCAAAGTGTGTGTGTCTACACGTGCAGGGGCGTGTGCACATGTGTGACTACGTGTGAAGTTGGCTGGGTCTCAGAAAGGCATGTGATGAAAACCTGCACATCTCTCTGAAATGTCAACGTTACTTAAAAAATTGAGACATTATGACTTCATAAAGCACAGATGGCTATAGAATGCATGAGAACGTAAACTTCCCGTGGTCTTTTAAGATAACGAAAGACAACTAGTATCGGGGGGCTCTTTTTACGTACCAAGCACCAGTCTGAGAGTTCTGTGTGTTAACTAGTTTAATCCTCACAACTGTTGCAGGCACTATCACCCCCGTTTTATAGGTGCAGAAAGATGCGGAAACTAAGGATGAAAGAAGTTAAGTCACCTGATCAAGTTCACGCAGCCGCCAAGTGGAGCAATGTGGGCACACAGAAGCATTTCAACACCAAGAATTAGAACATCCGCATTATCTGTTGTCAGTTCAATTGAACACTGGCAAAAGGACTTGCAGGTGAGGATGATGAAGAAACAGTTGGCTGCTGCTTGACTTTCTCCTGATAAAATCAGGAAGGCTGCCAGCCCCAAGCCCCTCACCTGTACCAGGTACTCTACCTCTGTTGTCTTATTTCATTCCTACGACCACCCTTTGAAAGAGGGGCCGTTGGGAGTTTTACAGATGAAAAACTAAGGCTCAGGGTGCCTGGCTGCCTCGGTCGGTTAAGCATCCGACTCTTGATCTCTGCTCAGGTCCTGATCCCATGGTTTGTGGGATCGAGCCCCACGCTGGGCTCCGTGTTGACAGCATGGAGTCAGTTCGGGATTCTCTCTCTCCCTTTCTCTCTGACTCTCCCTCTCTCTTTCTCTCTTGCTCTCTTTTTTTTTTTTTTTTAATTTTTTTAATGTTTATTTATTCTTGAGAGAGAGACGGAGTGTGAGTGGGGAAAGGGCAGAGAGAGGGAGACACAGAATCCAAAGCGGGATCCAGGCTCTGAGCTGTCAGCACGGAGCCTGATGTGGGGCTTGAACTCACGAACCGTGAGATCATGACCTGAGCTGAAGTCGGACACTCAACCGACTGAGCCACCCAGATGCCCCTCTCTTGCTCTCTCTCAAAAGAAATAAACTTAAAAAAAAGGGGGGGGGTGGAAACTGAGGCTCAGGGAGGTGAAGGAGCTTGTCCAATGTGGCACAGCCTGGGAATGGAGGTACTAGGGGGCTGGAGTCCTGCTTTTAGTCCCAGCTCTACTCCTCAAGACACCTGGCTGTCTTGCTGATCAGATGCTCCTGGGTGCGTGTGAAAGGGCTCTGAAGGGCATCTGTGCTGGGCAGGCAGTGCTGAGATGCCGTGATTGGATTATGCCAACAACACTGCCTCCCTGGAAAGATGAGCAAAGAATTATATGAGGAATGTGACAGCCATGCCCAGCTAGCTCTGTGGTTGGGGTCACCCAGGGCCTACCCAGTGCCAGGCACTTTACATATGTCATCTGATTGAATCATCAAAGCAGTCATGTGAGGCTCGGAGAGGATAAGTAACTTACCTGTAAGGGCGCAGCTGATACGCAGCAAAGTCAGGATCTCAACCAGCATCTGTCTGATTCCCAGACTCAGAAAGCGCGGGAGGGCTCGAGTGGCTGGCTGAGGCCAATTCTGTATGATTCATTGGTTTGTACAGAGTTCTAAAAGAGCTACAGACATCAACGGCACTGGATGTGGAGGCTGTATTGGAGACCTGGGCTCTGACACTTACTCCAGGGTGAACTTTTGCGGGTCCCCTGATATCTGTGGGCCTCGCAGGAGTGAAATAGAGGCAGCCCCTCAAGTCTCCTATTACCATGTAGATGAAAATGCTGTGCACGAGTGAGTGGCCTCTTTTGAACACCTACTTGCTGCTCTCTTTGTAGAAGGAGACAAATCTACGGTGGAAAATGCCATTAACGAGATGCGTGACCAACATTTAGGCTCCTTGGGACCCATCTGAATGGAAGCTGGGATCAATCCTTCGTGTATCTGGACCCCACAGTAAGACCTGTCAGGGGCCCTGCTGGGGAAGGGATGTGTGTGAGCCAGGGTGTGTGTGTGGTGCCGTAGCATCTGTCTTGATGGTCCTCGAGTCCTCACCTCCTCCTCGCGTGACCTACAGTGGCCTAGTGGCCTGGAATGTCTTGAAACCCTTATTTTTAAACTTTTTTTTTTTTTTTTTTTGGTTTAATGCTAAAAAATGGCATGGACTAGAAACAAAACCAGGTTCAAGAAGAACCTGGATCAGTGAGCAGGTGGGGTATTTCCAAGGGGTCCACCATGCCTTGGTACCCTTATTGCCACACAGCTCACACTTTTAGCCCCAAACCAACTGCCAGCTGGCCAGGGACCACCTCGACTTAGGGTAATGAGTTCCATATGTTTCCACAAGAACCCAGCTAAGCTTTTCCCCAGCAGTTCTTAAAAAGGGTTTCTCTCCCCTCCCCAGCTTCCAACTCATGCTTGGCCACCCTTGTTTCATTTGCTCCTAATGAGAGCAGGAGGGAGGTGGCTGGGTGGCAATGACAACGAGGCAATGCTCCAGCGAACCACCGTCCTTGACTTCACATTTCCAGATCCTCAGGGTGCCCGGAGGGACAGGGGTGTGGACCAGCCCCTGACAGTCTCTCTGCAGAAAGCGTGTGAGGCCCTAAGCCTCTCAGGGTCTCAGCTGCCCCATCTCTAAAGTGGGAATGACGGTCTCTGCTCAGGGTAAGCAGCTATCACAAAAAGAGCCCTTAGATAGGCAGGTAGGAGGCTTGGGTTTGAGTCCTGTCTTGACTAGCAACTTTCTGTGTGTCGCCGAGCAGGTTCCTTCTCCTCTCTGGGCCACATTTGTGACCCATAAGAGCCCTTCTATCCATGACAAGCTTTAGATTTACGAGCAAATGACAAAAGGTGCAGGGAAGAACATCAACTTACCCCCAGACCAAGGTGGCTCCAGGGTGGGGTTGGCAGGAAGCCTATGGCCTCCCTACCTTGGCCCGTGTTACTACCCCCCTGGGCTCCCTTTGACCATGGTCTGGCCCCGTGAGGGCTCTGCCTCCTACATCTGGCACCAGGTGGAGTGGGGTGGTGGTGTTGAGGAGAAGGAGGGTCCCCAGATGGAAAGTCAGTTCTACAGCTTGGGTGGTTTAGGGGGGAGACTACCTACAGTCAGCCCCCAGCTCTGGAGGAATATGAATCTGAGTTCAAACGTTACAGCACCACCCCCCCCACCCCCCACCCCCTTTATCTGACTTGTCAAAGGCAATCCTCAAATCCTTTCCTAAGTAACCTACAGCCCTGATCTGGACTGTCCACCTACCCGACCCATAGACTGACTCACTATCCTCGACCACTGATGGCTACTCGGACTGACCTTCCCACCGTGTCTATTAACCCAGGCTCTGGGTTTACCTGCCAGCAGGTTTATCCGCAAACCCTGCCGCAGTCTGGCAGAATTCCAGCTCTGGCCACACTCTGACTCCTTACCCTACTTGCAGACTCACCCCTGATTTGGGTCGCAAGGAGACCCCTTGACCTTGTCACTGACGGACCCTTAACAGGAGAAATAACCAGAGAACAATTCAATGCTAAACTGTGGGTGAAACAGGACGTCAGAGAGGAGAGTGGGGCGGGATGGGGAGGGAGACTGGGGCGGAGGACAGAGGCTTCCCGGAGAACCCCGGTGGGCCTGGGGCCACACTCGGAAGGTCGGACTGGCCTCGTGCGGGGCACGTCGCAGGCGCTCGAGGAATGCGAGTAGCCTGAAAGAATGAAGGAAGGAAGGAACGGGGTGCGATCCAGGGCGGCCGCCCGGCCAGGGCAAAACTGCCTAGGCAGGAAGCGGGGTGGGGGCACGCTGAGGCTGCAGCGGCCCGAGCGCAGCTGGGGGCAGCGGGAGAGCAGTCGGGTCAGCGACTCCGCTGGGCCCCCCCCCCCCCCAGGCCGGGAGGCTGGGAACTGGGAGGCCGCGCTGCTGGCAGAGCGGCGGGGGCGCCGCGAGGCTCCGGATGGGCTGGGAGCCCCGCCCGCAGGCTGCGGAGGGAGCCGGAGCCAGAGCGGAGCCAGAGCTCAGACATCCGGGCGCCAGTGAACACCTGCGAGCGGCCCCCAGGGCCCGCGGGGGGGGGGGGGGGAGCGCGGGTCGCCGGGCCGGGGGCGGGGCGAGGGGCGGGGCCGGCTCTCCTCCGCCCTGCGGGGCTCCGGGCCACGTGGGCCGAGGCTCCACCCCTGCCCGGGCTCCGAGCCGCGGCGGGTGGAAAGCGGCTGCCCGGCTGCAGGGTGGGGAGCGCGGGCAGAGGGGAGCCGAGAAGCAGTTCTGCGGGAAAGAGAGCGACAGGAGGCTTTAGAGTGTAGCCTGGGGAATGAAGAGTGGTGGCCGTGAGAGGTGATGAGGCCGGGAAAACAGATAATTGAAGGTTGTCGGGTGCATCCGCAGCCGGGGAGAGCTATCACTGGCCTCCTCCAAAGGGCATCATCTCCGGTGTCACGGGCATGAATTTGAATCCCTGCTTGGTTACTTAGGCGCTGGGTGGCCTCGGGCAAGTTACTTCGCGTGTTCTGAGCCTGTTTTGTTAGTTTCGTTTTGTTTTTTATTTACAAAGTACAAATCTCTCCCAAATGGCCCTATTTCAGAGCTGATGCGATAATGGACGTAAGACGCTGAGTCTTACTGACCCTTGTGTTTCAGAGAGCCTGGCATATGCTTCATGTATGTTCCCTTTCATCTGAATTCCAAACCTGTAAGGGAAGGACCGTCACCCCCTTTCACAAAGGAGGGAGAGACCCGAGGTGGCCCTGGGTCGTTCCTTCAGCAAGCACCCACTGGGGACTGAACTAGTACCCGGCACAGGGAACGGAGAGGGAGAAGAACTGGCCTGGAGTCGACGTGAAGACGTGGGTTTTGAAGCTCCGCGGACTTGGGCTTCCTAATCCTTGCTGTGCCACTTCTTTGTGGTGTGAGCGGCATCCAGTTCCTCAGCCCCTCTGAATCGGTTTCTTCTGTAAAATGGGGATAATGACACCCACTTTGCTGGGTTGTGGTGAGGATTAGAAGAAAAGAAGATAAAATAGAGCCTGGCATCTGGCAGGCACTCAATAGGTGATTATAACAGAAGACACTATCCTCTCTCTCAGACTTTTCCGACCTGAGGCCAAATTGCTTTCACTCTCTAATGACTAATGAATTGGCAGCCTGGTTTCAGCTTTTGTCCCGGCCACCTGAACAGCTCAGTCTCAGCAGACCTGACAGGCAATTTCCTTGGAATTAGCTTAATAATACCTTGTAGGTGTGTGATGCATTTCAAAGAACTTTCCCACCATTATCTTCTGTCCAGGGAGGGAGAGTTCGAGAGCTGCCAGCTGCTGGGCAAAGGAGGAGAGAGGCTTGGAGAGGTGAAGCGGCTTGCTCAAGGTCACCTGGCAGAGTGAGCAGGAAGCAGCATGCTGTGGCAGAAAGGGTAGAAGCTCAGTGCCTGGCTTTACTGCAGTTCATGGTCTAATGTAGAGCCGGGGGCCTCCGAATAGTATGCTCAGGATCAGCAATTAGTTAGATGTGGAACCTGAAGGTCAAAGAGAGGCAGTCTAGCTTGCAGTTGTATAGCTAGCATGGGACAGAGTCAGGATCTGCACCCGTGTGGCTGTCTCCAGAGCCAGCAAAGCACACCCAACAATCCAAACCAAGGTGGACCCAACCTGGGTCTACCTGGTTTGAGCAAGAGTTCCACGCATGGGGACTGAGAACTTCCCAGGGGACTGGAGGTCTGCTATTACTCTCCAAAGGTGTGTGCACGTATTTTCTGAAGAGTGTTCATACCTGCCATCGGATCGTCAGAAGAAACCAGGAAACAGGAACGGCTGGTCAGCCGGTTAGCAAAGACAGAAGTTCCCCCCCCCCTCGCCCCCCTGCACATGCCCCCGTTCACCCCTGAAAGCTCACCAAGGTTAAGGCATGAAGGGTGATGACGTGACCTGTTTGTTATGAAATATTGAAGTAACTCATGCCAGGGGCCAACACAGATGAGATCATATCATAAACAGGAATCTAGTGAGGCCAGGAGCCTGGTGGAGCCCACCTGGGGAGCTGCCAGGTGGGGGGCAAAAGGGGATGGTGTGGGTTTGGGGGGGGGGTCTTGTCTTCTGCCCTACTCTCAGACCTGGACCTATGGAATGGCCAGTCTCAGGCTCTGTCCCTGTCCCCTACAACTATAGTCACTGTAGTTAGGTTAAAATCCCATCGCTTTCTCTCAAGGGGCTCTGAGAACCTGAGACCCATTATCTACTGAGCCTTGGTTTCTCCGTTTCTAAAAAAGGGATAAAGATGCTTTACAGAGTAGACTCCCGACGGAGGTGTTATAGGAAGGAAATACCGAAAGCATTGGAGGCTGTAGGGCAGCTTCTTCTAGTCTCAGAGCCCTCAACTACCAACTAGTTGGAACTAGTATTTCCAACGAGCACCCAAATCATTCTGATCAGAGCGGCTAGGGATTTGAGGGACGAGAAAAACCCCTCTCCTACTTTTTCCAAATTTGAAAGCCCAAGGGGAAGCCAAACCAGAGAGCATGAGGAGGGAAATGAAACCAGGCCCCCATGTGCTTATTCATCTCTGAAATGGGTCTATCAACCACCACCCGTCTGGGCACCAGGTGAGACTACTCTTCCACATCCCCTGCTAGAAAGACCTCATGAATCATTAATGACATTGAAGACGACGACCATCTGGTAACGCAGCAAAGAGCTCAAGGGACCTAAGAACTGGGGCTCAGGAAACCTAATTTCTATCCTGAGCTCCCAACCTGCTGGGTGAGCTTGTGCTAGCCACTTCCCCTCACATCTTCCCTCATCTGTAAAATGAGGGGACAAGGGCCAGGATCTTCTCTGCACCCAAACCTCAATGGATGTGGAGCTCCCATCATGAGCCTTTTCCACTCCCCACCCCCCCCACACACACACTCCAGTCTTAGCTGGCATTTTCCCATTCCCCTTAAATAAGCAAGTTTGCTTTTTCCCCAAGGTCCAAGGACATGTATTTCCCCTAAATTCAGTCTTCGCAGAGTGTTAGCAACTTAAGGAACCAAACTATATACTCAAGTGTTTAAAAACCGTTTATTATGCAAAATGTTAACTTTTATAAAAAGTTTAATAATATACATTGCATGGTTACAGAAAGTCACCTTCCTGCAAAAAAGGTACAAAAGCTATATACTCTATTATAGAGTTCATAATCAGGGCAACAGAGCCTTTCTCCAAGGAGACCAGAAGACCAGCTCTACTGCTGCCTTGGCAGACTTTGGAGAGCAGCCACTCCCCCCCACCACCCCCCACCTCCACACTCTGAAAGATAGTCTTTAAAACCTGGGGGTGGGGTGGGGGCTGGGTGACGTTGCCCAGCTGGTGCCCAGAGCTAGCTCTGGCCCTTTAGGCCACCCAAGTTCACAGTCCTTCGCTCCCGGGCGCCAGGTCCAGCCTCGAGGCAGGGGTTCGGGGAAGTCAAGTGGGCAGGGCGAGGTTGGGGCCCATCCATGCCTTCGGGCTTCCGGCCGTAGAGGTTCCTGGGGTCCCAGGCGGAACGGGCGCCAGCACCTGCGTTCTGGGCGGGGGAGGAAAGAAGACCAGGGAGCCATCAGTTTCCGCCGAGCGCGCCGAGGCGGGGGCCGTCCGCAGACTGCCCGGCGCCAGGGAGGAAACTTGGTCTCTACCTCCAGCTGATAACTCCGCGCCCCACGCTGCCCCCACCCAGTTGGCGCCAAAGGACCACAGGCGGAGCTCGCAACCACCCCGCCCTCTTGGAATTGACACTAGTTGGACAAGGGCTGAAAGACACAGCTTCCTTTACCAAACTCCAAACAGAACGGCTATTTTATTTACCTGCGCCTACTTTCTCGTGTCTTTGGCCACGGTGGGGGGGGGGGGGAGGGCAGGGGCAAAGTGCGTTGAAGGTTGAAACGCACACTGGATGGGAATTGGTTCCGTCATTCATTTGATGTGACCACGGGTAAGTCACTAGCCCCTCTCTGGCCTCGTTTTCCCTACGCTGAGGAGGCCCCAATCCCTTGGCAGGCCTACCAATTCCATGATTTGTCGTTTAAGCACCGCCCCACCTCCAGCCCCTGGAGAAGGCGGCGGATACTCACCTGGAGGCGCCAGGACTGCCAGGTCAGTGGCAGAAGCTCCTCTTGTCGTTGGAAATCACAAGTTCCGGAGCGAGCTCGGCTGTCTGGGAGAAAGAAAAAGAGGGGAAAGTTATGCATGGTATTTGGGAACGCTCGGGGGCGGGGGGGGGGTTTCTCAGCAGCATCCGGGCTCCGGAGCTCAGCCCCGCCCCGGCTCCCGCGCACGCCCCCACACACCTGGATGGGAAGATGCGGGCCGTCTGGGGGTCCCGGGGCGGGCTCGGCCAGAACCACCTGCAGGTCCAGAATGTAGTCGATGACGCGCTGCAGGATTTCCACCTGGCTAAGCTGAGTGCCTCGCGGTACTCCGGGTACTAGTTCTCGCAGGCGCGAGTAGCAGTGATTCATGTCGTCCAACAGGCTCAGCGGCTCCTCGGCTGCCGGACCCTTGCCGCGGCCCCGCGCGATGGCCAGGCTGCGTTCAGACAGGCAGCACACCGCTTCGTAGCAGCCGCGCACCGGGCTCAGCGCCTTCATATTGAGGAATGAGACCCGAGGTGCCGAAAGGACCCAGAGAGCCAACGGACCCCTAAGGCAGCTGGCAACGCGCGCACGCTCTCAGCGGCCCGTACTTATAGAGCCCGCCTCGAAGGCACGCCCCCTTATGCAAAACGTGACCCTCGGCCCCGCCTCCGCCAGCCCTGGGCGTTCACAACCCGGTTAAATTGCAAACAGGCTTCCTCAGGCTGGTCTGACGCCGAATACCGCGGAGCCGCGGATTCAAAGAATGAGGAAGCGCTGATACTGGGGAGAGGCAGGCCTCTTTGCCAGCAAGGATTTTAAAAATCACTTAAAACTATTAACTTTAAGAATTTGCCTTTTCCTGGCAGCGCCCCAGATCTTTGAGTTCCCTGCCCCCTGCCAGTCCACCCACAGCCCAACACTGGTTCGAACCCACAGCTCCTCTGAGGTCATAAATCCCTGAACAGCAAAGAAGCTTTTTTTTTTTTTTTTTTTTAAAGCAAAGGATTTTTCAAGGGAAACTTGTAAGGAATTAGTGCCGCCTTGTTCCCCAATTTGCTGTTCGTCTGACCTCCAGACTCACTGGCGTCAGGAATTATCTTGTGACCAGAGGGGAAAAAAATTAATTGCGGTGAAGCTGAGGTTACAATGAAGAAAACAGATTTGGGCTAGGCGCTGAGATTGCAGAAGGAGGAGGGGAAGGGGGTTTGAGCAAAGAACACTATTTATTTGAGCAACAGGGGAAAAGAAAAAAAAAAAAAAAGAGAAAGCAGGCTGAATCCCTGATTTTTGCATGGAGAAAGAAAGGAGGTCCCACCCTCTGGCCCTATGCACTCCATAAGGAGCCAAATATATGCCCAGTTGTGTTTTGGAAGTGAGTTTGATTAGACTTTTGGACTGGATTTTAAATATGGGCCTACAGACAGGATAGTTTCTTCATTAGTCTTTTTAGGAGTCCCACACTGGGTCAGCGAATCTCTTAATTCTTGCTTTGCCCTTTCCACACACCTCTATGCAGAAAACAATAGTTTGGTAATTTCATCACTCTATTGTCTGTCCCTTTCTGCAATGGAAGGGTAGGCCACCTGGACTTGATTATTCTTAGCCTTGCTGAAATAGCTCCAGCTCTATCTGAGAGCCCAGGAAAGAGCTAAGCTCTGTATTGCAACAGGACATTGCACTCAAGTATTCCCTGCTTGTTTTCTTGTAACTTCCCAGAACTTTAGGGAATTTGCAGCCTCAAAGTGCTGGTTTTCATCTTGGAACTGACCAGGTGGGATCCCCCAATGGTTGTTTCCTAAATCAATCAGTTGGTAAATATTTATGGAGTCACCTCACATAAAACAGTGACTCCTGCTCTCAAGAATCTCACAATTTGGGGAGACAAGATTAACACAGGAAACAATTAAGAGTTCTATAGTATGTGGCACTGATTAACAGGACAATGGGAGCCCAGAGCTAAAGGAGTCTCAAAATAGTCATAGTATAAAGGACACTGGAATCAACATCCCAGCCTTGCCAATAATTTGCCACACACTCCTGAACAAGCCTAGGTACCCTGGCCTTGGTTGCCTTGGGAATAATATGGGGAGGTGGTGTCAATGATTATTTCAAATCCTTCCAAATACCAGGAATCTAAGGCTTTATGAAATTTGGACAAGCAGGTGTGGGATGGTAAAAGGCCCAGAGAGGGGCGATAAAACATGTCCAATGTCACGCCATAGCTAATGGCAGAGCTAACCCTGAAGTACCGTTGTTTGCCATCATACCACAGGGCTCTGTTCCAAGAAAGGGGTCTTCTAAAGATTTCTTCTAGAATATTAATGGTTTTAAGTTTCTCATACTCTAGCACAAGAAGGAGGAAGAAAACAACTTGGGAGTACACAAGTCAGTCTATAACTACAGACATCAGAAGAAGAGAATGCCGACTCCTGAACGACCAAATAGAAAACCTTTTCCTTTTCTATCATGCAGACTTCCGTGGTTTGTGCAAAATGGTCAAACCCGGGGTGTGTATGGGGGAGGGGGTTCTGGGAAAATTATGGCCTTTGGGGCCAGGCAGATTTATGTTCAAATCTCTTCTCTTTTACTAATGATGTTGTACTAAGTCAACTCTGTGTCTCGATCCCCCAATTTATAAAATGAAGCTAATTAGACCTACCTCATTTATTCAACAAATACTTATTGCATGCCTCTGCTCTGCAAGGCACCCGACATGCTCCCTCCACCAGATCTGTTACTCTCCTTGGTGCCTGGGGACACGGCATGGGGCCAGGTGTGTGGTAGGTGCTCGGTCCACAGGTCCACACAGGTTCTCGTCACTCCTTTCCCCTCCTCTGTTACTACCACTGATGCCTCAGGCTTGTGTAGCTGTTTGCAAAGCACCTTCACGTTTATTATTTCCCCAGATGCTTTCAGGCTGAAATACCCATGGGCTGTGTGACACAAGGCAGGAGAAGGATGCAGTGGGATTAGCAAGCAGAATTGTGGCTTGGCCATGCCAACACCTTGCAATGTGGCCTTGGACGAATTTCCTTCCTTTCTGAGCCGAATTTTCTGCAAAATG
>NW_024412388.1:17581634-17606487 GCF_014898765.1 Herpailurus yagouaroundi
GGGGGGGGAGGGAGGCCAGGGGGGCGGGGTGGAGAGCAAACGACCTCTGAGGGTCTTCTCCAATCTAAGATTCTAATTCTGAAAGAAGCAGGGTACCGTTGGGAATCCTGAATAAAGTTTGAACCCTAGAGACTTCTTTTTCCAACAGCGAACTGGAGGGCTAGCTCAGGCCTTCTGCAACTAGTTTAGTGGTGGCGGGGCCTCAGCCTCTTATTCCAAATGCCTCTGAACTTTCTGTTCCCAGTTCTGCTCCTTTTACCAGCTTTTTCCCCCCTCTTGCATTTTTTATTTTTATGAAAGGATGTCATTAAGGCTTTTGTCTGCGCTGTTTTTGTTTCAGAACTTTTCTCACAATCCTATTTTTTGTTGAGGAATCCGCTCCTTTGCCCAGCTGTGGGTCCCGGTCCCACAGCTGTGTTGATCTAAGACTCAGCCCCAGACAGCCTGGCGCCAGGGTGGGACGTCATGCGTTCACACAGGGATGCGTGTCCCAGGCAACCTTTCCTCGGGCAGTCACCGGTCGGCGACTGCCGCCCCCACCAATGAGCGCCCGACACCCGAGAAAGGGGCGGGGTCTGCGCCGCCCGGACAGGCGAGCGGCTTGTCAATTGCAGATGCTGGGAACTTGATAACGTTCCTTGAATTGGGGCCCTTTAAAGTCTTTTTTTTCCCTCCCTCCTTTAGTCCTTTCTTTTCTTCCTTTTGTTTATCCTTTCTTTCCACATTCTTCCTTGATCTATATAAGTATATAGTTTTTCTTTGTCGTCTCCTTCTTCCTTTTTAAACTATCTCCTCCCAGTGTCAGGAATCATTTTGTAAGCATTTCCAGGAACTGAATCTTCCTTTGCCAAAATTGAAAGAAAGAAAAAAAAAAGAAGAAGAAGAAGGAGAAGGAGAAAAGAAAAAAAATTCAGTGTTGTGTTCTCTGTTTTTTGAAGAGTTGGCAGAACTATTAAGTTATACTGTTTTGTCTCTAAAATTTTTAAAAATGGTGGGGGGTCTCCGAGCTGTTGCTTTCAAAGCCAAAGTAATGATGATGAGAACCGCAGATGTCTTTTTGCCTAAACTGAATTTCTATCTATTTACCTACCTATCTATTTTTTCCAGTTGTGTTCTAAAGTGGGAATCAAGGGAACCTCAGAAGCTTGCCCAAGGTTACTGGGGATGTCAGCCGTGAACCTGGGGCCAGGACCCTGGCCTCCCCCTCACTGGACCCCCTGTCCACTCTCTCCTTTCTCATTAGCATTAGGGTGGCCGGCTGCGGTCTCAGAACATCCCCAGATGCTGCATTTCCTAATAGGTACTTGTTTGCTCCTAAAGTGCCTGTAACTGTGTGCTCAGGACTTTCCAGCCATACACATAGAACATGTTCCAAAAAAACAAAAACATGCTCCTTCTCCCATTAGCAAGGCTAGACCTCAAAGTGCTGCTTGAAACTCCTATGATACAAGGAAAGCACAGGGAATTCAGAATCAAGACCAGGCTCAAATTCCTGTATGGACTGCCTCCCCTCACTCTGCCTCAGTTGTCACCTCCGCACAATGGGAAGGAAAATAATATCCACCTACCTCACAGCTGGGAGGATGAAAGGGGAGGAGGGATGGAAAGTGCTGTGGGAACCAATTAGTTATTCTTCTGTGCCACGATAGCCCCTGGTGTGTGGAATGGGTGGTGCCAGGTGAGTTTAATGGCTCCTGCTGAGACTGTTCTCAGGAATGTGGGTAATACTGAGAAGGGGAATGTGGGAAGCCTGGGGATCTAAGGCATGAGTCCTTATAGGGGTGAGGATTCCAGGGGCCTCCAAGATAGGCTACTCGATAGTTCAGAAGTAACTGGTGCTATCATCATCATCATCCTTCACTGAATCTTAACTGTGTGCCTGCTCATACCTTATCTCATAGACACATTTTTATGGCCAAGAAAACTGAGGCTCAGAGAGGTTAACATACTTGCCCAAGGTCACATAGCCAGTAAGTGGCAGATCCAAGATTTGCACCCATGTCTGCCTGTGTCAAAGCTTCTGTCCTTCTGTGCCTATGCTTTTCCTTCTGTCCCTTCAAGGGACCTTTTCGGAACATAGCTGGACCTGACAGTATTTTATTCTACAGGATAGAGAAAAGCAAGAGGGAGTGGTGCATTTGATAGGAAGACAGACACTAAGGTATTGGGAACATTAAGGGAAAGCCTTTGTTTTCTTTTTTAAAAAAATACTTTTGTTTTCATGTTTATTTTTTGAGAGGGAGAGCAAGCATGGGAGAGGGGCAGAGAGAGGGGTATCCAAAGCAGGCTCGGCACCGACAGCAGCCAACCCAATGCAGGGATCAAACTCATGAAGCATTAGATTATGACCTGAGCTGAAGTCAGATGCTTGACTGACTGAGCCACCCAGGCGCCCCAAGAGAAAACCTTGGTTTTCTAACAGAAAGACTCAGCACTGGAAATTTCTTGGAAATTTGGAGCTTTCTTTCCCCCCCCCAAAAAAACCCTTTCCTGTCCATACTTTAAGGGATGTTTATACTTTTTTAAAAATCTTTTTTCATGTTTATTAATTTTGAGCTGGGGGAGGGGCAGAGAGGGAGCGAATCCCAAGCGGGCTCCATACCGCCAGCGCAGAGCCTAATGTGGGGCTCAGTTTCACAAATCATAAGATCATGACCTGAACCGAAATCCCAGACACTTGGTTGACTGAGTCACCCAGGCACCCCAACAGACATCTATTCTTAAAGTGCAGAATGACTACTCCTGTTTTTTTTTTTTTAAATGTTTATTTTTATTTTTGAGAGAGAGAGAGAGAGAGAGAGAGAGAGAGTGAGTGGGGGAAGGGCAGAGAGAGAGGAAGACATAGAATCCGAAGCAGGCTCCAGGCTCTGGGCTGTCAGCACAGGCACACAGGCACCCCACTACTCTTGTTTTTAAGAATCAGCTTTGGGGGTGCCTGGGTGGCTTAGTCGGTTAAGCATCCGACTTCCGCTCAGGTCATGATCTCGAGGTTCGTGGATTCGAGCCCCGTGTCGGACTCTGTGCTGACAGCCCAGAGCCTGGAGCCTGCTTCAGATTCTGTGTCTCCCTCTCTCTCTGCTCCTCCCCCAATAGCACTCTGTCTCTGCCTCTGTCTCTCTCTTTCTCAAAAATAAAAATAAACATTAAAAAAAAATTAAAGAGTCAGATTTGGAATTGAATTTCCTCCCTTTCTCCTTCTTCCAACCCAAATCCAGCCTGGCTTGGTACAGCCATGCCACCCAGAAGTTAACTAACCCCTTGTTTCAACAGGTAGGCAGTGACCATGAGATGTCCAGGATCTGGCTTGGCATCTGGGGTGGAGGGGTGGACACCCACAGCGAAGCAGGTACGGAGTTTATTTTCTGAGCACCTATCCTTTGTTGGGTGCTTTATAAACTCTATCTTACACAATCTCTTCTAGAGGCTTTGGGGGATAAGTACTATTATGACAAAGATACTGAAGTTCAAAGAGATTTGTCACACAGCTGGTAGGAAATAGAACTCCACCAATCGAGATTTGAATCCGGTCCTGTGGTTCAAAAATTGATACACACAAGGATGGAGACACACATTCAAACTTCACACAGTGTGCAGACACAAAGGACTGGCTCCCTCGCCCTAGCATTTCTAGACTAATGAGTATGGCCAGCAATCACCTATCAAGCAGGGACAGTTTGGAACTTTTAGAATTTGGAAAGCATCAGTAGGTTATGTGGAAGTTCAACTGTGACTTAAATAACAACAAAAGGAAATGAACATATTGCAGAGGTTTTACTAGTTCCAAAGCACTTTCATTCAGGATTTCATTGAACACTCCCAACCACCATAGGAGGCATATAGCTCACCTGCTTTGTAGCCAGTGGAATCTGTCTCTCTGTTTTCAGTAGACCTCAGAGTGCCCGGCACAGAGTGGGCACTTAGTAAACATGTACTGAATTAAGTTCCACCTCAGTCATCACTTTGGGGAGACCATCTGGGGGTAGGGGGGGGGATTTAAAACTTAGATGCAAGTTATACTGGATGACTCTGATTCTGTGACTCTCAGGTCTTTGCTGCAGACAGATGCTGACTGTTGTATTTGGGCTCCCACTAACAAGGGGTCAGAAAAGGCTTTAGAAAGATGAAGTCCAAAGGAAGAAAAAAATATGGCAAAAAGAATAAAGAAAAAAAGAAAGGCCTTGAAAAGCAATGTTCACCGGGCCCAGATATTGTCTTGGGTTGGCCTAGGTCCCAGCCACAGTTCAAAGGTTTCGAGGACAGGTACTGAGGTCGAGGGCAGGGGAATAAAGGTGACCCTGCCAGAGAGGAAGGGGGTCCCCTACCCCCAACCAGGCCAGAGCTCTGCAGTGAGCTGGAAATGCAGGGGTGTCCGAAAGCACAGGTAGGAGCTACTCATGAGTGTAATCATCACAGGGGCCCAAGCACCAGCAGCCTTTTATTTTTATTTTTTATTATATTTTTTTAATTTTTTAACGTTTATTTATTATTGAGTGACAGAGAGACGCAAAGTGTGAGCAGGGGAGGGGCAGAGAGAGGGGGAGACACAGAATCGGAAGCGGCTCCAGGGTCTGAGTTGTCAGCACAGAGCCCGACATGGGGCTTGAACCCACAAACCATGAGATCATGACCTGAGCTGAACTTGGTTGCCCAACCAACTGAGCCACCCAGGCGCCCCAACCAGCAGCCTTTTAAAGGACAGCTTTTGATGAGTGCCAACAATGAGCCAGGCATCTTACATGTATTTTCTCTCCCTCAATCCTATCGTTTGAAGCTCAGAGAGGTGATGTGACTTGCCCAAGGTCACACAGCTGTTGGGAGGCAGAGCAGGGCAGCCGGAGTCCAGAGCTTGTGCTCTGAAGCATGCGCCAGGCTTATCAACTGGAGGGAGAAAGGAAGCAAATGCTGGAGAACGGGGACTACCTTAAGGAGGAATTGAGGATGGAAAGGGAAGGAAATTCACGTTTGAAATCCATTTTGCTCAACAGACCCTCATGATGTCAGGCAGCTTACATGTGTGTACGTCTCTGAGTAAGTGGGTGCTTCTCTGAACGTGTGTGTTCCCCCCTTGAGTATGTGTCGTTGGCCCTTCTCAGGGTTTTGGGACCCTCCTTGAGGGTTGCGAGTGAGGGTGGGGGTGTCTCCCCGAGTGCCCGTGGTCCCCTGCCTAGTATATGAGCTTCTCTGGGCGTGCGGCCTTCTCCCTAATGTGCCTGCTCAGGATGTGTCCATCTTCCCTCAATCTTGGGGCCAGGTGCAAACAGGGCCAAGAGGACAATGAGCCTGCACGCCCGGGTGGCCTTTTCCTCCACTCCCTCACCCACTGTGACCCCCCCCCCCTCCGCCTTCACCCCGAGCCCTGGCTGCCCCCATTCTGGCCCTGTCCCGACCTTGGCCCTCCTCGCCAGCGCCCGGGTGCCCCACCTCGGCCCCGCCTGACCCTCCAGGCCCTCCCTGCCCGCGCCCCTGTGGCCCCCACCCCGGCCCTCCCCGCCTGCTCCCCGGGGCCCTGCGGCTCCCACCCCGGCCCTCCCCGCCCGCGCCCCGCGCCCCCACCCCCGGCGGCCCCAGGCGCGCAGCTGCGGGACACACAATCGCCGGCGCCCCCTCCCCACCCCCCGCGCAGCCCCTCGCCCAACAAAAGCCGCTTTCTTTCCCCACAACAGATTAAAGACCAGGAGGGGGTGAAAAATAGCTTCTCCAGCCCTGGCGGGGGAGGGGCGCGGGAAAAGCTGGGCTTTGGGGACTCTTTGATGGCGAGCGTGTGGGAAACCCGGAGGAATGTGGCTGCTGGGACCGGCGCAGCGGGGCGAGGCTCCCGGAGAAGGGGCTGTCCCCCCACCCCGGACCCCCGCGACCCTCGCGTCCCCCACACCCCGCACCGCCAGCGCCCCCAGGGACCCTCGCATCCCCCGCGCCCCAGCGCGACGAGCCCTCGCTCTCTGTGTCTCAGCTTTTCTCTCCCTTCGCGTTTCTGCCCATTAGATGGATCCCTCGGTCACTTTCCTCAAGTTCTAATTTCTCGGTCTTTTCTCTGTTTTCCTTTCTTCTAATTTTCCTTTTCGCGAATCCCCTTTTCTCCTCCACGTCTTTCTTCTCATCTCTATTCTCTTCGCCTCTTACTCCATGTCTTTCTTTATCTTGATTTAAACATTCATCCTGTATCTCCTCTCTTTGTCGCCCGACACACTTTCTGTGTCTCTTTGTGTCCGTGTCTCTATTTCTTGGTGGCTTCTTGTCTGTGCCTCTGACCGTGGCTCTCCTGGGTTGGCTCAGAGGGACGACGGTGCTGGGTTTAGCACAGTCTCCTGCCTGTTTGGAGAGGGCTGGGAAGAGGGAACCCGGGATGTGGGCAGTTTGTTTAAACATTCCTCTCCCTGCACACATATGAGTGTGCAGACGGGAGCTGACAAGGGGAAGCCTGGGGGAGCCCGGAGAGCCGGCAGAGAGGAGACTTGGGGAGGCCTGGCCTGCTAGGCCAGGGTTCAGTAGAAACAGGGGCTCTTGGAGGCCTCCAGGGGTTCAGCATTATTTTCCGCCCCGTTTAGTTCAGTCCCTGAAAGGAATTCCTGGCCCAGGACCGGATGGTGGCCTTGGGACCCTGGTGGGAAATGGGTTGGGTCTCCTGGCCCCCTCGACTATAGTCCTTGGGATGGGCCTAGGGGAAGGAGGAGGAGACTGATTCAAGACAAAGGGCTTCCAAGTAGCTGGGGGCAGAGACGGTCCTTGCGAAGATGGGGAGGTAGATCCAGGGAAGCTCAGCCTAGAATCTTGGAAACCCAGCTTTTGCACTTGGCTCTGCCACTAATTGACAACCCTGAGCAGATCCTTTCTCGTCCTTGGGCATCAGTCTACCCACCTGCAAAATGAGATATTTGTTTAGATCAGTGGCCCTCAGCCTTTCATTCTGCCCACAGATCCCCAGATCCAATTTATTCCAAATGCATTGCTTATATTAATTAATCTGCTGTCTCAATTTGTATTTATGAAAGACAAGCATTCAGAGTTTCTGATTAGCATGATTCATTACCATGCAGAGCTGTTCTAATTCCAGCCGAAGACACCCCAGGGAGACCCCAAAGCCCTTGGTGCTTTAGTAGTCTGTGCAGCAAAATCCCGCGGAAGACTATCCGCTTTGGAGTCAGACAGCTTGGGTTTGAATACTGAATCTGCTAGTGTCCAGCTGTGTGACCTTGGGGAGGTCACACCCTCCCTCTGCTTCCTTATCTGTAAAAAGGAGATATTCATAATATCTACCCCACAGGATCGTGCTGAGCATTACATCAGATAACACATAGAAAAATTAAGAAATAGGTGCTCAATAAATAGCAACCGTTAGGAGGTTGGTGCTCTACACCAATGCTGTCCAAAAAAACTATGACACAGCCACAGAAGTGAGCCATGTATGTATTTTAAATTTTCTTGGGGAGTGCCTGGGTGGCTCCGTCAGTTAAGCGTCCGACTTCGGCTCAGGTCATGATCTCACGGTCTGTGGGTTCGAGCCCCGTGTCGGGCTCTGTGCTGACATCTCAGGGCCTGGAGCCCGTTTAGGATTCTGTGTCTCCCTCTCTCTCTCTGCCCCTCCCCCGCTGGTACTCTGTCTTTTTCTCTCTCTTTCAAATGTAAATGAACATTTAAAAATTTACAAACATAAAAATAAAAATACAAAAATTTTCTTGGGGCACCTGGGTGGCTCAGTCCATTGGGCATCTGACCTCGGCCTAGGTCATGATCTCCCCATTCCTGAGTTCAAGCCCCATGTCGGGCTCTGTGCTGACAGCTCAGAGCCTGGATCCTGTTTCAGATTCTGTGTCTCCATCTCTCTCTTTGTCCCTCCTCCACTCACACTCTGTCTTGCTTTCTCAAAAATCGACATTAAATTTTTTTTTTTAAGTTTCTAGCAGTCACATTTTAAAGTAAGAACAGGTGAAATTAATTTCAATAATATGTTTTACCTAACCCTGAATATTATCATTTGAACATACAATGAATACAAAGAACTATTCATTTTGCATTATTTTTCACACTGGTGAAAATCCACATCCATCAAAATTATACACATGTGATTTCATGCACATCAAAATCTGGTGTGCGTTTTATAATTCAGCACATCTCAGTCCAGACTAGCTGCATTTCAAGTGCTCAGTAGCCACATACGGCTAGTGGTTACTGATTGGACAGTACTGATCTAATTAGTTAGAAAGTTGAGATAGACCTCAGAGGGGAAAGAATACTGGAGCTGAGTCTCGAAGGCCAGGAGGGATTTTAAATTTTTTTTTAACGTTTTTATTTATTTTTGAGACAGAGAGAGACAGAGCATGAACGGAGAGGGGCAGAGAGAGAGGGAGACACAGAATGTCAAGCCTGATGCGGGGCTTGAACTCACGGACCGCGAGATCGTGACCTGAGCTGAAGTCAGACGCTCAACCGCTCAACCGTCTGAGCCACCCAGGCGCCCCCAGGAGGGATTTTAATACATGAAGGGCAGACAGAAGGAAGACAGGAGGGAGCGAGCAGAGAATGGTGTGAGCAAAAGTGCTCACCGGTGGGTGGATGCTGGCCAAGATTGGATAAGTAGATGGAGGCAGGGTGTGTGCAGAGGCTTGAGTGCCAGGCTTAGAGCATCAAGAATGTGGGCATTATTACTTTAGAATGACTGTCTCTTTGAGATCTACCTTCTTTTCAGGGAAGAAGGCAGCAGTACCATGGGTAGTGTAATTTAGTTGACCATATGAAGACCTCGATTAGCACCAGCTACCATTTATTGAAGATTCACTATGACCAGGCACTATGCTAAGTGTGTTATGTTAATTACCTCATTTAATTCTCTCAACAAACGCTCAGACATTGCTGAAGGGAAAACTTTAGGAAACTGGCAGTTTCTTAAAAAGTTAAACATAAATTGACCATATGACCCAGTGACTTTTTTTTTAAGTTTATTTATTTTGAGAGAGAGAGAGAGAGAGAGAGAGAGAGTGAGTGGGGGAGGGGCAGAGAGAACCCCAAGCAAGCTCCATGCTGCCAGCACAGAGCCCAACATAGGGCTTGAACTCACGAAACCATGAGATCATGACCTGAGCTGAAACCAAGTCAGATGCTTAGACGACTGAGCCACCCAGGTGCCCCAACCCAGCAATTCTTGTAGGCGAGAAATGAAAACATATGTCTACCCAAAGGCTTATATAGAGATATTCATAGCCACGTTGTTCCTTGTAGCCAAGAAGTGGAAACAACCCAAATGTCCATCAACTGATGAATGGATAAACAGATATACCTCCATAGAATGGAATTTTATTCAGCAATAAATAAAGGAATATAGTAATGATATATGCAACACATAGGTAGACTTCAAAAATATTATGCTAAGTGAAAGGAACAAGACACAGAGGAGCACAGTGTGATTTTACTTATGTGCAGTTTCCAGAAAAGGTAAATTTATAGAGATAGAAAGTAGACTAGTGTTTGCATAAGGCTGGGAGGAAGAAGGGGAGTGACTTCTTTCTTTCTTTTTTTTTTAAATGTTTATTTATTGTTGAGAGAGGGAGAAAGAGCTCGAGCAGGGGAGGGGCAGAGAGAGGGAGACACAGAATCTGAAACAGGCTCTAGGCTCTGAGCTGTCAGCGCAGAGCCCGACGCGGGGCTCAAACTCACAAACCGTGAGATCTTGACCTGAGCTGAAGTCGGACACTTAACCGACTGAGCCACCCAGGTGCCCCAAAAGGAGAGTGACTTCTAATGCGCCAGGGTTTTTTTTTGGGGGGGGGGGAAGGGAGTTGATTGAAAATATTCTAAAATGGATGTGGTGATGGTTTTGCAACTCTGTAAATGTGCGAAATACCATTGACTTATACTTAAAGTGGGTGAGTTTTATGGTATGTGCATTATACCTCAAAGCTCCTTTAAAAAAAGAAAAGTATCCCAACAATGTTTATGATAGATCCTACCGTTACCTCATTTTACAGCTGGGGAAATCTCAGAAAGGTGAAGCAGAGGCCTCAGCTAGGAAGTGAAGGAGCCAGGCTTGAAACGTGCGAGCTTAGCCGCTGACCTCTGGGCTCTCACACTTGATAAAGGCTGCTTGGGCTGTGCCCTCCATCTTTCTGGGGACATTTAACTCACCAGTTTGGTGCCAGACATGTTTTCGAGCTGCAACAACGACTTCTTAGATGGCAAGGGTCAGGGGGAGGCTGCAGATTCGGGATGCTGGGAGAACCTCCTCCGTGAGAAAGCTCCGGCAGCAGCTGGCCCAAGGTCATGTGTGGTAGCCCCCATGCTCTGACACCCCCTCCCCAACCCTGTCTCCCTCCCAGGGGAGAAAGGAACTTGGCTCCAAAGCTGAGGCCAGAATGTGAGCCAGAGGCCTGACCTGACCCCCACCTTGGAGTTTACTGGATCTGGGGCCATGGTGGGGGAGGGACTGTCCCCAAACCAAACTAACAAACCCTGTTATTTTATAATCACACCATAGAACAGACTTGAATGGAAAGTCATGGGATCTGGAATCTTGAAAACCTGGTTCAGGCCTCTATCTTCTCCATCTCCACATTCAGTGTCCTTGGGCAACTTGCTCACCTCCTCCAACCCTCAGTTCTCTCACCTGTGAAATAGAGACAATGATACTCCCTTGGGTGGTTGTAAGGATTTGGGGAACCAGGGGTTAAATTCACTTCATTTTAGACTGCCTACATTGTTATTGCCTAAGTTGTTATGGTTTTAACAATTCCCCACTCAAAAGAAACAAGGTTAAAAGAGGGTAGTAAAAGTAGTTAAATAATTTGAGTCAGCATTTATGGATGCTGATTTTGTTCTGTTTCAGGTGCTCTGCATACATTAACTCACTAATGTTCATCACAACCCTTGAAGCTGGTATTATTATTATCCCACTTTGCAGATGCAGAAACCGAGGCTCAGATAAGTTTGGCATGTTGCTCAAGGTCACCCAATGTGGAAAGGGCAAGCCAACTGACTTCAAAGCCTTAGCTTCTTGGCTTTTTTTTTTTTTTTTTTTTTAAGTGAACTCTAGGCTCAACATGGGCTGTGAACTCACAACCCACGATCAAAAGTTGCATGCTTTACTGACTAAGCCACCCAGGTGCCCTGCCTTTTGCCATTTAGAATGGAATAGAATAGACCTAAAGAAGACCCCAGTCTGGGGGCACCTGACTGGCTCAGTTGGTGGAGCATGCAACTCTTGATCTCAGGGTTGTGAGTTCGAGCCCCACGTTGGGTGTAGAAATTACTTAAAAAGACACCTTCAAGAAAGAAAGACAGAAAGACTGATTCCAGTCTGGTTTATCGAAGTCCTGGTATGTGAGGACCAGGAGAAGCATCAGTCAGTTACAATGACAGGTCCAAAGTAACTGGCCAAATTTATTAACGTTTCACCATTTCTTTTCTTTTTTTTTAATTTTTGTTTATTTTTGAGACAGAGAGAGACAGAGCATGAATGGGGGAGGGGCAGAGAGAGAGGGAGACACAGAATCGGAAGCAGGCTCCAGGCTCTGAGCCATCAGCCCAGAGCCCGACGCGGGGCTCGAACTCACGAACCGTGAGATCGTGACCTGAGCTGAAGTCGGACGCTCAACCGACTGAGCCACCCAGGCGCCCCAACATTTCACCATTTCTAAATCTTTCTGCCCTGAGGTCACATATACCATCTTCATGGAAGTACAGTCGAGTCGCCATGACAACTGCATTTATGTTTTTACCTTTAACATAAACTACCATATGTCAAACCATTTTAAAATTTATAAAAGGATTTCAATTTAATGTTTTAAATAGGTAACACACCTGCCTCAAAATGCAAAAAGCATGAAAAGGCATAAGGTGAAAGCCTCCTTCTCACCCCGCTTCCTGCCATCCCCCCAGCCTGCCAGTCTCCTCCCAGCCAGCCAGTATTGCTAGTTTTTTCTTTTTTTTCTTTTTTTTTCTCTTTTTTTTTTTTTTTTTTTTTTTTTTTTTTTTTTTTTTTTTTTTTTTCAAGGGGAAGGGAAGAACTGATACCTTTTGAAATTAGAAAGTGTGTGCTTAATTTGTTCTGAAGTCATGAGGCATAAAGCCTACCTCACTCTGGCTGATTTCTTCAGGTCAGTCTCTGCCTGATTTCCTGTGCCCTTTGATGCACGGCTGCTTCCTGCAGGTGATGGTTGGTCCCTTAGGGAAATGGTTTGTCCCTTCTCCCTCCAAACTTTCCCCTGAGGAATCCCCACCAGTACCCGCTAGGCTCCTGACCACATTCCCTCCCACTTCCAGGCCCAGCTTGTTCCTCATACCCCAGAGCCTGCAGAGCCTGTAAATGCCAGAGAACAGCTCATCGTCTCCCCACGGCTGATAGGGTGAAGGTGGATCCAGAGGTCACACCTGGGTGGCCTCAGGCCAAATCTGGCCCATAAAAGAAAAAAAAAATTTTTTTTTTTTTTGGCCTTGCCAAATGATTTCAAGACTGGAAAATTTCACCTGAGACTCTAGTTTTCCAGCTTCATTTGAAATATTGGTAGATGTAGCCATACTGAACCCGTATTCACGCGTGATGAGATCAGCCAGGGCTGAGTGGCAGCTGTCTGCATAAAGGGTATCTGCGGTGTGGATTGTCGTGCTACCTACCACTGCCTGCTGGTTAATGTGGCTGGCAGACTAATGGCCTCTCCAAAGATGTCTGTGTCCTGGAATCTGAGCATATGTTATATTACATGACACGTGGGAGTCAAGGTTGCAGAAGGTCGCCAATCAGCTGATCTTTTTTTTAATGTTTATTTTTGAGAGAGAGAGAGAGAGAGAGACAGCATGAGTGGGGGAGGGGCAGAGGGAGAGGGAGACACAGAATCTGAAACAGGCTCCAGGCTCTGAGCTGTCAGCACAGAGCCCGACGCGGGGCTCGCGCCCACAAACTGTGAGATCATGACCTGAGCCGAAGTCGGATGCTTTAACGACTGAGCCACCCAGGCGCCCCCTCTAATCAGCTGATCTTAAAATAGGAAGGGTATCCTGGATTATTTTGTTGGGTCCAGTGTAATCACAAGCGTCCTTAAAAGTGGAAGAGGGAGGCAGAGAAAGAGATGACAATGGAAATAGGGCCAGAGAAGTGTCACGTTGCTGGCTCTGAAAATGGAGGAAGGGACCATGAACCAAGGAATGTCAGCAGTTTCTAGAAAGTGGAAAAGGCGAGGAAATAAATATATCCTTTTCTAGAGCCTCCAGAAGGAAACGCTCACCTGCCAACACTTTGATTTTGGGCTGGTGAGATTTGCAGATGGGAGAGTGGGGCACAGCTGGAGAGGACTATTGCACGGACATAAGGCACTTATCTCAAAATGCTCGGTAAACCGTTGATGTAAGGAATGGGCCCGTAGGGTGGATCCCAGACAGGGCGGAGACATGGATGCCTAGTGGCTGTCCCAGAGTCCAGCCCTCACTGAGAGAGTTGGGCTGAGCGGGTAGTCCTTGGGGCCCGGGCATGGTCACCTCGCAGAGAGCTGGCGGGTATCAGGAGCCAGTGGAGGAATCTGTCCCTTGATTGAGGACAGGATTAGAGGGTCAAAGTGGAAAAGCGGGGACTGGGCCCCAGGTCGGGAAAAAAGGGCCATCAGAGCCGAAGGTGGGAGGATCAGGCACAGGTCCTCGCGTGGGGTGTAAGCCGGGGTAGGGAGCGGGGTTGGTCCAGAAGGCAGGCCTGATTCAGGTGGTGCCGGTGGGTTTGGGGCATGACTGGTGGTTCAGGCCTGCTGGGGGGAGCTGCAGCCCAGCTTGCCGAGAAGGAACCCATCAGCCAGTTTATCATGGGCAGCTGCTGATGGCTCGCAGTGGCTCGCTATGCCAGACTTGCCTCAGATATTCCTGTTTAACAGCGCATGTCATTTTAACATGAAAAGGTGAAGTTGCATTTAAGGTGGCAGTTTTGAGAAGGAAAACCTCACGGTCACGAGGATATAAGATGTCACCTGGACAGCCATGCACGTGCCTCACCTGCTCACAAAACCCCCGGAAGGTCTCCCGTCTTCCAGCCCCCATGCCCTTAAGTGTTCCCTAGGCTTTCATTACAATTCTTCCACTTATTTTCTGCGTGTGCTGGGCCAATTTATTTCTTTTCTTTTCTTTTCTTTTTCTTTTTCTTTTTTTTCTTTTTTAGCAAAAACTCATATAATACTTGATATGTACTAGGCACTGTTCTAAGTGATTTACAAACATTAATTCGTTTAATCACCGTAATCCTTGACATTAGTGCTGCTGTCTCCATGCTATAAATGTGGAAAATGAGGCAGAGGGAGGTTAAAGAATTTGCCCAAGACCACATGAGCCTCAGGCTGTCTCAGCCATTACATGGAGATAGAGATGTGAGTGTCCTCCCCAGGGCACTTCCCAGCCCTGGGACTATGGACACTTGCTGTGAGGGCTGCCCTGTGCATTGTGAGTTTTAGCGGCATCCCTGGCCTCTACCTGAGAGATGAAGTAGCAAATCCCCTTCCTAAGTTGTGACAAACAAAAGTGTCTTCAGACCTTGCCAAAAGTTCCCTGGGGGGTGAAATCAACCCAAGTTGAGAACCATTGCTCTCATGGGATCTGGCGAGGATTAAACAGCGGTAATGCACGTAGAGTACCTTCACATACTCGCTTCTCTGCCCCTTCTAAATCTATACTCTCCGTTGTTTTTTTTAACCCGTACGCTTTGAATTATGACTCTTCAGAACTCTCTTTCTCTTTCTGTTCCTTTCCCGATCTTGAAGCTGTGCCCACCTCAACGTAGACTGTGTGCATGACAGCTTGTTTGCAAACCCGAAGCTGGTTCCAGGAGTCCGATCTACATTCTGGTCCCATCTCTTCCATTGACACGCAGTGTGGCCTTGGCTGAACCCCTCTCCCTCCCCGAGCCTCAGTTTCCCCATGTGTACACTGAAGGGGCTGACCCAAAAGCTTTCCAAAGGATCTTCTCGCTGCAGAAATCAGTGACTGGGTGATTCATACCAAATACCAACAAATTCCCCTCACAAAGTCCAAATTCTTCCAGAGACTTAGTCATTCCAGGGTTTGAACTTTCTCGCAAAAATCATTTGAAAAATTCTTCCAGCTTAAAAAAAAAAAAAAGGCTATTAAAAGAAAGTAAAAGTTTCAAAACCAAATCCTAAGCAAACAACCCCGAAAACAATACACACACGCACACACACGCTCACAGCACCCAAGGTAACACTGAGAACAGGATATGAAACCTTGCAGGCCGGCACTAAGAAATGATTCACAGGCTTTTCGAGATGCTTCTATTTCAAGGCATGATCCGCCCACTGGATCTGGTGGCTCCAAAAACAAAATAAACCTTAAAGAAGGCTGCCGTTTCTTATCTCAACACACAATTAGCCTGGCCAGCATCCCCAGATCTCAAGGGCTCCAGCCAGAAGACAAGGTTGAGTCCTGTGAATTCCCTTTCTGTTCTATTTCAAGTCTCAAGCCGCTGGCTTGTTTAAAGAAAGTCGTTTGCATCCACCTTTGGTTGGCTGAGTTTAAAGCAACACCGCCTCAACTTATGTGAGTTTGTAAGTTTAGTTTAGCAAGGCCTCTGTGTGGCTCTGTCCTGCTAGATTCCAGGCTGGTCATTCTAGCAGCTGTCTACAACTGAACAGTCCTGCCTGGCTTGGGGGTTGTGCGTATCGGTATTATACTTGCCCCAGGCCAGGAAACATTCATTTTAGCACGCTGCTCAAAGTTTCATGCTCTCGTGTAAAATAGAATTATAGAAGTATTTATTCACTCAATGAAATGCTTATTGAGTGCTTGCTGAGCGAGGCACCAGGGTGGCACTGGCTAAGATACAGCCCCTGCCTCCAGAAAGCCTTGTCGAGTAGGAAAGGCACCCGAGTGAAATTTAGCGGGAACCTATGGAACCATTCCATACAGGAAATGCCCTGCAGAAAAAGTGATACTCACTTTGGAGCACAATGTAAAGAAACACAAACACTTGTGATATGGTTGAAAACATTCTTATCTGTGCTTACCCTTGATTGCTTCTTTTGGATTTAGAAAATTTCTCTCAGTGGTGCGCCAGTTGACCCCCACCCAAAAGCCCAGAATGCCGCAGAAAGGATCTAGCCCAAACCTACTTTTCTTACCGGCTGATTTCCTCACCCCCCAATCTTACATCCCCACCACCACTGCTCCACAGAATCTTCCCTCCTCCCCCTCTTATCTGTCCTCCAGGGTCTGATTCCAAGCCCATTTCCCCAGGAAAAGCGTTTGCAGACCTCCTGGCCATGTCCCCACTATTCCTAAACACACGGATCCCGTGCTTTCTTCTTGGCTCTGAGCCTGTCCTGCCTTGTGACCTCTCTTGTATTTCTGTCCTGAACTTTCACCTAACTTGTGAATTGGGAGAAAGAGGATAAAAAAGAACGGACAGTAAGTGCTTTTGGTGCCAGGCGTCTTGTTAGTCCCTCATGGCACATAGAAAGGGTTCAGTAAATATTTGCTGGCTGGACGCCTGAGAGATTTCACTTAAGTATAATAACGACGGTGAGGCAAACGCTCTTAATATTCCCATGTTACAAATGAGGAAACTGAGGCACAGACAGGTTAAAGCCTGCATTTGTGTTCTTTCTGCCTCCAAAGCTGAAGTTCGGGCTCATTCTTCAGTTCTGTGCTGCTTTTCTTCAAATATATATTTTTTCCCTAAATATCTTGTGTGTGGTGTTTAATAAATATCTATTGATTGATAGGACACATACCGTGCTCCCTTCTTTCCCCATCCTGGACATTATTACTTGCCATCTTTTGTGGTTCATAGTCTTTATTTCTATGCTTGGTTTATTTATTTATTGTTCTAATGTTTAGTTATTTATTTTAATTTACATCCAAGTTGGTTAGCATACAGTGCAATGATGTTTATTTATTTTTGAGAGAGAGACACACACACAGAATCCGAAGCAGGCTCCAGGCTCTGAGCTGTTAGCGCAGAGCCCGACAGGGGCTCGAACTCACAAACCATGAGATCATGACCTGAGCCGAAGCTGGATGCTTAACAGACTGAGCCACCCAGGCGCCCCTCTATGCTTGGTTAAAAAACCATCCCACTATGATCTGTGCCTGTCTGCCTGTCCCACAAGACCACGGGCACCATGAATGCAATATACCTGCTGTGCCCAGGGCTGGCACGGTGTGCTCAACGAAGATTTGCTGAACCAGGGTGGTGGTGGTGATGTGGCATGTTGCATTATGTCCCCCAAAAAGATGTGCTCAAGTTCTAACCCTGGTACCGGCGAATGTGACCATGTTTAGAAACAGGGTATTTGCAGATGTAATTAAGTTAAGGATCTCAAAATGAGATCATCCTATATTTAGGGTGGACCCTCAGTCCAAGGACTGGCGTCCTTCTATGAGACAGGAAAGAGAGATCTGAGACACAGAGACACAGAGAGAAGAAGGCCAAGTGAAGACTGAGGCAAAGATTGGAGTCACAGGGCCCGAGGACGGGGAATGCTGACCTTTACTGGCAGCCACTGAAGCTAGAAGTGAGGCATAGAGGCGAGGATTCTTTCCCAGAGGCTCTGGAGGAAACAAACCATGCTGATACCTTGCTTTTGGACTCCCCACCTCCACAACTGTGAGAGAATCCACATCTGTTGTTTGAAGCCCCCAACTTTGTGGTTGTTTGGTTACAGCCGCCCTAGAAGACGAACACAGGGTTTGAGCAGGTGGATAATCCTGGCTGAGAAATTCAAGGCTTAAGGGAAACAGCCTCCACTTTGGGGTCTCACCAACCTGGCTCTGGCACATATCTATTCTATGGGCTGGATAGATGACTTCACTCTTCTGAGCCTCCATTTCTTTCTGTACAAAATGGAGAGAGTCATAATTATAGCTAACATCTTTTTTTTTCTATTTTATTTTATTTTATTTTATTTTATTTTTATTTATTTTATTTTATTTTATTTTTATTTATTTTATTTTATTTTATTTTATGTTATTTCTTTATCATGCTTATGTGTACTCTTTAATATATAGCTAACATCTGTAGAATGCCAGGCAGTGGGGTAAGCCCTTGCCAGGTTTCCTAAGAAGGCCTGGGGAATAGGCCCGGTATAATCCTTAATAGAAGACGCTGGGTTTGAAATTTATAACCTCACCTTGTCCTGTGTGAAGAATTCTCCACCGGGCATTGTTTTGCTTCGACACTGATAATGTGATAATTCATGAAAAGAGCATAGGCGGAGTTGGGCAGAACCGGGTTCAAATCCTGACTCAGGTATTCGCCTGGTACGATCTGGCCTGCCCCTCCGAGCCTCGGTTTCAGCATCTGTAAAACGGGGATGGTGCTGGTCCCTACTTCATAACACGGAGGTGATGATTGGATTAAATGATATAAGAGAGTTCATGTGATCACGAGCTGTGCTGTAAGGGCAGTGCGGTCCTGGTTCGTAGGAGATCGTCTAATGGGAGGAAGGGGCTGCTGCTGGGGCTGAAGATGACAATTCAGGAGGGGACAATCCAGAACAGCAAGCCAGTGAGAAAGGACTACAACAGCTGGCGGTTGATTTTCCCAGAGGGGGACTGAGGGACAGCGAGGGCCTCTCGGGCAGCTGCTTCCTGGGGTTGTGATGTCACCAGCCCATCCAGGAGGCCACGGTACCAGTGCCTGTCACTGCCTCCCAGCTGGCCGGCTCCGCTTCCGGCGCCCCGAGCTTGCCCTTGCCTTCTTTCTCATGACCCTTGGGAGGCAGCTGGACTGCGGCTCAAGGAACAACTCTCATCTGCAAATGGGGAGAGCAGGGGGCCCCTCGCCACCCCCCAGGGCTCCTGCACCTTGGAGGGCCCCTAAACAGTGCCTCTTGTCCAGTGGTTTTCAAACCGGGTTCCTCTAAGCCCTGGGATCCCACGGAAGTGCCTCAGGGACCACTGAGGGAAGGGAGGGGGCAGGGTGGTGGAAGCAAGGGGTACACTAAGCAGACCTGGTTCTCAAGCCACACCTCCCCCCCCCCAAGAATAGCCCCGCTCTTACCTTGTTTATGCATTGGATCTGCATATAAAATGTAATTTCTGAAAAAAATATTCTGTGACAAAAGAAAGTTAAAAAACTTTTGATTCTTTATGGCACGTGAACTATATCTCAGTTTAAAAGAAACCAAAAAGCTAAAAAAAAAAAGAGAGAGAGAGATTAAAAAAGGGGGGGGCATGCCTGGGTGGCTCAGTTGGTTAAGCGTCCAACTCTCGATTTTGGCTGGGGTCATGGTCAAGGATCTTGGGATCAAGCCCTGCCTTGGGCTTCTTGCTGAGCATGGAGCCTGCTTGGGATTCTCTCTCTCTCTCTCTCTCTCTCTCTCTCTCTCTCCCCACCCCCTGTGCTCTCCCTCTCTCTCTCTCAAAAAAAAAAAAAAAAAAAGGTATTAAAAAGAAACCAAAAAGCAAACCCTCCAATCTCTTCTAGCCCTTTTGTTTTCTAGATGGGAGACTGCGGCCAAGTGAGGTGCAGCAGCCCCTTCACGGTCTCCCCACGAATCAGGGATAGAATTGGGAACCAGGCCTCCTGCCACAGACAAATGCTGTCTCTACGCCATGTGGTACCAGGAGGGGGTGGGGGCAGAGAGCTCTGACTGCCGCATCTGACAATCAATCACCACCTCATCCCTTCACTCTTGGGGGCACGGCTCAGGTGCACAGTGGGGCCAGCTCGGTGACCCACACAGGCATGCTTGAGGCTCAACATGTAAACCTCTTGCCTCCAGAGCCTCCATGACCCTCCTTCGGGAAAGCAGGTACAGGTGCCAGAAGACAACTCCTGGGAAGATGGAATTTATTAGTTGTTCTTTCAACTAGTATTAAAAAAAAATTTTTTTAATGTTTATTTATTATTGAGAGACAGACACAGAGCATGAGTGAGCAGGGGAGGGTTAGAGAGACGGGGGAGACACAGAATTCGAAGCAGGCTCCAGGCTCCGAGCTGTCAGCACAGAGCCCGACGCGGGGCTTGAACTCACGGACCGCGAGATCATGACCTGAGCCGAAGCTGGTCGCCCAACAGACTGAGCCACCCAGGCGCCCCTCAACTAGTATTTTTTAAGCATCTACTATGTGCTGGGCATTGTACTTGGCTTTGGGAATCGAGGAGGGACAGGGATGTCAGGCTCCAGCTCATCTGGAAACTTACTTTTGTATGGGAGAGGCTGATCCTAGACAAGCAAATAAGTCAATGGGAAAATGTCCGCGTAAGTTCTATGATGGAAATAAGAGGAGTGATGAGGTAGAGAAAGAACATGTTTCTAATTCAATTGGGCAATTTGAGAGCATCCTCTAAAGAGGCAATATTTTGGGGCGCCTGGGTAGCTCAGTCAGTTAAGTGACTTCAGCTCAGGTCATGATCTCGGGGGTTTGTGAGTTCGAGCCCCACGTCAGGCTCTGTGCTGACAGCCCAGAGCTGGAGCCTGCTTCGGATCCTGTGTCTCCCTCTCTCTCTGCCCCTCCCCCACTCACGCTCCGTCTCTCTTTCTCTCTCTCTCAAAAAATAAGTGAACATTTAGAAAAATTAAAAGGAAAAAGAGGCAGTATTTGAACAGAGACCTCAAAGAGGTGAGGACCTAGGGGATTGATCCTAAGGGATTCTCTGTGGTGGCCAGGTGTGCTGTGTGAATGCCAGACGGCAGCGGGGAGGGGCAAAACTGGTCACCTGAGCCCCCACCTGTGTTACAATTCGCTTATTACTACACGCATACAAATACGGTGTGCGCATATTCACGTGTCTGTCTCCCGACTCGTGTTCCCCGATGGGACTGACCCTTCACACGGTGTGTAACGCTTGCAACGAGCTGTGTCCCCTTCTAGGCATTTTGATGTGTTGCTTCATTAATCCTCATAGCAGCCCTGTCAAGAAGGCATCATTATTCCCACTCTTTTACCAAGGAGGAACCTGAGGCTCAGAGAGGTGAACAGACTTGCCTGAAGTCACACAGCCAGAAAGTGGTGGAGCTAGAACTTGGATCCAGTGAATCCAGGGTCTATAGTTTTTCGTTTTTGTTTTTTTTTTTTAAGTTTATTTATTTATTTGGGCGGGGGAGGGGCAGAGAGAGAGAGGGGGAGAGAGGATCCCAGGCAGGCTCGCCATTGTCAGCTCAGAGCTTTGTCTATGGTTTTAACCGTTGCCCACCTTTGCCTAATCCACCGTCTGCCCACAGTAGGTGTTCAACTAGGCGGATGTCTGCTCGCGTTCGGGGAGACGGAGCTCTGGCCAGCTGTTCAGCATTCCCGGAGCCTTGGCACGACACTCCCCTTGAGTGGCACACGAGGTCTTGTGCTTACCTTTCCCTGCCTGGCTTCCACCGACCTTCCAAAATAAATCCCCGATGTCCCAAACCGGGAGGGAAAAATGAATGTGCCGGCAGGAGTCACGACAGTGTCTGCAATCATCTCTGTGGATTGTGAAACTAGACAAGTTCTGAGACCATGACTCACAATTTTTACGTCAAGAAGGAAATTACAAACGAGCAAAAGCCAGGAGCACCGTTTCACAGAGCATCCTCCCCTGGTTGTGTCACCGTGGGCCCCTGACCCTACGTTTTAGTCACCGCAGGCAGCTGGAATACAGATGGGAGCCCCGTGTCCCCTCCCCCCCAGATCAGCGCCTCCTTCTCCCAGGTCCTCTCTCCCTGAGTTGGGTTTTGTGCTTCCCACGATACTCCCTGATCCTCCTGGACTTTCCAAAGACGACAGTTCCTGGGGGGAGGCCTGGGTTCAAATCCTGGCTCAACCATTTACCAGTGAGTGCCTTTAGCAAGTTTCTGGACCCCAATGTCCTCAGTCAGGGACTAGCTACGATGACAGATGCCCATCGCCAAGAGGGCAGCGTCCCTGTGCATGTGTTCATTGCTCTATCTCCAGGGCTTGGAATGGTACCCGACTTCAATTACTATTTGCTGGAGGAATGAAAGTCCCAGCACAGCACCTAGACATTTGGTAGGTGCTCAGTATCTGGTGACTGTTTTTATTACCACTAATTCCTGAAGGAGAGCCTACTCACCAGCTGACCTCAGAATCCTCCTGCTCAGCCCATGTCCTTCTCAGGATCACTGAATAAACTGATGTAGCCATTGGTCCTGGCTCATTTTACTAGTGTGAGTCAGGCTCCCACAGCCTGGACACCTGGGCTGGTAAGAAGGGGCTGGGCGGACAAGACCCTGCTCTTGCAAAATTCAGGAAGAGAACTGGGGCACCGAGGCATCTCCGATGGCTGCTACCCGTGGGGCCCAGCCGGGCAAGCAGCTCTGCCAAGAATCCTCTCCCAGGCTCCTCTGCCCGAGGGTGGTCTCACTCCACCCCTCTGGAGACTCCCCTAAGACTGGTCTATCCTTCAGGATACAGGAACCTTCTTTCTGCAGCTGGGGTGGGGGACAGACAAGAGAGCACCTCGATAAAAATAGGGAAACTGGCTCGTTGCATCAGCCAAGGTTCCAGCAGGCCGAAGGGGCCATTGGAGAGAGGGTTTGATGGAGGGCCTTAATCCCTAAAGGGGTTGGTACGGATGGAGGGGCACCCAGGACTACAGCAGGGAGCCCTGGCCTCCGTAGCCTGGAGGGGCGAGGGGTAGCGGCGGGAAAGGAAGTGTGGTCTTAGGTAGAAGAACTCTGCGCAGTCAACCCAGCCAGTGGGGAGGGAGGAGACGGGGCAATAAATACCCAACCTCCCTCTTCCTTTTGACACCAGTCTTTTGCCGGTACTTCATTGGCCAAATCCAAGTGGAGGCCAGAGAACAGAGAAGCCCAGGCTCTTTCCTGGGCAGGCACGTGGACAACACACAGCATGCCGTGCTTCTGTTTTGCTTTTGTCTTTAGCACATCTATGCTTGAGGGACTTTACACACGTTATTTCACTATTATGTGTGCTACATATATTCTGGCAGTTGCTCTGAGAAGTGAGGAAATCAAAACTCAGAGACGTGAGGTGACTTGTCCAGACTTGTCCAGGTCTTCTGATCCAAAACACGGTCTTTCCTTCCCTCCCTCCCTCCTTCCTTCCTTCCTCCTTCCTTCCTCCTTCCTTCCTCCTTCCTTTCTTCCTTCCTTCCCTCCCTCCCTCCCTCTGTCCTCCTTCTCTCCCTCCTCCCTTTCCTTCCTCCTCCCTTCCCTCCTTCCCGCCTTCCTTCCTTCCTCCCACCCTTCCCTCCTTCTTTCTCCATGTTCTAATGGAGTCTTTGGAGTGGGATGGGAGATAGGGAGATATTTAAATATCTTAAAAGCCAAAGAGATGCAAAGCACAGCCTCACCTGGATGGGCCAGTATCTCCACAGAGCTTGGGGGAGCCAAATGTAGGCTGAGGTGCAGCCCTGTGTCAGCTGAGGAGGGGAGGCCCCACAGGAGTCCCAGCAGCGAAGCTTCGGGAAGCCCATTGTTTTCCAGTGGGCAGGGTCAACATTATCAGCAGATTCCTGCTTTATTATAAAAGGATATCATTCAGGAACAGCCAAATGGAAGAGATGTGTGGGGCAAGGTATGTGAGAAGGAGCACGGTGCTTCTGTGTCCTCTCCAGGCCACTCTCCCCAGATCTCCGGGCGTTGACCAGCCCGGAAGCTCCCCGTGTTCTGTCCATGTGGCATGATTCTGGCAGAGCCCTCCCTGACTTTCTGGCTGATATGTTCTACTTTCCAGGGGAAATCTCTCTGGACCAGGTGATGCTCAGTTTCAAACAGGAAGTTCAGGGGTCAGGGAGGACTGGTGGGAGGAGGGAGATGTTTTGTATTGTGGAGCATCTTTGGTGCTCAAACTATTCCAGGGGCCACCCCTGTGGTTGAGTCTCATTATTCTGTGACTCAATAGCTGTGAAATGGACAAGGGCAAGGAGAGTGGGGGCTGGGTGTGGAGGGACATTGCCCGAGGCGATCAGTGAGGAAGTAGGTAATTACTACCTGGCCGTTCCTCCAAAGAGGTATCTATTAAGATGGTCGTTGTGGCCCTTTCACTAACTGTGAAAAACTGAAAACATCTAAATGTCTATCATCCAGTGTTTTGATGGTACCTGGGGCTTAATGTATAGAGGTGACTGAGCGCCAACACAGTGAGGCCACAGCCATTGAAAGACGTTTTATTACTTATAATTCCAAAGAGGAGGGGCGCACCACACCACACGAGGCCACAGGGTCCGTGGGGAGGCAGAAGGAATGAACCTCGGCTGTGGTTTCCTTGGTAAGGAATGGGCGAACTAGGGTAGGCAAGTTCGAGCTTGAATGGTGTTGGCAGGCTTTGGGCTATCAGGTGGTGCCTAGTTATCCAGTACCCGGCCCTGGGGTGAGTTAGGGCAGGGGAAATACTGACTTGGTGTGTGAGAGTTAGATAAGGTGGTTGGGGGTGTGGGCTCCAGATAGGTTTGTTTGTATATGAAAGATCTGTTCTCAGGCAAATTGTCTGCTATCTCTAGGAATTAGCTAGCCTTAAGGAGGGGCAGTTTCTCCAAGATTGGGAAGATCCTCCGTGGCGGTGGTGGGGCGGGGGGATCCGAGCCTCATGAAATACAGGTAACAGGGAAGCAGGACTAAAAACGCAGTACAGTCATACTTTGGGATACTATACAGGAGTTAAACAGGTAGGTCTCCATGTTCTGACATAGGTGGCCTCCGAGATGTTGCTAAGTAAAGAAAACACGTTTTGGAATAATACTTAGCCATAAGATTCCATTGACATGTGGAAAAAATAAACACAAAGTGAACCTTAAACTTCTATACGTCTATATGGATGTGTGCGGGGCACAGAAAAATAGAATAGACACCAAACTAGCATCAGTGAGAAGGAGGTCTTGTACTGTTGCCTGTATGTCCAAAAATTTAAAATGAGCACATATTCACGTATTGTCTAAATAATTAAATAGAAAGGAATTCATTTCAAAACCAACCTGGGGGGG
>NW_024412388.1:17606587-17632573 GCF_014898765.1 Herpailurus yagouaroundi
CCTCCCCCGTTCATGCTCTGTCTCTCTCTGTCCCAAAAATAAATAAAAACGTTGAAAAAAAAAAAAACCAACCTGGGGGGTGGGGGTGGGGGGGGGGAACTTGAGTGAAGGGGGTCAAAAGGTACAAAGTTCCAGCTATGAGTTCTGAAGACGTAATGTACAGACAGCAGGGTGACTCTAGTTTATCAGAGTCTATTGTATATTTGAAAGCTGCTAAGAGACTAGAACTTAAAAGTTCTCATTAAGGAAAGAAACTTGTAACTATGTGAGGTGGTGGGTGCTAACTAGACTTATTGTGGCGATAATTTCACAATATATACATATATCAAATCATTATGTTGTACACCTGAAACGAATACGATGTTATATGTGTGCCAATTACACCTCAATAAACCTATCAAATTGATATCAAATATCAATTACCTCCAGATAATATCAAATCTATGTGATGAATACAATGATGGGGAAGCATGGAGACTGGCTGGTGGAAGCAGAGAGGAGTCCCTCACCCCGATTAGGCAACCAGGGAGGGCTTCCTGAAGGAAGTGAGTCCGGAGTTATGTTTTGAAGGAGGGTGAAAATTAGCCAAATGAAGAAACGAATATACTAAAAAAGGGAACAGTAGGGAGCAGGGGAAGAACGGAGGAGCGTAAGATCTGAGAGGAAGAAAGGTGAGGGGTGAGGCTGGAGAACTGGGTAGGAGCAGATCTTGAGGGGCATCAAAAACCCAGCTGAGAGGTGTAATTTCCTCCCAGAGGGCAATGAGGAACCTTGGAAGGGCCTTCAGCCTTGCCTACTGGCGTCCAGGAGGGGAGGCCAGGCGGTAAATGGGATGGGCAGGAGTGAGGCTAACGGTCAGGGCTACCCCTCTCCCCGTCAGCACGCTAGAGCACACATGGCTGTCCCCCTGAGCTCTACCGCAGAGACCCTCAAAACTGAAGGTTCATCAGAATCACCAATCACCCCTAAAAGGGTTTAGTAGATCTGGGGGGGGGGGGGTCCCAAGAATTTACACTTTATTTCTTTAGTTAGCGATTTAGTTACTTATGTTTAAGTGATCACCCAACCAATGTGGGGCTCGAACTCAAAACCCCGAGATCAAGGGTTGCATGCTCTTCCGACTGAGTCAGGCAGGAGTCCCCGGAATTCCCATTTTTAACTAGTTCTCAGGTGATGTTGCTGGTTGGGGGGACCCCACTTTGAATTTTAAATTTTTTTTCTTTTTCAACGTTTTAATTTTATTTTTGGGACAGAGAGAGACAGAGCATGAACGGGGGAGGGGCAGAGAGAGAGGGAGACACAGAATCGGAAACAGGCTCCAGGCTCTGAGCCATCAGCCCAGAGCCTGACGCGGGGCTCGAACTCACGGACCGCGAGATGGTGACCTGGCTGAAGTCGGACGCTTAACCGACTGCGCCACCCAGGCGCCCCAAGGGGGGACCCCACTTTGAAAACTGCTCTCTAACAGACCTTCCCATTCTCACCCAAAGGTCTTTGCTATTTTCGTCTCCTTGGGGATGCTCTCCCTTGGATCTTTGTCACCTCCTCGGAGAAGCTTTCCTTGACCACTCACGTACTCGTACTCTAGCCCCTAGGTCACTAACATCTTGCCTGTTTTGTTTTCTGTACAGCACTGGTCATGCTTAGAAATTATCCCGTTACTGTATTTATTGACTTCTTTATTTGTTGTGTGTTTGCCTGTCTTAGAATACAAGGCTCCGGGGGTGGGGTGGGGGGCAGGGATCTTTCCCTGGGGACCCAGGACAGTGCTTGGCATGCAGTAGATTCACAGGAGATTGTTTATTAAATGAAAAAGCAGGTAGGGTGGGCTTCTGTCACCTGGGGAATCTGCTGGGGGTTTCTCGCAGTGGAGGCCCCAGTGATGGGCACCAGAGGAGGAAGCTGTTTGGATATTGAACTGAGTGGTTGACACAGGTTAGAAAAAGTCATCCTCTTTGGTTGGGGGGGGGGGAGGGACAGGGTGGGGTGAGATAGAGTTTAAAATAGGTGACCTTTCAAGCAGATGTGGGAGGAAGGAAGGGCCCACTGACATCACAGCTGAGAGGCCCAGAGCTCCGTTGTGGTCCAGGGACTGGGGCCACTAGAGAAGGCCCCCGGCCTGAGTCACTCCCACCTGTAAATCAGGAGACCAGGCCAAGCCTGGAGGTGGGGGTGGGAGGGTGGTCCTGGGGTAGTCTGGGGACAGGGAGAGGTGGCAGTGGCTGCCCAGCCTGGGTCCCCCTTCTTTCTTGCCTCAGCCCTCTCCTGCACTTGCCCACTGCATTATGGAGGCCTGGGTAAGACACAGGTCCTCAGTTTCCTCATCTGGGAAATGGGGGGAAGGGAGGAAGGAGGAAGTCCAGGCTTCTCCGCATGCCACGGTTGACCTCGCCCCAGCTATTTACCTCATATGTGCCTGCAGTTCTGCAACCAGTCCTGCCTTAGGCTTCCATTTGAGCTCTTTGTCCAGTGCCCCCTACCCTACACACGCACACACACACACACACACACACACCGCCCTGCCCTCCCTTTCTAAGCTGATGCTCTTCATCCTCCAGGTTCAGAGTGCTGGGTACGGGCAGAACAACAGCATGGGCTTTGGAGCCTGACAGAGCTGCTTCCGGATCTGGCTGTCCCTGATTCCCCCTGTGAATCTTCACTCTTTTGACCTCAGCTTCCCTCCCTGTAGAGTGGGTATATCTATTGCTTCTCTGCCTTTTGGCTAAGATCAAGTGTAGAGTGGCTATATCTACCTTCTAGATTGTGGTGAAGGTAAAAAAGCCGATTAGGGAAGTTGGTTTCTTTTGCCCCTTTTTTCCAATTTTTCTTCTTGTGGCGAAATACACAAACATAAAATGTACCATGTTAACGACTTTTAAGCATACAGCTCAGTGGTGTTCGATACATTCATACTGGGCAGCTCTCACCGCAATCCATCTCCAAACCTTTTCATCTGTGAAACTGAAACTCTCCCCACAGCCCCTGGCAACCTCCATTTGACTTTCTTTTTCTTTTCTTTTTTTTCTTTTTCAAAAGATTTTATTTTTAAGTAATCTCGACACCCTACGTGGGGCTTGGACCCACAACCCGGAGGTCAAGAGTTGTGTGCTCCACTGACTCACCCAGCCAGGTGCCCCTCCATTCCATTAGCTCTCTGAATCCCACTACTCTAGAAGTGGAATCACGTGGTATTTGCCTTTCTGTGACTGGCTCGTTTCACTCAGCATCATGGCCTCAAGGCTCATCCACGTAGAAGCATGCGTCAGGATTTCCCTCCTTTTAAAGGCTGCGTGATATTTCATTGGATGCGTATATCGCATTTTGCTTATCCATTCATTCGTCAGTGGGTTGCCGTGTCGCTGGGTAAGACACAGGTCCTCAGTGTCCTCATCTGGGAAGCGGGACATTTGGGTTGCTTCCACATTTTAGCTGTTGTGGCTAATGCTGCTATAAACACTGGTGTGAAAACATTTCTTTGGGACCCTGCTTGCAATTCCTTCAGGCGTACACCCAGAAAGGGAATCACCGGGTCAAGTGGTAGTTGAGTTTTTAATTTTTTTGAGGAGCTGCCAACACAGTGGCCTACCACTTTACATTTCTACCGACGGTTCCCTTGCCCTTTTCCCCTCCCCTAGTTCCAACTACTGCTGCCCTGAAGTCTTTCAAATTTTCTCAGCATGATTGAATTCCAGTAGCACTGACCAGTCCTCGGGCTAGACCGCTAGAGAGCCCTTTGACCCCAGCCTGGCTGAAAGCAGAGACCGGTTCCCGCACCACAACTCTGCCTCTGGCTCAGACCCAGTAGCAGAGCGGGAAGGTCTACCAAACATCAAGTATGCACCAAGGGCCCTGGCAGGTACCTCACATGCATCATCGATTGGCCCCTTCATCCTCATTACTATGCAGAAGGGTTACCATGCCCACCAGGAGAGCGAGCTTTGGGAAGTGTCCTGACTTGCCCAAGCAAAGATTAGGGAGCAACGAGGCTGGGGAAGTGGGAAGGGCCCAGTGTACAAAGGTTCTTGAATACATTTTATCTTGAGGGCAATGGGGAGCCACTGCAGGTTTGAGACAGGGAGACAACATGATCCGACATGGGCTGAAAGCTGAGCAGGGTTAAGGATTACGGTTTGATTTCTGCTTCCCAGAGTGCTAAGGAGGGAGGCTTTACCTTGGTAAAGAGGGAAGGTGATACAGGCAGGGCAGATGGGGACAGAGCTGGCACGCGTGACCTAGAATGAGCCATTTGAACTTGAGCGGGGAGCGGGGAGCTTGAGGCGATTTCCCGTTGCCTAATGCAAGGCGCAGTGTTGTCTCAGGCACTTACTTTGGTTCTCTGAGTCTCAAGTTCCTCATCTGTAAGAGGCAAGGTCACAGTACGACCTCCTGGGCAGCTGTGGGAGTTCAGTGAGATCACCAACACATGCAAAGCATTTACTTAGGCCAGACTGGCACACAGCAAGTGCTCGAGAACCACCGAGCCGTTGTGGGAAGCGAGGCACCGAGGCCCCGCCATTATTTTTATTGCAACCCTCAGGCTTGGGGGCAGCCTCCCAGGTAGGCTGGGGTCTTCAGCCCCCAGGGAGCGTTCGTTCCCAGGCCTGGCTTATTTCGCGTGGGATCTGTTGGATGACATTTCTCTGCTTCCTGGTGGGGACGGTGGGAATGGCAGCCACGCATGCAGGTGCCACCTCCCTGCCCGCCCACCCCCTCCCCTCCCCTGCTCCTGCTCCTCTCCACCCAGGGTCTATTTCCAGCAGCCCGGCTGCCTGAGGCCAACGCCAGGTGTGGGTGGTGAGTCAGAGCCAGGCTGGCCCTGGGGGCCTAAAGCTGTCACAGCTTCCCTCCCTTGGCCTTTCCCAGCAGCCCTCTGGGCACTTTAATGGGGGAGGGAAGGCCAGGTCAGTGCCAAAAGGTCCCTCATCAGTGTTACCAAGAAGACACGGGGACAGCGCCCCAACATGCCCCAGATCTACCTCTCTCCTGGCTGGAGGTGGGGGCCGGGGGGGGGGGGCACGGCCCATTCAGCTCCTCTCCTGGTGTACCTCCGTCCAGACCCGGCATGTAGCAGGGATGTAGTAGGCGTTCGCTGACAGAATGAGCCCACATTTGTACAAGACTTTGGAGGAACGAGATTTGCTTTTGTGAGGACAGAGCATAGGTTCCGAGACAGAAAGACAGGCAGAGTTTATGTGACCCCGGGCAGGTGGATTTGCCTCTCTGCGCCTCGGTTTGCTCATCAGTGAAATAAGGATAGTGATGTGTACCTTCTAAAGGACCACGGTGAAGTATAAACGAGGCCGGCCTCAGAGAACTAGGCCTTATACGGTATCGATAAGAACATCGGTCACATTCTGTGGCAAGTGTATTTCCATATCTGCTCCTCCCTGGGTGGTGAGCAACGCTCATTTTTGCTCCCCCTCGTCAGGCACTGGGCCCGGCACAGATACAGTGCCCCGTCCACGTTTGTTGCATGACTGACTGACTCCATCCAAGGCAGGAACTTGTGAGGCTGAATGGTGGTAACGGTAGGCCACAGCAGCCAGGCGCTCACTGTCCCTTCAGCACCTGTACGCCCAGAGCTCTTGTGGCTTATGTCATCACATTCTCACGGTGCTCCATAAGCAAGGACTGTACTATTACTCTCCCCATTTTACAGATAAGGAAACTGAGGTTCAGGCGTATTATTAAGTCACTTGCTCATGGTCGTGTTGACCTAGAGGTGGAGCTGAGACCAAATACAGGTCTGTTTGGCCTCCCGATGTTCTCGGTGGTCCCAGAAGAGGGAGTTGGGAGGGCACTGCTAGCGGGTTTCTTTGCTGGTCTGTGCTGCCTTGAGGTAGCCTGAATCTCAGGACCCTAATGGCCTGTCTGCACATCTGTGTGCCCCCACCAGTACGTACTGAGGACTCTTAGAAACGGGACCGCGTCTCCCTCACTTTAGGGACTCCAGGGCTCGGCACAGGCTGTGGGAGGTGCTTAATGGGAGCTTCCTGGGCAAAGGAGTGGTCTTTGGTCTTCTCTGTTGACTGGGTCCGACACTGTGGAGATGGCATAAACCACTCCACGTGAAGGCACTGAATGTCCGGGCACCAATCCAACACCAGCTGCCAACAGCAGGCACACGAGCAGGGTCACTACCCCCAGCTAAGCTGGCCTCTTAGAGTCAATACTGTCCTCCGTTTCAGAGTCTCTTTGTCCAGCCCCAGGTCAGCTCTCCCTCCCTCAGCCTCCCGGGACTTCGGAGCTCCTCTCCCCACCCCATGCCCCGCTGCTCTCACACCTGGCCAAGCGGGGACTTGCTTTCGAGGTCACTGAAGCGGCTCTGTGTCAGGTAGGCTGGGCCTTTTACATAACTGCTTTGAGTCTCTGAGCCTTTATTTTTTTTTTAAGCTTATATATTTATTTAAAAAAATTTTTTAATGTTTATTTATTTTTGAGAGACACAGAGACAGAATGCGAGTGGGTTGGGACAGAGAGAGGGGGAGACGAATCTGAAACAGGCTCCACGCTCTGAGCTGTCAGCACACAGTCCGATGCGGGGCTCGAACTCACGAGCTGCGAGATCATGACCTGAGCTGAAGTCGGACGCTCAACCGACTGAGCCACCCAGGCGCCCCAAAGCTTATTTATTTTTGAGACAGAGAGAGAGAGAGAGAAGGGAGAGAGGCAGAGAGAAGGGACAGATGATTTGAAGCAGGCTCTGCCCTAACAGCACAGAGCCTGACGCAGGGCTTGAACTCACAGACCATGAGATCATGACCTGAGCCGAAGTCAGACGCTTAACCAACTGAGCCACCCAGGCGCCCCGAGTCTCTGAGCCTTTAGTTGTTGTGATGCCCCAGCTTCTAGCACAGTATCAGACACATAATAGGTGCTCAATACATATTTGAATGACTAAGTCTTCGGGCTCCATGAATCTGCAGGTCTATTGAACTCCGCTGGTAAAACTCTGGATTGATGTGTGTGGGTGACCGCGGCATTTCTGAGCTTCTGATGGAACCAGCCCTGTCCACCCCAGAGTCCACTGCGGTGTGCTGGACAAACAGTGGACATTCCCACATACAGCCTCCCCCCCGCCACTCCCTCCCCTCTGTGCACACCCAGATTTTGACGAAACTCAAAAAATCATTGTGGGGGAAGCGAAGTCCTAACGTGATCTGTGATCATCACAATTATTGACCCCGGAACTAGCCGCTCACTCGGGGCTGGAGGTTTACAATCCTCTGCTGCTGGAGACTCCTTTTGTTCTGTCAAGGAAGCAGATTGCAGAGCACGGGGTGTGAATGACATCGTTACAGGACTCAGTTGGTCATCTCTTGATCTATTTAACAACAATTTATGGAGCATCGCTAAGTGCCTGCCCCTTGGGGATGCAACAATGAATGAGTTCTGTGGGAGAGACAGGGAATAATTAAAAAAAAAAAAAAAAAAAGAGGATACATAGTAAGTGAGAAGATGCCGTATTAAGATAAGTGCCACCTAGGAAATCAACAGGGTGCTGAATTAGCGGGGCCAGGGAATGGGGGTTACCTTAGCAAGGGGTGTGGGTCAAAGTGGGCCCTCAAAGCTTCATGGGAGAGCTTTATCTGAGCTGCACCTGGAGGCTAAAAAGGTGCTGACCTTGCAAAAAGCGGAGGGAAGAGCACGCCAGGCAGAAAGAACAGTCTGTGCAAAAATGTTGAAGGGGAAAGAGGAAATTGTGGATGTTTTAAAAATATTTTTAAAAAAGAAAATCAGGGGCTGGCTCAGTCAGACTCTTGATCACAGGGTTGTAAGTTCGAGCACCACGTGGGACACGGAGGTTACTTTAAAAGAAGAAAACTCTGCAATTCTTTATTGTTAATGCCAGATTAATTTCTTCATGCAACAGACAAGCCCCTGCCCTACTGTGCAGCCGGCCCTGTGCTAGTCCCCAGGGACAAACAGAGACGCATGAAAGGGACATTCTTGTCACACACATCCTGGACCGGGCGCCCCACGGAGATGAGCTGGTCTGATGTTTGCGAAGGGCTCCCGGCTTGGATCCTTGGGGAATCCAAATAAACCCCGGAGGTTCTGGAAGCCCAGGCCTCCGGCCAGCCAGGCTCCAGGCCTGCAGAGGAGAGAGGCTGCTGCTTCCTGCCTCTCCCTCCCCCACCCACCTGGGCACAGAGGCTCTTTCGTCCATTGTTCCTGCTTCCTGCCCATCCGTCTCCAGCTGCTGGTCTGAACCCTGCAGATTTACACTGACAAGCGGATGCTTTTACCAGGACCCTCGAGGGGGACAGGGAGGGGAGTGGCCTGGGACTAGAGGCAACTTGGGGGAGGGAGGGCCAGAGCTTTGTGACAAGGAAGAGTTTCGAGGTGTTAGACCCTGAGGGCTGAGAGGAAGGGAAAAAGCCTCGGTCCCCAAAGGCTCCCTCATGCTGGGAGAGGGAGTGATTAATGACCCCGGACTCGGCAGGGCCTCCATGCCCCTTGGACAGGGTTCAGGTTCAGCAACATCCCCGACCCGATTCTGATGCGCAGAATGAGCACTGGACTTGGAGTCAGGAGGCCTGGGTTTCCACCTCCACCGACTCTCAGCTAGCTGACTCAGACAAATTTCTCAGCCTCTTCGGGCCTCAGTTTCCTCATCTGACGGGTGGGTCTAATAATCCACGCCCAGCAGTGTTGTGAAAATGAACGTGATCTTGTAGAATAGATGGTTGCAAAAAGCCACTAAAATGAAACACATTTTCTACCCCTCTACCCGCCCCGCCCCAGGCTCTCTTACCCTATGTAGGGCTCCTGTTGCAAACTGGCTCCTGTTAAGGAGGGGGGGGGGCTTGACGGAGCACCTACTGTGTGCCAGCCGCTGTGCCAGTGTTGAAGAGCAAGAGTCAGTTCTTGTTCTCAAGGGAGACAGGCGAGCAAACAGACACGTGTCACGTGACCGGTTAAAGCTGTTGAGCATGCCAGCCTGCTTGGGTCTATGTCCCAGTGCTGTCATTTACCCGCTGTGTGCAGCTGTAGGCAAGTCACTTAACCTCTCTGTGCCCCAATTTCCTAAATGTGCAAAATGGGGGCCAGTAATTACCCGCCTCATAAGACTGTGGTCAGGATTAAATTATTTGATGCTTGTTTTTTTTTTTTAATTTTTAAATGTTTATTTATTTTTGAGGGGAGGGGGACAGAGCACAAACAAGGGAGGGGCAGAGAGAGAGGGAGACACAGAATCCGAAGCAGGCTCCAGGCTCTGAGCTGTCAGCACAGAGCCTGACGCGGGGCTTGAACTCCCGAACCGCGAGATCATGACCAGAGCTGAAGTCGGACGCTCAACCGACTGAGCCACCCAGGCGCCCCAAATTATTTGATATTTGTAAAGCATTCAGTATAGTATATGTTATATGATATGCCTCAATAAATAAAAGTTATTATTATTATTATTATTATTATAGGATCTGCATTTCACCCAGAACGACAGGAGTCTGGTCCCGGAGCTGAGCCGATGCTGAGTGGGCATGGGTGTCTGGCTGTCCTGCAGCAGTGTGGGACCACACACCATCGGTCCAGCCAAAGCTGCCACGTGCATAAAGCTGAAGCAGCTCCTGAACCACAGGGTCAGGAGCGTCACACGGAGAGCGGCAGCCATGCGGCCCCACCAGGCAGTGACATCTGGAAACGTGGCAGCGGTGAGCTCTCGCTCCCAGGGGCTAGGCCACTGCCTAGTGTGGTCTGCACCACGCTGTCGGAGGGGCTGGCTGGGCCGGTCACACGCTGGCCATACGGGTGTAGACCCCTGCCTAGCGGAGGGAGAACCCTCAACTGGACATCAGCTCCCCCTCTGCCTGGGTGGGAACAAGAAAACTCGAAGAACCCGTTGAGCCCCAAGACAGAGGGAGGACTGGGATCAGAAGGCATTGCGTGAGAATAAACTCCTGGAGCCTTCTTCCCCTCGGTACAGTCCAGGGTTTGCAAGGGACGAAGACCCCTCAGCCCTGTTCTACTGACACCCATATAGTCTCTGGAGACAGCGACTCATTTCAGATCACAGCCAACTCAGGAGAAGAGTAGACTCACTGACCACTGCTCTTGCCCTATGGGGAAATGCTGCCCAGGGATCGTTGTTCAGTTGTGACTCAGGAACCACCAGACCTAACGAGTGGGAAATAATCCCATACGTTAATTAAAAGACAAACTATCAGGGTGTCTGGGTGGCCTCAGTCGGCTGAGCATTGGACTTGGGCTCAGGTCATGATCTCGCGGGCTTTGAGTTTGAGCCCCGCATCCGGCTCTCTGCTGACAGCTCGGAGCCTGGAGCCTGCTTCAGATTCTGTGTCTCCCTCTCTCTCTGCCCCACCCCCACTCATGCTCTGTCTCTCTCTCTCTGTCGAAAATAAATAAACATTAAAAAAATTTTTTAAAGGGACAAATTATCATATTAAAAAGAGTTCTTATTAGTGGTGCTGCTGAAGTCAACACAGAGTGGGGAGAAGGTGGCCTGAGGGACCTGCAGCCTAGCCAGCAGCAGAGCTGAGGAAGACGGGAAGAAGAGCTGAGCCTTAAATGATGAGTGTGAACAAAGTAGCAATAGGAACCTCCTCCCGCCCCCGCCAGGAGAGGACGCATCATGAGCAAGGACGGGGGTGAGAAGCAGCGCTGGATGCTCCAGGGACCTGCAAGGGAAGGGAAGATTCAGCCGGAGGCACAGTGGCAGATGAGGCAGGGATGGAACTCGGGTCCTGTCAGCCACGTTAAGCTGTCGGGTCACGATGCTGTAGACAAGCAGAGGGTTGTAAGCAGCGGAGGGACAGAGCAGATGTTGAGTTTTGCAAACCGCCCTGGTTGAGGGATGGCAGATGGATTGGAAGGGTGGAGCCTGAAGACGGGGAGATCACACAGGAGGCTGTTGCAGTGGTGCTGTGGGTAGTAAGAGGGAGGGAAGGTTTCCTGCGCCTTGGGGGGTGTTAAGTAAGAAAAATACTCCTAAAGGGCCTAGCACAGTGTCGGGCACATAGTAGGTGCTCACAGCTCGCAGTAAATGTAGCTAAACGCTGAGGGTCTGGACTAGGGCAGCGGTGGTAGGAATGGAGTAGGGGATTGGCTTGAGAAACACTGAGAAAGGCAAAGCTGCAGGAATCATCGATGGGCTGGCTGCAGGGGTGAGAAAAGAGGGGTCCGAGAATCCCTTCAATATTTACGAAGCACCCACCATGCCTGGGAGGCTGCTTTTAGCTGATGATCCCGCATCCACCAACTTTTTGTGGAGCACCTACTATGTGCAAGGCACCTTCCTAGGTGCTGATGCTATAAAACCAAGCAGAGCTGGCCCCTGGTCCCCTGGAGCTCACCGATAAGACTTCATTAACAGTGGAAGGACCCGAGGCCTCTAGGGCCTCTGGAGCTGCCTTCTGGCAGATTCTCTTGGTGATCGCCAGGCTTTTCAAACCTCACACCCCCCAAACCGGAGTCCCACACCTGCCCTTCCCGCCTGCGCGTTTCCCCACCCCCAGGAAATGACACTACCACCCACCAGGTGCTCAGGCCAGATGCCTGGGTGGCCCTCCTAGTGCCTTCTTTCTCTCTACCCTCTACCCCACCTCCAGCCCAACCCATCTGTAGCTCCCGTGAAATGTATTTCCAAAACCCACTTTGAGTCCCTTGAGTTCTCTCCCCATCTTAGTCCAGGCCACCGGGCCTCCCACCGGATGCCATTTCCACTGCGTGGCCGGTCTCCTTGCTGCTTGAGCCTCCCCTCATTATTCCCCACAACAGGGCAAGCTTCCTTCTTTTCTCAAGTAATCTCTGTGCCCAATGTGGGGCTCGAACTCACAGCCCCAAGATCAAGAGTTGCGCGCTCTACCGACTGAGCTAACCAGGTGCCCCAAGTACAAGCTTCTTAAAAGGCAAACCACATCTCCTGATGCCACTGCTGAAAACTTCGCTTTAGTGGCTTCCCACTGACCTGGAATCAAATCCATGAACCTAAGAAGCCCCCCAAGCCAGCACAGGCCTGGCCCTGCCCTCTTCCCAGCCCCTCCTACAAGTCCACACCCCTTCCCTCTCTGTCCAGCACTGGTCTTCCAGCTTCCAGATCCGCCAAGCTCCTTTCTACCTCTGGGCCTTTGTACATGCTGGTCTCTCTCCTGGAGATGCCCTTCCCCCCATTCTTTGCTGTACTCATTCCTTCTCACTGTCCAGTCCCAGCTTCAGGGCCCCCTCCTTCCGGAGGTCTCCCTGACCATTTCAGTCTCGCCCGTTCCTCTTCATCTCCCTACTGTTTGTTTCTCTTGGAGCACTTTTCCCGGTTTGCAATTATTTTATTTGTCAACTTTTGTTATCTGTCTCCCTGCTCCTTGGACTAGGATCCTTGAAGGCAGTGTCCTCCGTCCTGGCCCTGGTGTTCCGAGGGGCACCTGCCCACCCCCCTAACTAACTTTCACTGAACACTGAGTTCGAAGGGTCCAGCCATCTCGCCAATCCCCCACAGCACCCCCCAAACTCCCCTGTTGTTCAAACAGGTGGAACTCTCTCCTCTCCCCCGCCTCAGCGGAATAACTTGTGGGTTATCTTGTCATCTATCAATCTCTAATAAACCGAGTTATTTTTAGAACAGGTGAAAGCAACGATCTCACATCTCTGAGAAGATTTTCCACTCCCATCTGACTTTCTACTACAATTTGGTTTCCTGTGGTGGTTGCGGAGGCTGTTAAGCTAGCAGGCTTTGTTATTCTGGGGTGCAGAGAAGGGCCTACAGAGAAAGCCTAGCCTCCTCTCACACCCCTCGACCCTGCACCCTGCATGGAGAGAGGAACCCGGTGCCTGGGGCAATCCCCTGGCAGAGGACTCTGGGAAGCCTGGAGGAAGCCTGACACTCACTGTGTGTCATTTGCCTCGTCACTTTCCCTTTCTGAGCCTCAGTTACTCCTCTGGAGGGTGTGGGAGGGTTAATCACTAAAGACCTCTGACTGGTAAGATTTGGATAGAACCATGAGCCAGTGGGGGTTTTTTTTCCGTCCCTGGACATCAATTAGATGACATCAGTTCTTTCTATGAATGAAATGTAGTCAGTGCCTATTATAGCACGTATGCAAATATATGTAAATTAATACAAAATAAAGGACCCCCAAAAGCTTCTGTTCATAGAACCGAGGTCTGGTCAGACCTGGGGTGGAGGGAGAAACTTAGCTCATGCTTTCACCCTCCTTGAATGCCTCCCCCCACCCCCCACCCTACAGAGAAGGACCTGAGAAGGACCCAGGGAAGGGAGGTGACTGGCCTAGAGTCATGCAGCCAAACACTGACAAAGTGTTTCAGCAGCCAGGTCTCTACCCTGGCATTTTTCTCACCTGCCCTTCCTTCTGTTCAGCCCAGGCCTGGGGCTAGAACCTAGCTCTAAGGGAAGGGAGGTGCAACCTGTGGCCAGGACAAGGTGCACTGGAATAAACTTCATAATGAAGTTCTACCAAAATACCCTGTATGCAGATCGGGGAGAAGTCCTTTTGGTTATGTGATCAGGGTGAAGAGGTCCTTTGAGTCACATGTTGAAAAACTGGGATGTAGGGAGATGATTCCCTGTAGAGGGGACAGTGTACCCCAAGGAGCAGATGCTGAAAACAGGAAAGCACCATCATGCTCAGGCATTCCTGCTTATAAAGACAAGCCTCCATGGTGTCCCCTGCCAACCAGAATGTGCCCCCCCCCCCCCCGTCTCTTTTAGATGGAAATTCTGGAACCTCCCCTGCCTGTAGGATAGTGCACATGTAGGGAGGTAGTGAAGAACGAGCCTGGATAGCTACCTGGGGACCAACATGTCCAAAGTCTGAAATGGTAAGCTAGGGAATCATCCGGACTTTGTTCTGAGAGCAATAGGGAGCCACTGAAGGTTTTAGAGCAGTGAGAGAAGTCATCAGATTCATATTTAGGATGACCCAATTGGTGCTGGTAGCAGAGAAATCAGTTCGAAGACCGGGGACAATAGTCCCAGTGGTAAAGGGAAAGGCCTGAACCGGGCCAGGGAAGCAAGAGTAATGCAGGGATACTTGTCTCAATGGAGTAGTCTGAGCCTGTTTGGATAGGGAGGCAAGGGAGAGGACTGAGAACAGTGAGTCTGCTTAATCCGGAGAGGAAGGGAGCTGAGGCCTCTCCTTTCCATCCTTCTCATGACTGGCTATTTCCCCAAGCTGGTGCCCAGGCAGGCAGGAAAGGGGGTGCCCAGGTCAGTGGGGCTGCTGCCTGCCAGGAATCCAGGACAGAGGGCAGCTTGACTTTGTTCTCTGGGGACTTTTATTCTATTTCTCTAACTTGTTAAGGAAAGACCTGGGAGCCTTAGGAGACCACAAGTCAAGTATTTCCCAAACATTTATTTAGTACTCACTAGGGCAAAGTATTAGTGTGGGGGACAGACATGCTGAGGCCAAATTTCCTAAATCTCAAACTGTGACGTGAGATGTGCATAGGATTTTTTTCCCCCAGACTTGATATTTATCTATATGACAAGCACTTTAAGGACATCTGTTATAGGTTGGGTTACGTCCCCCCAAAAGTTATGTTGAAGCCTCAACTCTCAGCACCCCAGAATGTGATCTTATTTCGGAAGAAGGTTGCTGCAGAGGAATTACTTAAGATGAGGTCGTATTGGAGCGGGGTTGGCCCTTAGTCCACTCTGACTGGTGTCCTCCTAAGAAGAGGAGAGAACCACACAAGGGGAACACTGTTGTTGACAGAGGCAGAGATGGGGGTGATAGAGCTGACCACTACGGAATGCCACCGACTGATGGCCACCAGAAGCTAGGTGGAGGCAAGGAAGGTTTCTACCCAGAGTCTTAGACAAGGTGACCCTGATGGTACCTCGATTTCAATCCTCGAACCTCCAGAACAGAGAGTGAATAAGTCCGTGTTATCTTAACCCCGGCTTTGCGGTACCTTGTCACAATGGCCCTAGGGAACGAATAACACGCTGAAATCAATCACATTTAACTTCGGCCACTGCCCCCACTGATCACCACTTGAAAGGCGGGGGCCTTTCTAGAACAGACACGCCCATGCCACTCCTTTGTTCAAAACGTGTCCACAGCTCCCCAGTGCCCGGGCAACGCTTGGAGGGACTCCTTGCCTGGGCCCCACATGCTCCCAGCCTCTCATCTCTGCCCTTTGCCCTCTGCTATCAGCACGATACACCATTTCCTCAGGCCCTTCCTCTTATTACCCCCCCCCCCCGCCTCCACCACCACCTGTTCCCCCTTCCCTGTCTTCGGTAGAGTGGTTAAGAGCAGAGTGCCTGGTTTTGAATCCCGGCTCCCCCATTGCCCAGCGTCCAGCAGTGGCACCTTGGGCAACTTTTTGTCTCAACGCCTCAACTTTCTCACGTGTAAAACGGGAATACTAGCCGTTCCTATTTCCGAGAATGGAAAGCCATAAAAGCCTTGAAAGGGTTTAGTCTTTTGATCTGGCACACGGAGGAGCAGTTATATTACCTCCCTTATGCTTGGTGTGCTGTCTCCCAGAAGGCCTCTCTGTCCACCGCCCCTCCCCCACCCCCCACCCCAGGGGATTGTGTCACCCACGTATTGTACCTGTCTCATCATATTTCTGTCTTCACCAGGTTGTGCACTTCTCTGGGCAGGGAAGAGGCCATCCTGCATCCCTACATCTGAGCATGCAGCAGGTGCTCAATAAATGCTTGCTGCGGTAACTACCCAGCAGAGCGAATTGGCCAAGGGGATCTGGGAGGTAGGGCGTGGGGACAGCTTTCATAGGACAGTCGGCCCATCTGTCTGGAAGTGAAAGTTGTATTGTTAGTTCTGAGAGCATGAGAAAGAAAGCGAGAACCAGAGAGAAAAAGGCAGTGGGCAGAGGGCAGAGCCCGTGCCCCGCTCCGGCACCCCGACCTTGCCCACCAACCCCAGCACATCCTGCCCCTCCCCTGTTGTGCCCCTCCAAATGCTCACCCACGCACACCTACCCCATCCCCAGCCAGCGGCTTCCTCTGACACACATTTTCCATTGCTGGGCGGGGCGGAGCCCTTCCAGGTGAAAACAGTCTCCGGGGTTTCCTTTTCGGGGTCCTTCCCCCAACGTTCCAGTCCCTGCCGAACCTACCTGTCAGCAGCCCCTGACTTCAATGGCACAACATCGGCCTGGGGCCAGAACATTCAAGGCTATGTGAGGTGCCGCCTGGTGTCTCAGATCAGGTTCACAATGGTGACTCAGGATGCTGGCTCCGCTGCACTCGAGCTGTGTGACTCTAGGCAGGCCCCTTCCCCCCTCTGAGTCCCCTTTTCTGTAAAAAGGGGTGGTGATGCCAGTCCTCCGGAACTGTGGTGGGTTTTCCGTGGGACGATGGGAAGAGCATGAGAAAGCTCTACCAATCTGATTGTCCGTGGGGACAGCGCAGGTGTGCCGTGGCAACAGGGAAGGTCCCCTTCCCCAGGCCCAGGGCTGTGCCAGGCACTAAGGGGTTGAGAGCGTTTGGCCTCCAGTGTTGCTGAGTATGGATGCGGAAGTGGGGCCTAGAGTCTGGCGGAAAGAACAGGGAAATGGGAGTGAGACCTGAGCTCACCCCCGCCCCCCCATGACTCTGTGACTTGGCATGTCTTATCTCCTCTCTAGACCTCAGTTTCCCAGACTTAGCATCGCGGGACTAACTCTGATGCCTGTCTAGGTCTTCCAGGTCTGAAATCTCAGACCTCCTAGAACCCTCCACCACCACATTCACCTCCCTCGCATAGACGAAGCGTCTGCCTGCCTCACTGGGTTTGAAGGAAGATCGCAGTCTTACTCGTTGCACACTGAGCATCCAGCACAGGACCAGGTGCAGAGTCAATGGTGAGGGATGGGGGGGGGGGTGACAGGACTGGGGGGAGGTGAGTGAATGGGGAGAGGGGGGAATGAGGGAATTGGGAGATGGATGCTGGAGGAGTGGACAGTGGATGGATGGATGGTTGGATGATGATTCTACCGGCAGGTGGACAGCTGATGAAAGTGAACTGGTGGGTGTTGAATACTCAGCTACTGATCATGGTTTTTAGCATCACACACACCCCGGGCTTGCCAGGGACCTCCCCTACTTGCAGCCAACGTTCCATGGCTCTGGTTTCTCCTCCAAAGCACAGACTTGGGTCTAAGAATCCTCCGAGGACTCTCTCCACACGAGAGCCTGGATAAGCTGCCCATCACAAGACCTTACCGGGCTGCCCGGGTGGCTCAGTCGGTTAAGCATCCGACTTGAGCTCAGGTCATGATCTCACAGTTCGTGGGTTCGAGTCCTGCGTCGGGCCCTGTGCTGACAGCTCGGAGCCTGGATCCTGCTTCGGATTCTGTGTCTCCCTCTCTCTCTGCCTCTCCCTGACTCACGCTCTGTCTCTGTCTCTCAAAAATAAATAAATATTAAAAAGAAGGAGAAGGCCTTACCTTTTCATCCCATCAAAATTTCCCCCGCATCGGTGTGAAAATGACAGTGACTTATTCACTGTGACCCTACATACTCAGGAGTGGGTGTTTCTGGATGATATGGTGTTTTGCCTAGGGAGGAACCGCTGAGTGTGGTGGAGGCGAAGATGCCAAGTTGACCTGCTGGCACCGTCCGGTGCGCCTAGTCTGTTACCTCTGCAGACCTCCAGTCCAACGCAGGCCGTGCCTTCCAGCCATTAACAGCTCCCCCGGCAAGAGACTCTTACAACTCACCAGTGGTCCCCAGTTCTCTCCTGCCAGCCTATCTTCACGCCCTCCCAGGGACCCTAGACCGAACAGGGGTCAGAACCCAGTTTGGTGGGTTACCCTCCCCCACTCTGTCCCATGGACTCAACTGACGTAGAAACATTACAGGATTTGGGGTCAGAGGTGAAGTTCACCTCAGGTGAAGTTTTAACTTTTTAGCCCTCGGCCAAGTCTTCACTCTGGGGAGCAGGGGTTGGCCCAGAGACAGAACAGGGCAGCGGGAAGAGACAGGCTTTGGAGCTACAGAGACGTGGGTTCACATCATGCCCCCATCGGGGAGTGGGACCTCGGACAAGTGACTTAACTCCTGAGTCTCTGCTTCCTCATCTGTAAAGTGGGGGGAAACAGCCCCCTGTGGCTCCTGAGCCCCTGAAACGGGGACCGGCCGAGCGGAGACGTGCCGTGCATGTAAAAGACGCACTGGGCTGTTTAAGACTTAGGGGAAAAAATGTTAAAATTCTTAAGGATTTTTGTATCACTTTTAAGTGATATTATACATTGATAATACCTTGAAATATTGGGTTAGATAAAATTTGTTATTAAGAATTTTTTTTACCTTTGAGGAGGTCCCTCTGCTATGCAGCCTTCTCAGCCTCCCTCAGAGTTTGAGGGTTTCTCTTGCCTCAGGGTTTGTACACGCTTCTATAACGGCTTCTTAGCAAATATTGTGGTTGTCTGTTTAGGCGTCTGTCTCCCCATCTAGTCCATGAACTCCTTGGGGTCAGGAGCTCTAGCTCCTTTATCTCTGCTCCCAGCTGCCTGTACGGGGCCTGGCACACAGCAGATACTCAGCCAAAGTTACTCAAGTGGATACGTATGTACATGTGAAACCAGGGTGAAGTTTTGTATTCTACCATACCTGGAGTCCTTGACGAATACAACAGGATACATGTCACACTAAAACCATGAGCAGGGCCTTGGCAGGAAACAGATGATACACTCAAGTTGAGAAGTTTGAAGAGGGTTTAATCAAGAGACTATTACCAAAGACGCAGGCAGGATTCAGGGAGACCGGGAGGGATGGTGCAGTATCCCAGGGCTGGCCACAGTGGGGAGCCGTTACCACCCACGGCCTGAAGGGTGAAGAGGGAGAAGCGACCCGGACTCAGGGCCAGAGATGTATGCACGGGGTCGCCTACCAGGAGCCAGAGCCTTTGGGTGAGGGACACAGCCAACCCGTGCAACCCTGTAGCAAGGGGCTGGGGGAATCACTATGCCCCATTCTCCACCTGCCCTCTGCCTTCCTGCCCCACCCAACCAGAACCAGAGGGCAAAAGAGGCCATTGATGGCACCCCAGAGTTCACCTGCCAGGGCACAGAACAGGATGGAGAAGGGCAGAGGGGAGTTCTAGAGGGGCAAACAGAGAAACCCAGCACTGTGGAGAACATTATACCCCTGGGATCTTTGAAGGCCTCTGGACATCTTTATAGAGGGCCAGACACGGTCACCACCAACCACAATCGTTAGGTAAACAACTACTGTATGCTGGGTGCTGTGCTAACCCATTTTCCAGGCTCAGGGAGTGCAAGGAACTTGCCCGAGGGTACACAATAGGAAATGGTGTAGCCGGGAATGGAACACGGGTCGGCCCCCAAACTCAGGTTCTCATCACCTCTTCTCAACCACACATCAGGCACTGTGCTGAGTACTCTGTCTGCATTATCTCTAATCCATCAAAATTCTGCAGGGTCATGTCCTTTTCCTGTCTCAGAGAGGTCGAGTGATTTCTCCAGGGCCACACAGCTCGTGGGGGATGGGAGTGAGGCGGAGAGGCAGGGTTGGTGAGTTTGCCATTAATTAGGGCAGGTGAGTGGCAGATTGCATGGCGGCAGCCTCAGGGATTATTTTAGCCCCAACGGGTAGAGCCACCTCTCACCAGGTGCCTCCTAGAGTCACTCCCCAGCTGCAACCACAGGATTTAGATTTGCAGAGCTGGGCAGGGCCCTCAGCATCCTCTAGGCTGACTCTCGCCTGTGACTCTAAAACTAATAATAATTACGGCAGCGGCAGCCGTGGCTTCCAGAGCCCCTGATATGTTCATCCATTGTCTTTCTCTACACTGTCACTAAATCTGACCATGACTTTCCCCTGAGGGCTGTGTGCTGTCTGGAGGCAGGTACCGTGGGCTGTTCAGCTTGCAGATCAAGAACTGAGGCTGAGAAGGAAAGGGCTTGTCCACGGTGACGCAGCAAAGCAGACCCTATGCAGCCAGACCCGCCCCCGGGGCAGCGTATGCCCCTAAGAAGAGCGCCGGTTTTGGAGCGGGACAGGCTGGGTTCGTCCTGGCTCTGCACCTGCCGGATGCACTGACCTTGGGCAAATCACTCTTGGGTGTCTTCATCTGACAGTATGCACGCACGCGGCGTGGTGAGGATGAAGTGAGTTGTTGTACATAAAGCCCTTACAACGGAGGCTAGAACACAACAGGCGTTATCACCCCCTCCTAGTCCACCGAGTTTTCCCACCACGGCTGGGGAGGCTCTTAAAGTCGTGCTCTTGGGTGACCCTGGCTTTGGTAACCGACTGAGCAGCGGCCGTGCCCTGCTTGGTACGCACTCTTGCTTGCCTCCTCTGGCGCTCACCATGCCCCCATTCCCACTTTGCAGGCAAGGAAACTGAGGCCCAGAGAGAGCTAATGAGCTGCGTAGGCCTTCACACCTCAGAAATCGCAGCCAGGACGGCCACACCCAAGTCGAAGCCGATAACCCCCCCCCCTCTGCCAACTGCAGGAAACCCAGATTGTTATGATTATTGGTATTGTTGTCCAAAACAATACTCTAGACGGCGACAATACAACAATCATGCAGGGTGCTTATTTCCATTGGCTCCACAGTCATCCCGCCGCCCCTGTGGAGGGGGCCTGGAGCTTTAAGAAGAGGCTCCTCGAGCAGGATGAACAAACAAGCAGTGAAAAGCTCACAGCTGGGCCCCAGGTGCTGGGAGAGAGAGTGGGGCAGGAAGCGGGCAGGCCATTTCTTTCTTTCCTCTTCTTTCTTATTTGTTTGAGAAGCAACTTTACTTTCTAAATCGGTCATTGTCACCCGTTGGCCCCCGCCCCACCTGGGCCAGGGCCTCTGGTGACAGGGGCTCAAGAGGAAGCTCTAGGGGGCAGGAGGGACGAGGGCACTAGGTGTGGCAGAGCCAGGGGGGCCCAGCTGGACTTGGGGGGGATGGGGAGCTCTTCCCCGGCAGGGGCCTCATGGATTCCCTGCAAGTGACCTGGCAGGCAGTGCCTGGCTGCGGTGTGACCCGAGTCCTTCAGGTTCAGCTGCCAGGCGCCCCTCATAAACAGGAAGGTATCAGGGCAATAGTTAAGGGGCATGGCCCTGGCATCAGACCCATGTGGGTTCCAAGCTCTGTGACCTCACCTCTCCGAGCCTCTGTTTTCTCACCTGTAAAATGGGAGGGGTTGTTGTGACAATTAAGCATAATTAAATAACATGACCAATGTAAACCACGAAGCACATTTACTAGCACTTAGCATATTCACCAGCTGGAGATTTACTTGAGAAGCCGACAGCTATCGGGGAATTAACAACGTGCCAGGCACTTTTCAAGCATCCTAAACGTATTCATTGACTTCATCAGCACCGTAACACTCTTTCCACTTAACAGATGAGAAAACTGAGACACCGGAGAGGCCGAGCGTGTTGCGCACACAGGGGCGGATCCACATTTTGCAGGATGTGAGTAGAGCGTATACCACACTGGGGAACCCCGTTAAGAAAAATAATAGGAAATTATGAATACAAAATGATGCACAAGGCCTCGCAAGGGAGCGACCCAAGGCTTAAACTTCATGAGCCTGACCTTCAGTCTCCCTCTAAGCTCTAGACCACACAGCTAGCAAGTGGCAGAGCCCAGGTGGCCAGGCTCCGGAACACGCAGTGCTATAAAGGCAGTATTAATAGTAGACGAGACAGGAGGCCTCTACCAAATGTCGTACAAGGTGCCAGCAAATAAGAGGCAAGACTTTCACTGTGCTTGCTGTGTGCCACACGCTTCTAATTTAACCCTCCAACAACACAACGAGGTGGGCAACATTATTACCATCCCCATTTTACAGACGAGGAAACTGAGGCTCAGGGAGGACCAGTGGCTTGCCTGAGGGCACAGAACTAAGAAGGGACAGAACAAGACTCGAACCCAGGCAGCCGGACTGCAAGGGCTCTTTGTTTAGCCACTGTGAGAACTGTTACCTCGCTCATCATTGGGGATCGGCCCCTCCAGCCGTCATCCTTCAGCTCCCTCGGCAAGTCCTGCCATCTTTTACCTGGCAGCAGATTGGGGCGGGGACAAGACACCCTGGCTTTGGAGTCAGAAATGCCCGCACACTAGTCCTCACCCTGTTGCCTCCTAGCTGGGAGCCCCTGAGGCAGACTTTTCCCATCTCTGAACCTCAGTTCTCTCTTCTGTGAAATCGGATCGTATGATTTATAGGGCGGGAGAGTCTGGATGGACGATTACTTGGTACGTTTTGTAATGTGCTATCAGTAAACCAGGTCTTATCTGTGCGTACTTCTAGGCCTCCTGGCTGCCGTGGATAAAACTTCACAGGGTAGTCTGGAAGACCAGAGACAGGCAGATGAAGTGCCTGGTCCGCACTAGGTGTTCGGCACTGGGAGAGATTGCCGCCCTGTAGGCAGAGGAGAGGTCATTTGTGACGAGAGGACTTTGGAATGGAGAAAGAGCACAGGACCAGGTGTCAGGCAACCTGCGTTCTAGATGGCTCTCCGCGACCAGCTCGTTGTGTGGCCTTGGACCAGTCACTTCCCTCTTTCTGGGCTGTTTCCCTATTTGTAAGTTACATGCGTCATCCCCCCAATGCATGAATGAAATCGTCTCTAAGGGCCTTAAGAGATCGGATTTCTGCATAAGAGCACAGGACTGTCTTCTGGGGTCCTCTGAGGGCTCTTCCTGTGGAGGCTCCCCACTTCCCTTGGGGTGCTCTTCATGGCTACCCTTGAGGCAGAGAGGAGGGTTTGCAGTGAACTCTCACAGCTCAGCGGCTCCGACAGAACCACGGTGTTGTGGCTTAGCATGTGGGCCCTGCAGCCAGACGGTCTCGATCTAACAATCAGTTTCCTCATCTGTAAAATGGGGATGAAGATAACAGACTTCCTTATCCCCATTTTACAAATAAGGAGAGGTAGGTTCCAGGAGGCGCCACACTTGCTGGAGGTCACGGCTCCCACCTTACGTTTGTCCTACTGTCCCTGCCCCACACTCTCAGAGGCGTGACGTTCCCTGTGCGGGAACCCTGGCTCCCCCTGACCTCCTATCTCTCCTCTCTCCTCCATCCAGTGGGGTCAGGCCCCTGGGCCAGGCCCGGTGCCCCCACGTAACAAGCAAGGGACTCTGAGCAAGCCTGGGCCCCCCGCCCCCATCCACGTAACAGGGACAACACTCCCTACCTCATGCGTGGAAATAGATGTTTGGCACACTTAGTGCCTGACCCACTATGAGCACTCGTGAAATGTCAGCTGTTTCCGTCCTTCACCAGCGTCCTTCAGACCCAGGTCAAATTCTGCCCTCTTGGGGCGCTGTCCTCGTGCCTCCACAGGACCGAGTTTCTCTGGGCTCCCACAGCCCAGTCCCTATGGCGCTTATGACCTTACAGCCTAACTATTAGCTGTGTCTGTCCCACACTACCTCAGACTCTTGCGTCCTAGCCTTCTTGCCATCTGCTGTGTCTCGCATAGGGACCAGTATACAGCAGGTGCTCCATTAAAGACTGACTGACTGAATGAATGAACGGTATCTCAGTGATGCTGAATTTATTAGCTGTACTTTCCGCCCTCCCAGGACAGCAGGAATCTGCGTGCTTTTATTACCGCCGTATCTTCCACCAGCACCTTACGTGGCTCCCATTTATTGAGCCCTTACCAGGTGCCAGGCACCGAGGTAAGCATTTCTCAGCGCCAGCTCACCCATGCCCCTCAGCCACGGCTGGGGGGAGGGTTCTGTTGGAGTCCTCATTTCCCAAATAGGGAAACAGGCTCTGCTGGGGGCAGGGGGTAGCACCTGTATTGGCTGAATGGGGGGGGGGGGGGGAGAGCCTTTCCGCTTGGGTGGGTGGAGCCCAGAACAGTAGGAGCCTGGCGCCCCTTCCAGAATTTGCCTCTGCCTGTTCCTTCCTCGCAGGACTTCTCTCCTGCCTTGAAGACCCAGAACCCCTCTCATACTCCTCAGTCTCCTTCCCAAGTTCTGTTCAACATCGGTGTTCCCCAGGGTTCTGCCCTCAAGCCTCGGGCTGAACGGAGGCAGGGATGTAGTTCGTCGTGCCGACCTGGCGTATTCCCAGTCCTCCTCATTTCCTGTCCATGGGGGCCGGCGGGATGTCCATCACAGGGCCCTACAAGCTGCGAAGGGCAAGGAGGCCAACCACAGTGCCACATTCTCCTTGGTACAGTGACTGGGCGGGGGCTGGGCGTGTGATGCCCACTGGGTCAATCAGAGCCCTTCCTGGGACTGTCCGTCCACACAGCCAGTAGGGCCACTGGCCTTTCCTTCTGAAGTGTGAGCTGACAGTGTGTGGACATGTGAGCATCCTTCCTGGGACTAGAGAGGGCCCGTCTGCCGTGGGCTAGAAAGAGGCCCATTCTTAAAGACAGGCGGAAACAAACAGAACTGACTGATGGGGTGGAGAGGAGATAACACAAGGAGCCCCCTGAGGGTAGAAACTTCCTCTCCACCCTATTAGGAACCCTGGATCCAGCAACGCCTGAAGTTGACATGCCCTTGAAACTCCAAGGTAAAGGAGCCACTAAATTCTCGATCTCTCCTTTTCCTTTTCAATCCCGTCCCCCCCACCCCCCCACCCTTAGCCTGGTTTGAACTGAGTTTCTGTCGCTTACAACCAAAGCTTCCTAATACAATATTCTCTCTTCTCTCTCCCTCTAGCATCTTGCGGATGAGGTTGGGTCTTATCTACTCCCACATCCGGGGGCCTAGTACAGAGAGCTCTTGAAGAAATGGATGTCTGACAGGTACCCTGAAGGTGACCTCACCCTGCTCCTTTCCTGGGTCCCCCATCCCAGTCAATGCTGTCACTGTCTACCTCAGGTTCCAGAGCCAGAAAAGTCAGTTGTCCTTACCTTCTCTCCCTCAAACTGTTCTACTGTAAGTTCTGCTGTTCTGTTTCAGAAAGCTCTCTCCCATCTGTTCCCCTCTCCAGCTCCCTTGCCACTGCCTTGCTTTAGACCCCCTTCAACTCACTGCGACAACTTCAATCAGTCCTCTCTTTTTCCTTCCTTTATCTGTCCTCTCTACCTACTGCCACAGCGATCTCTCTAGAACCCACACCTGATGACATCGCTCCCCTGCTTCGAACCCTGCAGGGTTCCCCATCAACCTCAGGAGAAGTCACACTCCCTATGGTGGCACTGAAAGCCCTGCCCTGTTTCCTCCCTCCCGCACCCCTCTCTTCCCACCCTGCATCTCAGACACATTTCATGCCCTTTCCCTGAACACACTACATACTTTCTTGTCCCCAGACTCTTCTGCTAGAACTGTCTCTGCCCGGAATGTGTGTCCCCTTCTCCCCACCTGAACTCCAACCATTCCTCAAAGAAGTCCTCCTCCCTGTATCCTCCTACCCTACCCCTAGGGAGTGCACTCCCCAACCCCTCAGTGCTCCCACCACACCGTTGCCTCTTGGCTAACTGGACGGTGAACCCCCCTGAGGATAGGATCGATCTCTCCACCCTTATGCCAACGAGGCCGGATGTGGTGGGCTTCTCCAGAGAAAGTGAATGCCAAGTGATCCTTCTCATGGGGCTCGGAGACTCACCGGCTAAAACTAGTTAGGTTCTTGACGAATCTTTGACCCTTGAGGACAAAGAGGCACCTGGAAAAAAAAGAATAATTTCGGTTCTCTGCACGTGGACAGCACTGCATAGCTGACAAAGCGTTTCTGGGTTCCTCGTTTGGTCCTCGCATCCATCTCTATGGATTGTCAGGGAAGGTGTTATCAACCCCACATCACAAGTGGAAAACTCGCATCAGGTAGGGATGGAACCAAACCCCGGTCTTGGGAAAGCCCCTGACTCTCTCAGCCCCTCAGACTTTTCTGATCCAAGCCCTCCCCAACCTCCGCATTTCCCAGATGGGGGCTGCCAGGCACAGAAGGCCAGCGTACCTGGATGAGGAGGGAGAACGCGGCTTCCGGGCCGGGCTAATAGCAACCATCGTGACCACCGTGACGGCGCCCGCCCTCACTGTGCACGAGCGTTGGGGGCACTTCGCTAGCATTAACGGGCTCACGAGGAAGAGTTAATCGTTCTCATTTTGCAAAGGAGGAA
>NW_024412388.1:17637573-17707922 GCF_014898765.1 Herpailurus yagouaroundi
TTCTCCCGTGGCTGGTGGCAGGTGAGTGGGTGTCGAGGAACCGCCAGGCAGCGGAGAAAACAGGACGCCGCAGAAATCAGATTACTCACCTGCAGCTGCGACTACCCAGCGCTAATAAAAGCTGAGCTTCCTGTTGTTTCTTTATTACCACCCTCTGCCTCTCCCAGCCCCGGCCCAGCTCCCAGCTGCAGCCAGAGCCCTAACTGATGGCCAGAAACCGGCAGCTTCAGGGTCCAGGACCACGCTGCTGCCTGCCATCACACCATGTGTGCAGCGCACGATGAGGTTCATGTTTCTCCATCACCTGCATGAGAATCACCTGGGGTGCTGGTTAACCAGGCGGGTCCCCAGACGCTGCTTTGCACCTGCTGAATCAGAATCTCTACGGTTAGGACCCAAGAGTCTGTGAATTCATACCAGTCTCCGGTGATTTGTAAGTAGGCTACAGTCCGAGAGCCACAGACTTCAGATGTTGTAGTTTCACATGATGGGGGTTTGTCTGTCTTGACTGCCACCCACAAGTCAGGGATGGATCCTGTCCCCAGTACGTGCCAAGTGAGTCCCTGACCTCGGGGCCTCTGCTCATCTGTTGAGTGCGTACGAAAATAATATGGACGGGGTTGCCTGGGTGGCTCAGTTGGTTAAGCGCTGGGCTCTTGATTTCGGCCCAGATCATGACCTCAAGGTTGGTGAGTCGGGGCCCCACCTCAGGCTCCTCTTAGGCGCTGCAGAGCCTGCTTGGGATTCTCTGTCTCTCCCTTGCTCTGTGCCCCTCCCCAGATCATGTGCATGCACATTCTCTCTCTCTCAAAATAAGTAAATAAACTTAAAAAAAAAAAAACTTTTTAAAAAAGAAAATAATACAGACCTCTCGGATGGAAACAGGCTCAAATGCAATAATATGCTTAGCAGGATTTCTGGTGGTTTTTGCTGAAGTTTACAGTCCCACCAGGAATAAACACTGAACCAACATGATGAGTAGGACTGAGGGGGTGGGTGTAGGGTGAATCGGAGCTAGAGAGGAGACATTGGAAGGCCACAATTCACTCTAGGTACACTGGGAAAGAAAAGCCCTTCACTGTGGACCTTCTCCAAAGTTGAGTCCTACCAGGCGGGGGAAAATGATCCTGCCTGGGGCACTGACAACCCCTCATGGCTAGATCTGGCGGCTTCTTCTGTGCCTCTCTGACTTGTGACTCTGGGGTGTGCCACACCCTTCTTCACGCTCTCACCTCCCTCAACTTCAGGAAGACCCCACATTCCTCTTGTGCTCCCGCCTCGGCATCAGCTCTGGTGCAGCTCCCTCCCCAGCTCCTCCTCCTCTTGCCCCTGGGATCACGGGCACCTTTGCACTCTACTCACACCCTCTGTCCCTTCCTGGACAACTTCACCCCCTCCCGGTTACCTGGGAGCTCTGCCTGAGCTCCCGGGGTGTGAAGGCAGCACTTCCTGGCGTCTTTTAGTGGCCCCTGTGCACCCCAAACCAACTCAACCAACTCTGAACTCCTCATCTTGCTCCCCGACCCAGCCTGCTTCTCCTGGGTTCCTGTCTCAGGGCATCACACCTGGATATTGTCCCAGGTGGTTTCTGCTCCTTTGTCCCCACAAATGGTCTTGTAGTCCAATCAGTTTTATCTTCCCAACTGTCCTGGAGTCTGTCTTGTCCACTCACTCCCCCTGTCCCTGTGCACTCCAGACCTGCTAGTTCAGGACTCCATAATCTCTCACCTGGATTATTTAAATAGCCTCTTAAACAGACTTCCTGGCTCCGGTCTTGCCCCTCACTTCAGCCAGATGGATCTGTCTGAGACACGAATCCTGTCTTCAGATCTTCAAACCTTGCTTCAAACCTTCAGTGACCCCTCAGAGCCCTCAATACACAATCCAAACTTCTCCCATTCAACACTCACCCGGGCAGAGCCACACCCTCCTCTCCACCCCACCTCCTCAGCGCTTTGTACAAACGGCGACATTTACTGAGCTCTTGCTAAATGCTTAGTATGATGGCGACCTAGCTATCTCTATTATTTTTTAAATTTTTTAATGTTTATTTATTTTTGAGAGCGAGAGCACACGCGTGCACACATGAGTACAGGAGAGGCAGAGAGAGGGCGGGTCAAAGGATCTGAAGTGGGCTCTGTGCTGACAGCAGCGAGCCCAATGACGCGGGGCTCGAACTCACCAACCTCGAGATCGTGCCCTGAGCTGAAGTCGGACACTCAACCCACTGAGCCACCCAGGCGCCCCGCCCAGCTATCTTTAGAGCTGTGTCCCAGCCTCATAGCATTGCCAAGGGTGTCATTCCTGATTTACAGATGAGAAGATCGAGGGAGAGAGAGGTTGGGTAGCTTGTCCAAGGCCACACAACTAGTAGCTGGGATCCATACCCGGGTCTCTCTGGCTCCAAAGAGCTGGTGCCCTTCGCGGCTCTGTCTTGAGCCACCTCCTCCCAAATGCATCCTGTTCTCTTTTTTTCCATCTTCCCTCGTGTCTAAGAGGGTCCCTGGCATATGGCGGGTGCTTGTTGAATGAATGAACAACTCTATCCACACTCCCAGTTGATCCTTAGAACAAGCCTTGGAACTACAGAAGTTCTCAATTTTGTAAGTGATGTAATTTTTGATGACTACAAAGAATGTGTGATGAGTGTCTGGCTTATGACTACCAGCATCTGTGGACCCACTGCCCCAACTCAGGAACTAGAACTTCGCCAGCACCACTGAAGCCCCCTGGGGGCCTCCTAATTCTGTTCCCTGCCTCCCTCCAGAGGTGGACACAGTATGGAATTTTGTGGTCACCACTCATTTGCTTTGGGAAAAAAATAGTGTCACCATATGGGGATGGACCCTACACAACATATTTGCTTTGTTTGCTTTGATACCTTTATGTAAATAGTATAATGGATGGGCGTTTCTCTTCGGCTTGATTTTTTTCATGTATCACCGTGTTTCTAAATATATGTCTGCATTGTAGCCGACATGCATTCATTTTTCTCAGCCGTCTAGTGCTCCGTGGTCTGTGTAGACCTCGGTGACTTTATCCGTTCACTAGTCAAAGGGGATGTAGGCTGTTTCTCGTTTTTGCTGCCATGATTGCTCTTGTGCATGTCTCTTGGTGGAGACACGCATGGGTTTCTGTAAGCGACATATCTGAGATTTAAATCACGGGTCATCTGGGCTCCTGGGTGGCTCAGTCGGTGAGTGTCTGGTTCAGCTCAGGTCATGACCCCAGTGTCGTGGGATCGAGCCCCACGTCAGGCTCCACGCTGAGCACGGAGCCTGCTTGAGAGTCTCTGTCCCTCTGCCCCTCTCCTTGCTCACGTACTCGCTCTCTCAAATCAGCAAATAGGTAGGTAGATAAGTAAATCGTGGGTCATCAAGTATGCACATAACCAGCCTTACAACTGCTGGCGAACTGTTCTCCCAAGGCACTGCGAGCACTTGCCCTTCCTCTGCCGCAGTGAGGAAAGTTCCAGTTGGTGCACATCCTCACCAGTACTTAGTATTATCAGACTCCTCTGTCGTTCCTAACGTCAGTCTTCACTTGCACTTCCCTAATCAGATGAAGCATCTTTTTCTTTGTTCATTTTGCATTCTGGTTTCTTTTTCGGGAAATTGCTCATTCAAGCCTTTCGTCCCTTTTTCTGTCAGGTTGTTAGTTTTTTTCTTATTACTTTGAGGCATTCTCAGGGAGGTTTTTTGTTTCTCTTTTTTTCTCTCTCTCTTTTTTAAGTAATCTCCATGCCTAATGTGGGGCTCAAACTCACGACCCTGAGGTCAAGAGTTGCATGCTCTACTGACTGGGCCAGCCGGGCGCCCGTGCTTTTGTTTCGTAATAGAGTGAGGATCCGTGACCCAAGTTCACAGAGGACAGAGCTGGGTCCCACACCCACATCTCCCTGATTGCAGGGCCCTGTGTACCAATCTCTTTGCCTCTCGTTCATTCGTTCATTCATGAAATGTCTACTGGTGATCTTCTCAATAAATATTGGAGAGGGAGCAGAGAGTTATATAGTCTCTGCCTGAATTTGAATCTTTTCTCTGCCACTCACTAGCTGTGACCTTGGGTAAGTTTCTAACCGATCTGCTCCTTAATTTCTTCACCTATAAAATAAGGATAATACTAACTGTACCTCTCCTGCAGGATTGATGTGTGGGGACCGACTGAGTGAACTTAAATAAAAGGTTTAGGACTGTGTCCAGCACAGGTAATCCCAAATAAATAACTAGCACATGCCAAGCACCCTGCCCGAAAGGTACTTGTTCTGGGGACATGGGGATATTGCCCTCATGGAACTCACCGTTCCATTGAAGGCAATGGGCACAAAACAAGTAAATAAAGAAATAATAGAATGTGTCTCATGATGAGGGCAAAGAGGAAAACCACCAGGTAACAAGACCGAGTGAGCAGGCACTGACTCAGTGGGATGGTCATGCAGGGAAAGCCCCCTGGAGGAGGTGACACTTAGAGGCCTGGGGGATGAGAAGGAGCCTCCCAGGCAAAGAGCCTAGAGGAGAGTAGTCCAGGGAGGGAAGGGCATGTGCAAACAAACGCCCTGATGCAGGATGCACTTGGCCTGCCCAAGAGACCACAAGGAGAACAGCTTGAACGGAGCCAAGTAAGCAGGGAGCTGAGGGGCACGAGAGGAAGGTGGGGAAGCCACCCCGGGGTGAGGGGAAGAGTCTGGATTTTGCTCGAAGTGTAGCGGGAGGTTTTGAACAGCAAAGTGTTGTGATACGATTTATGTTGTTAAAAGGTCACTCCAACTGCTGTGTGAAGATCAACTATCTATGAATTCATCTAAATACTTCTTGTAGCCACTAGTATTTTTAGCCAGCACCCCCTCTGTGCAAAGCAAAACTTCCTTTTACTGGTCTTCAGTTTACTACTCTCAGGTTTCAAGGGGAGCCCCCTTCCGCCTTGTATCGTGGGGTTGGCGGCCCCCGTCAGGTCTCCTGCCAAGATTTTTACAGAGGGGGTGGGAGGAGGCTCACCTGCTCTGTGATGTTTGCCCACCTGTGAAATGAGAGGGGCCACCTCAGAGAGGCTGTGAGGGTGAAGAGAGAGGCAGCTTGGTGGCACGGAGTAGCCAGTGCAGGCCAGCTGCTTTGAAGATGAAGATAGGAGGGGACGACGGGGGTTCTGCTGCGTGACCTTGGGTGAGTCACTGCACTTCTCTACCCTGAGCTGAAAAATAAAATGAAATAATATTTAAAAAATCATAATAAATAAAATAAGGGACGCCTGGGAGGCTCAGTGGGTTAAGGGGCCAACTTTGGCTCGGGTCATGATCTCAGGGTTTGTGAGTTCAAACCCCGCGTCGGGCTCTGTGCTGACAGCTCGGAGCCTGGAGGCTGCTTCGGATGCTGGGTCTCCCTCTCTGTCTGCCCCTCTCCCACTCATGCTCTCTCTCTTTCTCAAAAATAAACATTAAAAGTTTTGTTTTTAGTTTTTTAATTATAAAAAAATAATAAATGAAATAAAATAATAGTGTTGTAAAATAAACTTGTACAATAAGGGTGTTGTGCCAGACGACCTGTGGAGACCTGCCAGGCTCTGAGGTCCTAGAATTCTGTGATTTAGACTCTCTCTTCCTCCTTTCAGCCTCGGTTACTCTCTTCCCTGCAATTTTGGTGTTCCCTACTGACTCGTGATGAGAGAGAGAGTAGCACGGGAGACAGAAAAGTGGCCTGGAGCCAGGAGGCCTGAGGGTCCAGCTGTGACATTTACAGCGGAGTCCTCATTATGGTGCATTTAACGTTTTTTGTTTTTTTAATTTTTTTAAATGTTTATTTATTTTTCAGAGAGAGAGAGAGACAGAGATAGAGACAGAGTATGAACAGGCGAAGGGCAGAGAGAGAGGGAGACAGAATCCGAAGCAGGCTCCAGGCTCTGAGCTGTCAGCACAGAGCCTGACATGGGGCTCGAACTCACAAACCGTGAGATCATGCCCTGAGCCAAAGTCGGAGACTTAATGGACTGAGCCACCCAGGCGCCCCTGTGGTGCATTTAACTTACACTTAAACACACACACACACACACACACACACACACACACACACACAGAAGGAGAAGAGAGAGCGCCATGTGCACAAATCATTGCTACGGAGTTACGCTCCCATCCCGCCCTGCGAGCACTCACACCTTGATGGGGCCATGACCTAATGGGGCCTGCTCCCAATCGATCCCAGTTCCCCCACACCCAGCAGCGCGCCGGCTTTCACCATGCCTAGTGTGATCCTGGTGTTCAAGCGTGTTTTATACTGGGTGGCCTTAAATGCAAGCCAACCTTTCCATCGGGTGGTCAGCGGAAGCCACAGCTATCTGTAACAATCCCAGACAAAGAACCCGCGCGACCCACTGTTGCAATGGTCAATGCCTGGTCCTCATCATCAGCGTGTGATCAGGTGACTGAGTCCTCCTACTTGAATACATCCTCCCTGGATCTTCCTGGACTTTACTCTTTCGGTTCCCCTCACACCTCCAGGGACCTCCCTTTTTTTTTTTTTTAAGTAGGTTCCACGCCCAGCATGGAGCCCAATGCGGGGCTTGAACTCACAACCCTGAGATCAAGACCTGAGGTGAGATCAAGAGTTGGGTGCTTAACTGACTGAGCCACCCAGGCACCCAAGGGACCCCTTTTCTCCCCAGCTCACTCTGGGGTGCTCCCCTCTGGTCCCAAGGCTTTACCTCCATCTTACATGCTGCTGACTATAGATTTGCTTCCCCAACCTAGACCTTCCCACTCAACTCTAGAATCATACATCTCTGCTCAGCTGTTCGGCAAGAAACTCCACTGAAGTCTTCACTTTTATCCCCAAACCTGATCCTCCCTTGGTCTTCCCATCTTCGCAAATGGCTCAGGCTACGACTGGGGTCATCCCTGACTCCTCTCTCTTACACTCACACCTGACCCAGCACAGATACCTCCGGCCCCACCCCCGAAAGGTGTCCAGAATCTGACCCCCACCACCTCCACACTACTCCTGAGGCACCATGTTTTCTTGCCTCGATTTCCACGGAAACCTCTTGGTAGGACTCCCTTCTTCTGCCCTGGCTCCTCCCTCTACCTTCTATTCTCCACGTAGGAGCCAGCAGGATCTTTTGAAAACATGAATCAACCTTAAATATAGAGGACAAACGGAGCGTTGCTGGAGGGGCTGTGGGAGGAGCGCTGGGGGTTGTACAGAGGGGATGAATCGCTGGAAATCATTGTTGCACTATATGCTCACTAATGTGGATGTAAATTTTAAAAATAAGTAAAAAAAAATTATTTTTTAAAAAAATGAGTCAAATCACTTCCTTCCTCTTTTCAAACACTCCAGGGGCTCCCTTGTCTCTTGGAGCACATCTTAACACCTTTCCACGCCCTCACCTGGTTTCCGCTTGCCTTCCCCCCTGCCTCACTTCAGCTGCTCTGGCTTCCCTACTGATCTTGGAGCAGCCACGGGCAATCATACCACAGGGCTTTTGCACTTGCTGTCCTCTCCGCCTAAAGGAGACTACTCTGCACCCGTCTACAGGGTTCACTTCTGCTCATCATTAAGGAGACTCTCCCTGGCCACCCCACATAGAATTGCACCCCATCCTCACTCCCTCACCTCTGCCACTCGCTAGCCCCCTCTCCTGCTTTACTTTTCTTCCTGGCCTTCATCACCACCAAAGGGACGTTCCAAGCATAGTGTTTATTTGTTTATCGTATGTCTCCCCCACTAGAATGTCAGCTCCACAAAGGCAGGGACTTTATTTCATCCTCTGTTGTGTTATCCAGAACAGGGCCTGGTTCACAGTAGATGCTGGGTGAATATACACTAAATGCATGAAAGTGTTTGAATAACTGAGAAGTTATCTGTTGGTGTCCACTGTGGCATCTTCCCTAAAGGATTTTCAACATTTGCTCATTCAACAAACATTTTATGAAGTATTTTTCTGTGTGTGTGTGTGTGTGTGTCTCTCTCTGCCCCTCCCCCACTCTGTCTCTGTTAAAAATAAGTAAATATTAAAAAAATTTTTTTAAAAGGGGTGGGCACCTGGGTGGCTAAGTCGGTTAAGCTCCGACTTCGGCTCAGGTCATGACCTCATGGTTTGTGGGTTCAAGCCCCACGTCAGGCTCTGTGCTGACAGCTCAGAGCCTAGAGTCTGCTTTGGATTCTGTGTCTCCCTCCCTCTCTCTCTCTCTCTGCCCACCCCCAACTTGTGAGCAGGCGCTCTCTCTCTCTCAAAGATAAGCAAACATTAAAAAAAAAAAAAAAAGAAAAGCTCATCTCTGGAGAGAGACAGAGATGAAAAAAAAAAAATAACTGAAATACACATTTGCCCTAAGGGTCAAAGTATTGGTGAGGATGTGGTCACTGGAGAGTTTCATGCATTATCAGTGGGAGGTATAAATTGGCACAACCTTTCTGGAAGATTTGTCCTTTTGCTCCTGAATCTTCAGACTAGGAATTTACCCCCCAGGAGATTACCACCCAAAGGCAAAAAGCCACAGGGATACTCGCTGAACTTTTTTTTCTTTCATGATAGTGAAAGATTAGAAACCCCAATGGCCAACCAGAGGAGATTGGTTATGAAAAGTATAATAGATCCACATAACTGATACTAAGGGGCCATTAAACATGATGTTGTGCAAGAATATTTAGTGGAACTTGAAAAGATATTTGCAATATATTATTAAAAATGAAAAACTTTTTAAAAAACCAGATGGCAGAACAACGTGGCAAGTGTAATGAGATTCTTATATTAGACACATTTATATGTGTTGAGATCCAGAAAGATGTTCGGAAATAGGGCCCCAACATGTTTAAAGTGGGGTGGTGGTTTCGATTGCTGAATTGAGGTGATGGGCGTCTGGGTGTTGACTATGCTACTCTTTCAACCTTTCTGTATGTTTGAAAAAAATCTTACAATATAAAGTTGAAAGAAAATGTGGTTATTTTGAGTAGAGTGATTTGGGGAATTTTTCCCCCTCCTTTGTATATCATGTATTTAATTTAATTGCTTATAACGAACCCCTACCACTTTTACAAAAATAATTAAGTGACTTCAAAATAAAATATAGCTCTTTGTACACAAAATGTTTAAGTAAGTTGTTGTTGTTGTAGTAATCTTTCTCCCCAACGTGGGGCTTGCACTCACAATCCTGATGTCAAGAGTGGCACACTCTTTGGACAGAGCCACCCAGGTGTCCCTAAATAACTTAAAAAAAAAAAAAAGAAGAAGAAGAATAGTGGCTCTGATAGATTGAAAAAAAAGGACAAGGAGAGACTGCAGGCACCTGGGAATAGAGAATTGGGCATATTAATTATAGTAGTCATACAAATACTGTGCTGTTTAAAAAGGTGTTATAGAAAAGATGTTTGTAGTACTTTGATAAGTAAAAATAAAATAAAAAACAGGCCATAAAACAGTTTGTACAACATTAGCCCCTTTTTGGAAAAAAAAACAAAACAAAAACCAAACAATATATATAATGCCCGCCCATAGGAAAAACTGGAAATATCCACGCCAAAATGTTAGCAGTAGTTTTCTTTGGGAAATAGAATTGCAGGTGTTTTCCCCCTTCCTTTTGCTTATTTGTATGTCATAAATCAGTTTTGTCCAATAGAACATTCTGCAGTGATGGAAATGCTCTGGATCTATACTGTCCAGTATAGTAGCCATGAGCCCCATAAGGCTATTGAGCACTTTAAATGTGGCGAGTGAGGGGCGCCTCGGTGGCTCAGTGTCCGACTTCTTTGGCTCAGGTCTGGTCTCACTGTTCCTGAGTTGGAGCCCCACGCCGGGCTCTGTGCTGACGACTCAGAGCCTGGACCTGGTTCGGATTCTGTGTCTCCCTCGTTCTCTGCCCCTCCCCCACTCCCACTCTGCCTGTGTGTGTGTGTCAAAAATAAATAAACATTAATAAAATTAAAAAAATAAAATCAATGTGGCTAGTGAGCCTGAGGAATCGAATTTTACATTTTACTTGATTGTATTTAATATAGATTTGAATGGCCATGTGTACTGAGTGGTTACTTACTGCATTGAGCAGTGCAGTTCTAAATTATTTACAGAGAACACACGCTGGCTTTGCAAAAAGGAAAAAAACAACAACGAGCTTTTCTTTCTCTTTTTCTTGTTTGTTTATTTGTCCTGCTACTTGCACAGCTCCTTTGAGATCTCAGTAAGAGGCAGCGAGTGTGAGGGCTTTTTGCAAGTGCTGTACTCAGGAGGTGCTGCTGTATGTGACTCTTCTTCCTCTTATCCAGGCCCTTTTTCACCCTTCCCTCCTGGGTTCTGAGCTAGAGCTCCGACTGGAGGAAGCATCCCTGGGTGGCCTCTGGAAGTGGGGAGGGTGTCCTGGGGTCTGGCCCCGGTAGCTAAGGAAGCATTCGTTTCTCATTCATTCATTCATTCATTCAAAAGCCATTGCGAGCCCTCCCCCCTCCACTAGCACCGGGGACAGTGGGACAAGGACTCAGTGTATCTGCCCTCCTGGAGATGGGGCGGGGACAGGCTGGGGAGTTACTGAGTGGAAATTAACAGGGCTGGAACATGGAGGCCTGGGTTTGAGCCCCAGCTCAGCCTCCTCTGGGCACGCCGTTTAATCTCCCTAAACCTCCACTTTCTCTTCTAAACGCCAGAAGAGAGTGACGCTGCCCTGAGGAAGCGCAGGGTTGACCAGGGCTGGGAAAGCTCACGACACAAAGGCCTGCGGAGATGCTCACGGTCAGAGAATGTGCTCCCCCGGGGGGGGGGGGGGAATAATTGGGTAGTGACAGCCAGTTCCGATACGCACTGTAGATATTATTATTAATATTTTATTGCAACGCATCATAGCCTTTTTAAGCGTAGTTAAAATACCAACCTTAGGAAGACCAGAAGAAGGTGTAATCATTCACCCATGTGATGCCAAGGGGGAGTGAGGGGTCTGCCTGGAAATACAGACCTGGATGACCGTCCTCCCCCTCGGGAACCTGACAAGGGAGCAGAGGGGACGCATAAAGAAACAGGCAAACTCCATTCAGCCGTCCCCCTGGTACTTACGGGGCCACTAGGGACGCGATGGAACAAGACAGCCTCTGCTCTCAGGAAGCTTCCAAAGGAAGCGGGGAGGCAGATGTTCATCCAACAGGCACTCAAATATGTAATTACAAACTGTGGTAAGGGTTAAGAGGAGGAAGCAGAGTGCTATGGAGGCATGTCATGGGAGATCTTGATTTAATGGTGGTGGGAGGGTCAGGGATGATGTCTCTGAGGCGGGCAAGATCTGAAGCGGTTTAATAAGGGGTGATGGGGTGGGGACAGAGGGCCCGAGGAGCGGAGGGGGACGAGTGCTCCTAAGGCAGTGTGGCTGGAACCCAGTGGGCAGAAGGGTTGGGGTCCCTTACTGGCTGGGGGAGGGGCAGAGCCCTCTGGGTCTGCTTAACGGTGGAAACAGGGACCGGTTGCAGGGAAGGGGCAGTGAGAACGGCTGTTCATTCTGGAATGAATGCCGAAGGGGCAGAGTGGAAGAAGGGTGGGCATAATGTGGCCGATGGAAGGGGCTGGCAGGGAGATGCGGAGATGGGGGGAGATTTGGGAGCTCTTTGGAGACCTGGCGTTGCAATCGCCCAAACTGAGGTGGCTTCAGAAGGGGTTCTTGTGTGATAAGCTCTGTGAGGGAGGAAGGTCTGACCAAAACTGACTTGAGGGGCTTTGGGGCAGTCCTCCCAGAGGGAGCCCATCTCTCCGGGGCTGTGGAATGGGTTGCAGCACCCCCTGGTGGAGACGAAGGGGAAAGAATCTCGGCCGCTGAACTCTGGGAGTTTCTGTGTGCTTGCGGAGCCCTCAGAGAAATGAAACTAAGGTATGTTGAGTCCTGGCCTGTGCCAGGCCCTATTCCAAGTGCTTTACCTTCAGCGCCTCCTTTAATCCCCACAACAACCCTAGGACGTCGGTGCGATTACAACGCCCATTTTACAGAGGAGAAAACTGAGGCTCAAAGAGGCATCGCCCCTGGCCTGTGAACTCCAGCCAGGCTGACTCCAGTCCCACCTTCTCACCACAGTGTCATTACTGCTCTTGTGGTTTGCGGTGACTAGAGCCTGGGAGAGTCAGAGAAGGGGGAGGGATGAGACCGAGGCTAGAGAGTTGGGCTCACCAAACACTGACGCGCTGCCCGTGACAGGTTAGGGGATCTGGACTGTGGCGGAATGGGTAGCACGTTCTTAGGGAAGAGGTGATGAGGTCAGATGTGCTTTTTGGAGAAATCTCTCTGTGTGACCACATAGGGAGAACTGATGGGGGGGAGGATTCCAGAGGGGGAGACACTTGGAGCAGAAGGGCGCTGGGCGGCAGGAGTGGACTCCAGACAGACAGTTCCAAGATAGAGTCAACAGGGTGGTTGGCAGGTGGGGTGTGAGGGGTGAGCAATCAAACTTGGGTAACAGGATGATGCTGTTTATTTTATTCATGCGCAGAGCAAACTTTTACTGAGCACCTACTAAGTGCCAGGTTCTGAACAAAGTGCTGAGAACACAGAGAGAAAAAAATGAAACTGGTAACCGAGGAAGCCAAGGAGGGAGGTGGGAAAGGCAGGGAGAGGAAGGGAGAGGAGACAATGATGAGTTTGGTCCGGGATGTATTGAGTGAGTGAGGTGGGGGATAGCTTTGTGGCAATGTCCAAGGGGCATCGGATAAAGGGCCTGGGACTCGGGAGAGAGGCACATTTGGGATATAGGATTTTGAAAATCGAGTCTTGAGCACAACTTCGTAAATTTGCTGAAAATCATTGAACTGTACACTTAACCTGAGTAAATTTTTATGACATAAATTAGATCTCAATAAAGTTCAAAAATGCAATTAGAAAAAGAAAGTCTCAAAAAGTCATGACAGGGAGGGGGCGAACATCCCAGAGGGAAGGCAGAGGACAGGAGGGAAGGTCTGGTAACAGGACTGGATGGTGGGTGTGGAGGGAGGGTAACATGGTGTGGCTGAATTTGGGCAACTTGTGAGGGAACAGAAGGACATCTGCCTTGCTCACAGGCCAGTTGCACGAATAACCAGGCTATTGAGCACCGACCCCCTGCATCCTAGGTTGAATCAATCCTCCTGACAACCCCAGAAGTGAGATGCCATTCATATTTTCTATTTGGGGAAACTGAGGTTCCGAGAGGTTAAGCAAGTTACCCAAAGAGACATTGCCTTTATTAAAGAAGTAGAATCAGTTGGTCCCAAAATTTTGTTTTTTAATTAACACTCTGGACCAAGTTTGGCCACATACAACAAATGTCCCCATCCAAGAAGAGGCAGGAAGTGGGGCTGGAAAGTGGAACCAATGTAGGGAGACCTGGGGCTGAGACCCTGGCGCTACAATGGCGCCATCTGCTGGCCCAGATGGGCAGGTGCTCATTCCCCAACTTGGCGCGATTGTCTCAACACAGTTTCCTTCCACCAGCCCTGAGAGGCTAGTAGGCAGGGATTATTGTCTGGCCTCAGTTTACCAGTGAGGAGACCAGGGCTTAGAGAGGAGAAAGTGACTGAGTAGCAGAGGACCCAGGATTCATGAGAAGCTCTCCACATCCTGTCTGCCCCCAGGGTGGACTGAGGGCATCCAGGGACCTCAAGGTCAATCCCCTCCCTTGCGGCCTTACTTATGGGAAAACAGCTTCAGGTCCTGGCCTGACCTACCAAGGTGCGTCTTTGTGTGGGCGGGCATTTCCGCTGGCAGAGTTACTCCAGGATCTGCCGGAATGATGCTGGGTTCTCAGGCTGGGCAGAGGAAGTCCCATCCCCTCTCCACTAGGGAGCCTAAGCCAGGCAGCGTTTCTCTTTGGAGAAATGACTGCCCTTTCTCCTTCCTGAACCCGTCAGATATTGAGTCTCAGGTTCAGAAAGGAGGGAGGGGAAGAAAAGAAAGGAGGTCCAGGTAGCAGGGGGGACAAGGAGCTGGGAGAGAGGCAAGGCACCTGCAGAGGGCAGAGGATGGGGCCAGAGAGAGGCCAAGATGGTGGATAATGACAGCCAAGATCCTAAGCTGAGCTGCCACTATTCAGGGACAGGCACTGAGGTAGGTGCTTTATGGGGAGATGACCCTTAACCCCCTCAATGACCCCGACAGACAGGAAGGATTATTACCCTCATGTACAATTGAGGGACGATATCAGGGAGTTTGAATAATGTGCTCAAGGTCACACGCAAGCAGATATGAAGCTGGAGTCTAAACCCAGGAAGCAAGACTCCCAGGAGAAAGGGAATGACGGAAAGTGGAGAGAAAGGAGCAAAACAAGTTATTGGGACAGAGATCAGGCTGGGTGTGGGGAGGAAGCAAAGGGGTCCTGCTGCTGGGGGGTCTTGTCACCGAGTGTATGGATGTGCATGTGTCACGGGGAGGGAGAGGGTCTGAGAGTCTCTTGCCATGTCTTGGCGACAGCCATGAGGAGCCTGACACGTTTCTTGTCCCCCACATTTCTGGGTTGACTCCTAGTCACCCTTCTCGACTCAGCTGAGGAGTCACCTGCCCTGGGAAGCTGACCCCGGAGAGGCTGATCGAGGTGGCTTCTCCCCCAGCTGCTCTGGCCCAGCCAGAAATCAGGTAAGTCTGGTTCTCTGACCCCTTCTCCTGGTTGTCCTGGGAGGTGGGCACTGAGGCCAGGCCCAGGGGACAGGAAGGAAGGAGGACAAGGCTGGAGAAGACAGGCAGCGTGTCCCCTGCCCTCCCCAACCACTGCCCCAGGTGGTTGGGTTCCTCTTTGCCCACACCCTTCTTCTCCAGGAATCAAGGGGGCTAAGTAAACCATCCTGGGGCAGCCGAGCCCGACCACCCCACCAGGCACCTGGCCAGGTACCACCCCCCCCCACCCCGAGACTGTTCCCTCAGCATCCCTGGGAACAGCGGTAACGGTAACGGAAATAGGAAACTCCTCTGCGTTTGCAAGCCTCATCCAGAAGCAGGGCTTGGAATAGTGACAGTGGGGGAAGAGGGCGTGGGAGGGTGTTAGACAGACCCTGCTGTTTACCTCTAAGAGGCACGTGAGCCTCAACCTCCTCATACGGAAAGGGGGTAATAACAGTACCGATTTCAGAGTTTGCTGTGAAGATTACATAAAGTTCTGGAACATCGTTAGGTGTCCAATAAACACTAGATGCCGCCCCTACTGATACTAAATAGGGAAGCATCATCCTTCGTATTTCATCCCTCGCTGACATTAACATCTCACATTCACTGAGCACTTACTATAAGCCAGGCACCATTGTTAAGCACCTTACCTGTACCCAGTCACCTAATCCTCCCCGTGTCCTTGCGTTTGTTTTACAACAAAGACAGGGAGTCTGAGGCACGGCAGGGTGCCCAGCGAGTAAGGGGTGGAGCTGGGATTCGAGCTGGACGTCCCTAACCGCTCTGCCGCACACTTGTATGGTCGAGTTGTAAGCAGTTTCCGTGTCACTCTGTCATTGGGAAGGGTCACCATATTTGCCTCGCTGCAGTTTGTGCCATTCAGCATTTTCTGATCACTCGTTGCTGCCAGGGCCTGTGCTGGGATAGAAAAGGGGGCAACAAAGGGCTCCCAGTCTGGTTGGGGATAGACGCCTTAAGAAAATCCACACTGAAAAAAAAAAAGAGAGAAGAAATCCACACTAGCAGGCGATAGGTTCCATGGCAGTGCTTCTGCCAGGCACAGAGGAGGGAAAAGCAAACCTTGGAATAGATGACCAAAAGCAGAATGTTTGGCTGAAAGAGAATGAATACTTGTCAGCCGAGCAGGGTCTTGAAGGATGAATAGGAGTTTGAGAGTTTGACAGGCAAAGAGGGAGAAAGAAGATTCCAGAGAGAAGGAGCAGCAGGTTCAAAGGCAAGGTGCCACAGTAGGTTCAGGGAAGCGATCATTTGATCAAACTGGAGGGTAAAGATGAGGAGGCGGTGTGGCTGTTTCCAGGAATCAGGGTTTTTTCACGGGGGAGCTAATGGTGGCACTCCAGGGCAATGTTTTTTGGTTTTGTTCCTGTTTCTCTGGTTTGGTGACCTGTACTTTCTTTTTTTGCACAGTTCTGTATCCCCCAAATTCTTGTGTTATAATTTCTTTAATCATAAAAATGTAGATAAATGTGGTTTGTACTTTTTTCAAATTACATCTTTATCGACATATAGCCGACACACAATGTTACATAGTTTCAAGTGTACAACAGACACACAATGTTACATAGTTTCAAGTGCACAACAGACACACAATGTTACATAGTTTCAAGTGCACAACACAGTGATTCCACGAGTCTATAGCTTATGCTACGCTCACCACAAATGCAGCTACCGTCTGTCACCATACGACACTATTGCAATTCCGCTGACTATATTCCCCAGGCTGTACCTTTTATCCCCACGACTCCTTCATTCTACAGGGCAATGTTTTAAAAACTGGCTGTGTGGACTTAGGTAAATTCCTTAACCTCTCTGAACCGCTACTTTCTTTTCTGTAAACTGGAGTATAATTAATATAAACTACCTCAGAGGACTCTAGTGAGGGTTAGACGAAATAATTTCTGTTAAGTGGCTGAAGCAAAGTGTTTGCTAAATGCTAGCTGCTGTTACTGTTACTGCTGTCACTATTATGAATATGTATAAAGCGGCTACTTTAATTTTTTTTTAACGTTTATTTATTTTTGAGACAGAGAGAGACAGAGCATGAACGGGGGAGGATCAGAGAGAGAGGGAGACACAGAATCTGAAACAGGCTCCAGGCTCTGAGCGGTCAGCACAGAGCCCGACGCGGGGCTCGAGCTCACGGACTGCAATATCATGACCTGAGCCGAAGTCGGCCGCTTAACCGACTGAGCCACCCAGGCACCCCAAGCGGTGACTTTAAAAATAAAAGCAACAAGCCAATTTCCCTCTTTCAGATGGACTCCCAGAAGTGGACAAGGAATTTAATGGATTAGCCAGCACATACTGAATTAATAACGTTGAGTTCTTTGCACAGATTCTCCCTCCTTCAGACTTAAAGGCAAAGTTCACAGTTTTATATTAACCCCCAGGAGCATTCAGAAGCAGGAAACATGGGAAGAGACCCAATGTCTCCAATAACCCTGGGTTTTGTTTCAAAGTGTTTCAAAGCACTTATTACAAGCTATCACTTTATCTTTTTAACTTTTCTCGAGATAGAACACACATAAAAGCACACAAAGCGCCTGGGTGGCTCAGTTGGCGTCGGACTCTTGATTTTGGCTCAGGTCATGATCTCACCGTTGGAGGGGGATTCTCTCTCTCTCCCCCTCTCTCTCTGCCCCTCCTGTGTGCTCTCTCTCTCTCTCTCTCTCTCTCTCAAAATAATTTTTTTTTTAATGGGGAAAAACCTGACAAATCCTAAGCGTACAGCTCAATACGTTGTCACAAAGTGAACACGTCTGCATAACCTGATCGAGAAACGAACATGACCAGTCCCCGGAAGCCCCCTTCTCTGGCCTCCCAGTCATCTCTTCCCCCAGAGGTAGCTGCTGTTTGAGAATTCTCTGTTTATCAATGTCCTAGCACCTGTATCCTCTATGTGTTACTTTCTTTGGGCTGCAGTAACAAATTGCTACAAACTTGCTGGCTTTAAAACAACAGAAATGTATATTCTTACAGTTCTGGAGGCGGGAAGTCTGAAATCAAAATGCCCGCATGGGTTGGTTCCTTCTGAAGGCTCAAAGGGAGAATCCATTCCATGCCTTTCTCCTTTCTTCTGGTGGCCACGGGCAAAATCCTTGGCATTCTTGGAGTGTGACAGCCCTCCAGTCTCTTCTGCCTCCACAAGGCTGTTCCCTCGATGTCCCTCTGTGTCCTGCCTCCTATAAGGACGTTCTCTTTGGATTTAGGGCCCACCGTCACCCAGTATGATCTCATCTCCATCCTTAATTACAACTGCAAAGACCCAAATAAGGTCATATTCTGAGTGGATATGAATTTCGGGGAGGACCCTATGCAACCCACCACAGCCTGTATGACCGCAAGCCCCAGAAAGGCAAGCAGTGTCACTTATCTGTGGGTCCCTGGAACCTGGCCCAGGGCCTGGCCCAGATGAGCTGCTCACGACACGTTGGCTGAATAGGTGAATGGCAGTCTATCTTTATCAGGGCCACCAACGCTGAGCACCTGACACGCGCTGGGTGTCAGTGATTGACTGGTGGGTGACCGAGATTCAGACATGGGTCGAGGGTGAATGCAGAGGGTATTCATGGCAATAGGTGCTGTCCCCCGAGCACTTCCTTTGTGCCCCCTGCTTTCTGTGTGTGGTTCCACTTAATCCGACTTTATGGATAAGTCGGGGAGCTGTATGTCCCGATTTACCAGGGACGGTCTCAGTTTGTGCCCACTGTCCCAGTATAATGAGTGTGTATGTCATGCTCACGCTCGCCTTTATTTCTTAGAAGGGTTAATGAAGAATGTGGTCACCCCACAGATAAGGCAGCTGAGGCCTTAAAAAGTCCTGAAGGGAATACATTCAGCACCTGATTTGTACCCACCTGAAGATCTAAAGCCCTTGCCCTCAACTGCTGCTTTGGTGGTTGTGAAATAGGAAAGGTTTCTTGGCAGGGATCAGCTGGTGTCACCCAGCCATCTCCAGAGAGACGGTACAGGCTGGACATCCTCCTGGGACCACCAGAGGCCAGCTCCTCCCTGCTCTGGCCCAGGGATCTTGGAGAAGCGGGGGTTCGTGAGGAAGAATGGAGAGCCTGGAGGACCCTGGATCGGAGGGTAACAGGCCTCAGAGATGGAGGGTGAGAAGAAGGGCCCCTCCTGGTCAGGCAACCCCTCAGGAGAAAGGTCTCTAAGGGAGAAAGCCCCTCGGGGGATGTGGCCCCTTTTCCCTGCTGCCCAAGAAAAAGAGGCCTGTAGAAAAGACTGGAAAGCTTCTGAACGTTGGCACAACAGGGGGCTCGCTCTGAACTCTGCATCTTTCTCTTCAAGCTTCTGCCTTCTCCAGATTCCCCTTCTTGATCTCCCAAGATCTCCCAAGAAGATCCCCTTGATGAACTCCCAACCACACGGACAGGCTACCTAATTCCCAGGGCCCGGTGCAAAATGGAAATGCAGGGCTCGGAGCTTCTTTAAAAATTATTAATAACTTCAGGACAGTGACAGCAGGGCCTGAAACAAGAACTGGGCCCTTCTGAGTGTGGGTCACACGCCTCTGAAGCCAGCCTGGCAATCACCCAACACCCAAGCGGGAGACCTCTCCCTCCCCCCAGTCGCCTACATCGAGTCCTGTGAATTCGAACTCGTACACGGCTGCCCTTTCTCTGCCCCTTCTCTGCCCCGAACGCCATGCCTCTGGTTTAGACAGCATTTCTCACCCCTGGACAACAGCAGCCATTCAAACAGCTTCCGGTCTTGCCTGCTCCGGCCCATCCTTCCCTTTGCAGCCAGAGAGAGAGCTCCCTACAGGCCACGTCGACAGTCCCAGTCACCTCCCAATGGCACCTGCGATGGAATGAACTGCGTTCCCCCCCAAATTCGTGTGGTAATGCCCTAAGCCCCGATGTGACTGTATTAGGAAATAGGGCCTCTAAGAGGTAATGCAGATGAAATGAGGTCATAGGGTGGGGCCCTGATCTGATTGGATGGGTGTCCTTATGAGAAGAGACACCAGTGAGTTTGCCCCCACCCCCTGCCCAGCTAGGGCACAGAGGAAATAATGCCACCTGAGGACCCAGGAAGAAGGTGGCCATCCGCAAGCCAGGAAGAGGCCATCACCAGAAACGGAATCTGTTGCCACCTTGATCTTGGTCTTGGGCTGCTGGCCTCCAGAACTATAAGAAAATAGACTTCTGTCGTGTAAGCCGTGGAGCCTGTGGTGCTGCCATGGCAGGCCTGTGCTGACGAACACAGCTCCCCACTGCCGAGGTTCCGTTCATGGGCTTTGTGGCCCTGTGTGGTTGGGACATACCTTCTCCAGCTACTGGAGAACATCTTTCCTGTCCCTCGCCTCCCGTTCCTGGCAGCCCTTCCAGGAGGCTGGAGGCCAAAGAGCAGGGCCAAGGGTGCAAGGAGAGGTTAACTTTGCACTACCTCCTTCGCAGGGAGAATTTCAACGGTGTCTTCTGGGAATGGGTCATTCATTTACTCAGTCAACAAACATCCGTTGCTCTCCCAGTGAGGGCGGGGCCCTAGGCCAGGTGCTAGGACACTCACAGCAGGTGCCTGCGTCCCCACCAGGAGACACACAGACACCAGCCATCACACTGTATTGAAAGAGAGTGTCTCCCTGGCAAGTAGTGGGAAAGGGAGGACTCAGATCAGACGAGCCTGGATGCAAATCCAGCCTCACTCCTCGTTAGTGGATGATCCTGGGCAATCCACACGCCCCACTTTTTTTTTTTTTTATCTTGAAAATGGTCCTGATGTCTGTCTGTTTGGATTAGCAGTTCTCAAACTTTTTGGTCTCAGGAAACCTGTACACTCTTTTTCCCTTCCTTCCTTCCTTCCTTCCTTTCAAATTGATTTCGTTATTTTTAGAGACAGAGAGAGAACAAGCAAGGGAGGGGTAGAGAGAGAGGAAAAGAGAGAATCCCAAGGAGGCTCCGCACCATCACCACAGAGCCCAATGCGGGCCTGAAACTCATGAACCGTGAGATCATGACCTGCGTGGAAATCAAGTCAGATGTTCAACCGACTGAGCCACCCAGGCGCTCCTAGGACCCTGTACGCTCTTTATCATTCTTGAAGACCCTACGGATCTTTTTTTAATGTGAGTTATTTCTTTCAGTATTTACCGTGTTGGAAACTGAAACTGAGAAATCCTTAACACCCAAGAACACATGTATATTCCATTTCCCATTAGAGTAATGACATAAACCTGCCCCAAGACCCGTGCTCAACCAGAAAAGTGAGAAACAAAATCCCAGCTCCCAGCTCCAACTTTATGAGGAAGCAGAAGCCACCTTTAAACATTTAACCTAAAAAACAATTTTTTAGGTTAACAACTCAGGCAACAACAGATGTTGGCAAGGATGAGGAGAAAGGGGATCTCTTTTGCATTGTTGGTGGGAATGCAAGCTGGTGCAGCCACTCTGGAAAACAGTACGGAGGTTCCTCAAAAAACTAAGAATAGAACTACCCTACGACCCAGCAATTGCACTACTAGGCATTGATCCACGGGATACGGGTGTGCTGTTTCGAAGGGACACGTGCACCCCCATGTTTACAGCAGCACTATCAACAATAGCCGAAGTATGGAAAGAGCCCAAATGTCCGTCGATGGATGAATGGATAAAGAAGATGTGGTATATATATACAATGGAGTATTACTCGGCAATCAAAAAGAAGGAAATCTTGCCATTTGCAACTTCATGGATGGAACTAGAGGGTATTATGCTAAGCGAAATTAGTCAGAGAAAGACAAATGACTTCACTCATATGAGGACTTTAAGAGAAAAAAACAGATGAGCATAAGGGAAGGGAAGCAAAAATAATACAAAAACAGGGAGGGGGACAAAACATAAGAGACTCTCAAATATAGAGAACAAACAGAGGGCTGCTGGAGGGGTTGTGGGAGGGGAGATGGGCTAAATGGGTAAGGGGCTTAAGGAATCTCCTCCTGAAATCATTGTTACAGTATATGCTAACTAATTTGGATGGAAATTATTAAAAAATAATAAATTATTAGATTAAAAAAAAAACCACACAATATTTTAGGGGCACCCGGCTGGCTCAGTCTGTAGACCATGTGACTCTTGATCTTGGGGTCATGACCTCAAGCCTCATGGTGGGCACAGAGATGACTTGAATTTTTGTGCATGTGTGTGCTTAAAACCAGCAGTACAGATATGCAGAATGGTGATACCAGCTGCTAATCTGTGGAACTATTTCTCCTTCAGTTGAACAGCAGCAGCTGCCCTAAACCCTGTGAGGGTCCTCAGCACTGTGGCAGCCTCAGCCCACCCCAGAGGCCCTCACTGTCATAAATAATTCTAGAAAGAATGCTCCCAAAATTGTACCTCCTTTTGATAAATCCCTAGAATCAAATCGAGCGAAAAGGATACACATTTCAAGGCTTTAGATTCAGATTTCCAAAATGCCCTGGAGAAAGTTTATATTGACTGAAACGCCCACCAACAAAGTATGAAAAGTGCCCATTTTGGGGCACCTGGCTGGCTTAGCTGGGGGAGCACGTGACTCTTGATCTCAGGGCCATGAGTTCATGCCCCACGTTGGGGGTAGAGATTTTAAAAATTATTAAAGTTAAAACATTTTTTTAAATTTAAAATTTATTAAAATTATTTAAAATATAAAACTAAAAAAAAAAAAGAAAGTGCCCATTTTCCCACATCTCCCCAATGTTTTTTATAGTTTTTCCATGCTTGAAAACCTCGAAGGTAAAAAACGGTACGTTACTTCAATTTGATTTTCTTTGATTCCTCAAAATGTTTAATATTCTTTCTTGGTTTATTGGCAATTTGCCTATTTGTGTGTTGGTAGGGCCTCTTCTTATGGATCTGTAACAGATCTTTGTATATGAATGTGATGGAATCGCAAAGTAAACTCTTAATTCCAGAACGGGTTTGGGGATTGATTCTCCCTCTCCTACCCCTTCTAACGTTTTCCACAGAATTGAGAATAATTCTTACCCACTCTGGGAAGGCTTTTTATAAAAGAAATCTCAACAAGATGGAAAATAAGAGATACTGAGACTACAAGTGCTTTTTGTTTGGGAGGATTTTGCTCTCCGATCTACCCTTCCCTACTTCCAACTGTGGAAAGGTTGCTGTGTTCTTTGTGGCCAGAAAAACTGAGTCATACCTCGTGTGATCTTTCTGGCTTGCTTTACTCTCTGGGCCAAGTGGGTCCCCACCCAGGAAACGTCCTCGCTCACAAGCTGTGCTTATGCAGGTAAGACACAACCCACTGTCATTTCGCCAAGCCCTGTTGCTCCGTGTCTCTGCCATTGACCGGCTGTGTGTCCTTGCGTGAGTCCCTTAACCTCGCTGTGTCTCAACTCCCTTTGAAATGGGGAAAGTGTTACCTCTCAAGGATTTTTGTGAAGATTAGATAAAGTATATAAGGCGTTGGACACAGCATAGGCGCTCAAGAAACACCTGTCAAACTAACAACTGATGAGTGTTTTCCTTTCAGTTTGTTCTTGGCCTGTGTGTGGGTGTATTTTTGTTTAGCTTTCCCTTTTTTCCAGCTGAAAACTCTTTCAACTTTTCGGAACAATAATATACCAAACCTGTTTGCCTTCAACTCCATGGGATAGGAACCTTTGGTGACAAGCAATAGAAATTAACTGGAGCTTAATTAGCAAAGAAGGAAGTGGGGGAAATTTACGACAAAGACTCAGGAGTGTCTCAAAGATTCTAAGAGCTTGAGGGCGCCTGGGTGGCTCAGTCGGTTGGGCGTCCGGCTTCAGCTCAGGTCATGATCTCGCGGTCTGTGGGTTCGAGCCCCGTGTCGGGCTCTGTGCTGACGGCTCAGAGCCTGGAGTCTGCTTCGGATTCTGTGTCTCCCTCTCTCTCTGCCCCACCCCCACTCATGCTCTGTCTCTCTCTGTCTCAAAAATAAAAATAAACATTAAAAAAAAAAAAAAGATTCTAAGAGCTTGAAATGGGGATTCTTCTCCCTGTTTCTCCCTGAAGGTGTGCTGTGTTTCTCTCTCTCATTCTGTCTCCCTGATTCCCTGTCTCTCTCTCTCTCTCTCTAGACTGGCTTTCTCCACCATTGTAGCCACCACCAACTGCCTCTCCCAGTTACAGTCTTTACCATGTGCAGAGACTCACTAAGTGACCCTAAATCCCCAAGCCAGGATCAGGATAGAGAGATTTTGATTGGCCCAGATTTGGCCACATCCAAGCAGATGCCGTCCCTTCAGAAATACGCAGTAAGTAACTGCCAGAGGGCCAATGAGTTCATCAAAGTTCTTCTGTTGCAGGGAAAGACTGGGCCAACTGAGAAGCTTGAGTTCTCAAAGGGATTAGTGTAGAGATGACCAGAAATTGAATCCAGAGCTCCCAGAATTGAGCCCAGAAGGTCAGAGCTTAAAAGACATTCATGCAGGGATACCTGGGGGGCTCAGTCAGTTGAGCATCCAGCTCTTGATTTCGACCAGGTCATGATCCCAGGGTCATGGGATCGAGCCCCATGTCAGGCTCCATGCTGAATGTGGAGCCTGCTTAGGATTCTCTCTCCTTCTCTCTCTCTCTCTCTCTCTCTCTCTCTCCCCCCCCCGCCCCTACCCCCCACTAGTTTTCTCTCTCTCTCTCAAAAAAAAAAAAAAAAGACATTCATATATTACTTAGTCTAACCTCTTCCCACATTTTATAGGGAAGAAATGGGGTCCAGAGGTATGTGTTTTTCTGAGAGGCACTCCAGCTAATCAGTGACTGCCCTGGAACCAGAGCTCCTGGCTTCATGGTTCAATCTCAAGGTTTCAGAAGGCCAGACTTGATTTCTCTGAGAGCAGTGCTCTCCGATAGAACTTTTTGTGATGACAGAAATGTTTCACGTCCATGCTGTTCAATATGGAGGCTCTTAAGCACTTCACATATGGCCATTATAGTTGAGAAACTGAATTTTAAATTGTACTTAATTTTAATTAATCTAAATTTAAGTCACCACATATGGATAGTGACTACCATATTGAACAGGACAGTCCTACAGCTTGCAGCCTTCTGATCACTCAGGAAAGGAGTAGACAACAAATCCCCACTAGATGGAGAATCAGAAGATAAAAATAGATAATCCATGCCAGCAAATATATAGAGAAGACCATTACTTTGTAAAAGTATTTGGTAATTATGGAAATGTAAAACAAAATTGCTTTAAGCTCTCTCCTTTTTGCCTATAACATTGGTGAAAATAATTAACAAATGTAAATTATACCATTTAATCTCCCCATAACCTTGTGAAATAATAATTTCAAGTGTTCTCAGAATGCCTGGGCCAATCATGTCTCCACCCTTTGTGACTTCATCCCCTGATCCGTTATTAATATTACTACCTACCTCAGAGGGTGTTTTCTAGGGGCAAGTGGAAAAATGCATGTAAAGGGCTCAGCACAGACCTGGATGTGATAGGTGCTCAATATATGTGAGCTGGGATTATTATCTGCATTTCACACGAGGCTCAGAGAGGCAACCAACTTGCTCCACATTGCCCACCGAGCAAGGGCTGGAGCCAGGATTCCCACTCAGGTCTCTCTGGCTCCAAAGCCTTCTTTTAAGTTGTCTCTATATGGCTCAGGGTCCCTTAGAACCCTCCCTTCTCCCCCGACTCATTCCTTCCTTATACCTTTGCCTCTAGAACCCTGGTGACTCTGTGGGCTGTCTAGACCCGATAGTCCCTCAGACCTGGCTCCCGAGCGCCCCTCCACGCACTGAGAGCTGCCTGGGCTGTGCGCTGGTGGGGCTGCTGAGGGACCTGCTGGTCTTCTGGCGAGTCCTGCTGCCGCCCATGGGGAGGAAGCTCCCCTCCGTCCTGCAAGAAGAGAGGGAGAGTAAGGTCGGCCCCGGTGAAAATGAAGAGGAGGTGGAGGAAGGGTGAGCAGGCCACCAAGTGGCAGAGCTGAGACTTGCCTGGTCTTTGGATTCCAAAGCCAGTTTCCTTCCCAATGCTCCACAGATCCTCAGAAGCAGGAACTGAGAGTCCCCGGAAGGGGTGATACACACAACCATCCCACGGGGTTCACTTTGCCTTTTACGAACTCATGGGACTTACAGCTAAGAAACTGCTAACACACCAAGATGCCACATAACTAGCAAAAAGCCAGGCTTAGATGGAGGCGAAATTAGCTACACGATCCAACCACTCGCAAATCATTTCTCTACCACCACCTGTATCCAAAGATGAGGGGCCAGTAAGAATACCCTCCAGCTGTCCCCAGGCTCCCAGCTGCCCTGGTTGTAAGAACAGGTTAATCTGTGGCGTGTGGTTACAGCGTCCCCATGTGTTTTTACTTTGTCATAAGTTTTTTTAAAGGACCGGTCATCAGCATCATCAGGATTTATGAGTGTGGGAGCTGATCTTGAAAGACCACAACACTCAGAGGTAAGTGGACACCCAGGCTCAGAGGGACTCAGGGGCCACTGGGGGAGAGGGGCAGAGCCAAGACTCTAATCCTATTAGGTTGGCCTTCTCGGGAGCCTGTTGTTTCTGCCACGTTTCCCTGCATCTAACTGGTCTCCAGGCACAGAGCCTACTCCTCAGGAACTGATGTACGGGTGGCTCCAGAAGTTCTGGAGGATGCCAGCACTGTCCCGGCCTCAGACTACAGTCTGGTAGCTTGATCTTCAATTCTGGGGTCAGCCCTTCTGTGTGGGAGACTGGCCCCTCTCGCTCATCTTCTTCCCATGTCCTACCCTAAATATTCATTCAACGACCCAGTGCTGGGACCACAGAAATGAGCAGGGAGTGATTCAGGCACGAGTTCACTGAGAGGCAGTGCTGGACTCTGGCTGAGATTCTGGGGTCAATTTGAGTTCTGCTACTTTCTCCCAAGGGATCCGGCTCCTGAGCCTCATTTTCCTCATGTCCCAGGTAGAAATAGCAGTAGCATAAGAGTGATGGTGCGTACAGGGCTCAGGGCCTAAAGGTAGTGGCCATTCTGCGTTTGTTCACCACACTCAGGGTTTGCCACAAGTCAGGCTGTGTGCAGGCTGCCGGAGGCAGGGATAAATCCATGTGGTTTGTCCTAAGAGGGGCACCTGGCTGGCTCAGTTGGTCAGACATGTGACTCTTTTTAAAGATGTTTTTAAGTTTATTTATTTGAGAGAGAGAGAGAGAGAGAATGTGAAAGTGGGGGGAATGGCAGAGAGAGACAGAGAGGGAGATGGAGAATCCCAAGCAGGCTCCACACCATCAGCACAGAGCCTGACACGGGGCTCAAACTCACGAACCTCGAGATCATGACCTGAGCCAAAGTCGGATGCTTAACCCACTGAGCCACCCAGGTGCCCTGAACATACGACTCTTAATCTCAGGGTCATGAGTTCAAGCCCCACATTGGGTGCAGAGCCTACTTAAAATTTAAAAAAAAAATTTTTTTTTTTTTTTTAATCCATGTGGTTCTTGAGGCCCAAGAAGATCCAGGAGGCAGATAGGTAAAACATTAGAGCTCCAGCCACTTGATCCTTCTCTTCCCCACCCTTTCCTATGCATGCTCCCCGGCCCCCCAAACACACAGGCCTGATTACCAGGGACCACCTCCCACCCCAGGCCTGCCTTTGACCCTTGGCCCGCTTTTAGCGTCCTAGAGGTGGTGGGAATGGGGTATCAATCAGCATCTCAAAGCCCAGAGGAGCTTCCTTTGGGTGCGCAGCAGGCTCATCCTCCTCCCAACCTGGAGAGGGAGAGCCCACCCCCTGTGAGATGGGTGTGTGTTTTTCCCACACATCCCGGCCAGCCAATAGGGACACGGGATTTCAGGGGCGGGCCTGAGAAGTCCTCCGTAAAAGGAGGTGGGGCCCAGTGCCCGTTGGTCTGTTCTAGGTGTGAGGAGGTACCAGGGGGCTCCTCCGGGCTCTGGAGGTAGGCATGTCCTCCTTGGGGCCGGGGGAGAGACCAGAGCATCCTCAGGTGTGAGGTGTGGGAAAGGCCCCTTCTCTGCCCCCTCGGCGAACTGATTTCCTTTTCTACCTCACCCTTGGCCGGCTGAGCTGGCCCGGTCCCAAGGAAGTTGAGTCTGGGGCAGGAGGCAGTCAGTTCATGCACTGAGCACACCTCTCCTCTCTCTGAGCAGCTCCCAGCATGGGCAAAGAGAAGACCCACATCAACATTGTGGTCATCGGCCACGTGGATTCGGGCAAGTCCACCACAACAGGGCATCTCATCTACAAATGTGGGGGCATCGACAAGAGGACCATCGACAGGTTTGAGAAGGAGGCCGCGGAGGTGAGGCTGCTCTATCTGAGCCTCCCTGCCCTCCTTTCCAGCCTTGGTTTCCCTGGGAGGGATGCCTCTTGTGGGCTGGTAGGCGCTTTCCTGCTCAATCATGCCAGGCAGGTGGTGTGGCTGCCACTTTCCAGGTGAGACAAATGAGGCTCCAAAGGGTGACAGCGCTTGCCTGGGGATGGCACCAAGGTTTAAATCTCAGCGTGACACAGATGCCATGCTGTCTCTCAGAAGGTAAAGCTGCCATTTAAGAGGGGAAAGGATTTATTTGCCATGCTTCTGCCATGGACCTCAGGGCCCTGGATACAATGCTGAACTTGGCAAGCACTGCCCCCTAGAAACTCCTGGTCACACACCCTCCTGTTACACGATAAGCTCTGCAACCGTGTGGGTGCTGTAGGAAGCCCAGTCAGGGACAATGAACGAGTCCTGAGAGGCCCTGAAGGCTTCCCCGAGGAAGAAACCTCCTCTGAGCCTTGAGGAAATGGGGCAGGTGTCCGTGAGCCGCCAGGAGATTGGAACAGCAGGTGTAGTACACCTCAGGTGGAGAGTCATTGCCTGGTAGGACAGGGGATGCAAGCCTTGAGTGCCCTGGTAAAGAGCCTGGCCACTTTCCCTGCAGCCACTAAAGGGTTTCAAGCACGCGAGTGACAAGAATCAGACAGTATCTTTTCAGAAAAAGCACACTGGCTGCAACACGGGGACAACAGGCCCAAGGGCCCAACGGTGGGGGCTGGGAAGCCAGTTGGGAGATTGTTGCTCCTGACCCACAGGAGCAAAGATGGTGGCCTGGGCTCAGGCGGCAGCAGTGGGCATGGCATGGAGAGTAATGGATGGAGTCCAGGGACTTGGAGTTGGGGAATCCACAGAACTTAGGAGTTAGCTCTAGGGAAGGGGGTAAGGGAGGAAGAAGAGCTGAGGGTGAGCCCCAAGTTTCTCACTTTGGAAACTGGAAGATTGGTGAATATCAGGAGCAGAGCTGGTCTGGAGTCTGCTCTAGATGTGTGAAATTTGAGGTGTCCACAGGGCTTTCTGTGCTGATGTCCAGGAGGGCAGCTGAGTCTTGGAGTCCAGAGCTCAAGACAGAAACCAAACCACGGGAGTGAGCTGGGTACACGCTGTGGGAAAGGATGTGGGACAGAGTCCTGGGATGGGTGGAGAAAGAGCCCATGCAGGGGAATGAGAAGGGAGACCCAGGGAGGTGGGTGGAAAACCTTAGAGTTGAAAAAGCATCAGACAAGATGGGAATAGTCTGTAGAACCAGCTGCTGTAAAGGTATAAACAGATGGAAAAGAGAAAGCAATCGGTCCTAAGTCAGTGCCATCAGCTATTTTCCTAATCGTGGCTTCCTTGGGTATAGTTGGATGTGGGAGCGCTTATGTGCCAGGGGCTGCTAAGGAAAGTTTTAGAGCTTTGAGAAAGAGACTGGTCCACAGTCAATATGACAGAAGCATAACCAGAGTTATAGAAAAAAAACAAATGGTCTGATGCAGTGGTTCTCAAACTTTCTGGTCTCAAGAACTCTTTACATTCTTAAAGCCACCCAAAGGAGTTTATGTGAATTATATATTTATGATATTCAAATTTGAAAGTGAGGTTTTAAAAATGCTTAATTCATCGCTTCTCGGCCTTTTGGCTAAGATCAAGTGTAAAAATGCTTAATTCATTGGGGTGCCTGGGGTGGCTCAGTCGGTTGAGTGTCTGACTCTTAATTTCCACTCAGGTCATGATCCCAGGGTTGTGGGATTGAGTCCTGTGTAGGGCTGCAAGCTGAGTGTGGGGAGCCTGCTTGGGATTCTCTCTCCCTCTGCTCCTCTTCCCCATTTGCATGTATGTGTGCTCTCTCTCTCAAAAAATGCTTAATTCACTTAAAAATAATAGTAATAAGCTCTTAATATGTTAACATATTTTTCATACAAAGTGTGATACTTAACTATTTTCCAAAACAAAAAATGTTGGGAGGGTGGCACTGTTTTACATTTTTGCTGATAGCTTTAACGCCTGGCTTAATAGAAGACAGCTGGATTCCCACCTTCTGCAATCAGTCTGTTGTGATTTCACATGTCATGTAACCTCTAGAAAAGACTACACAATGGTGAGAGAGTGAGGGCGGGGGAGGCAAATAATGTCTTCATATATAAACAACAGTTTTGACCTTGCAAACTCTAAAAGGTATCAGGGTCTCCGGACCACTCTTTGATAGCTGCTTATCTAATAAATATTCTAAACTACAATGGATTTTATAGACGTTCCTACAGTGACAAAAGTTAGGACACCTGGGTTCTAATTCTATCTTTTAATAACCTAATTAGTGTTCTTGGGGGGTGCCACCTGGTCTCTGGTCTTTCTTGTTCTCTACTCTGCCCTCTAATTAGAGCTAAAATGAACAGATGCCCAGGTCCCGTGAGCTGGCAAGTGGTAGAGTATTCCCTGAACAAGCATGCTAACTTGAATATGCCACCACCTTTAGGTAGTCTCATTTTCACCAGTGCTGAAAGAAGCTCAACTTTTCCAGGGTGTCATGAGTAATTATCAGCCATAGATACTGGTTTAACCTTTAACATAAGGTAGTGGTTGAGAGTTTGAACTGGAGTCTGATGCTTTGGGTTCAAATCCTGACTCTGCTGTTTATTAATTATATGATCTTGGGCCAGTCAGTTAATTTCTCTGTTACTTTATCTGCAAGATGAAGATAATAAAACTTCACTGAGTTGTTGGGAGATTAAATGAGATAACCCATGTTAAATGCTTAAAATAGCACTGAGCCCATGGTCAGAATTACTTACGTGTTTGCTACTACTGATTGAGGGCTTGCTGACCATGTGCCAGTGGTCCACATGCCTGCCTAGGCGCTCTGTCATTTGGCCCTGCGTCACTCTGACTTTAAAACATGCTCTGAAAGAAAAAATTAATTATATAAGTAATAAATTCTATTGTTTGAAAGATTCAAAGGCATCTCCATACACTGACTGCCCTGTTACCATCCCTCTCACTCTCAACTCATTTGGGAACTTCTTTCTTGGTTCATGGGCAGCTTTGGATACAGGGGTGACCCTGGGGTCTTCCCTCCTATTCCTGGACCAGGTGGGCAAAGGTTCCTTCAAGTACGCCTGGGTACTGGACAAGCTGAAGGCAGAGCGGGAACGTGGCATCACCATTGACATCTCCCTGTGGAAGTTTGAGACCAAAAAATACTACATCACCATCATCGATGCCCCAGGTCACCGTGACTTCATCAAGAACATGATCACAGGCACCTCACAGGTACCACTAGAGTTGTCTTGGCTCTGCTTTGGGGGTGGGCAGTGGGTGTCCCAGGCCAAATTTGAGCTGGGCCTTCTTGCCCCTGTCACTTGGGCCAGGCAGACTGCGCTGTGCTGATTGTGGCAAGTGGTGTAGGTGAGTTTGAGTCTGGCATCTCTAAGAATGGGCAGACCCGTGAGCATGTACTGCTGGCCTATACGCTGGGTGTGAAGCAGCTCATCGTGGCAGTCAATAAGATGGACATCACGGAGCCTCCTTACAGTAGTGCACGCTTTGAGGAGATCAGCAAGGAGGTGAAGGCCTATATCAAGAAGATCGGTTACAACTCTGAGGCTGTTGCCTTTGTGCCCATCTCGGGCTGGCATGGAGACAACATGATAGAACCCAGCAACAAGGTGAGAGCTGACTGGGACAGGACCAATTCAATGCAACATTCCCACTCAAATCTTTGAGCTTCTCCTAGAATTACCAGCATTTTTAGCACGCTTATGGGCCAATCACTGTGCAGGGTCTCCTTCCCCAAGGGTTACATAATTTGATCCCCATTTTACAGATAAACAGAGATTACTCAAAACTATACAACTAGTAAGCACAGAGTTGCATTGTACAATGTAGTAGTTACATGTGGCTATTAATATTAAAGTTAAGCCAAATGAAATCATTTCAGTTCCTTAGTTGTATTAGCTACATTTCAAGTGCCCAACAAACATATGGGGCTACCATATTGGACAGGGAAGTTACAGAATTTTCCACCTTTGCAGAAAGTTCTGTTAAGCAGTGCCAGCAGAGTCTAGAATTCTAGTCCATGCCTATAACATCTAAGCTACCTCTCAAGGCAGATTAGGAAGTGTGGGGGCGATATAAATGTGTCTAAGATATAGTCACTGTGTTCATGGATCCTGGCACCTAACAGAGTTTAAAATTCTTAAATGAGTGTCTCCCTACAAAAGAAGTCTAGTTCTGGCATCAGACCTGGGTTCAAGCCCCAGCTTTCTCCCTCACCCAGAGTAAAGGGGTAAGAGAGGAATTAATACTCTCTGCCTAAGGACTCCTTTCATGGGACTGTGAGAATTAAGTGAGAGACTCCACATGGGTTCATGCATACAGTTGGTGCTCAGATGCTAACTGCTATCTATCACTAATACTGCCTAAAGCCTACCTTTTCTATAACTGACTTGATTCTTAGCCGTTTCCTCCACATGTACATATCAGAACCTTTTTCTGATTGTAAAAATGTTAGACATTACTTTTATAATGAGCCTTTTATGTAGATATGAAGCATAAACTGCAATCCCATAGCTTATAGATAACCTGGTTTTCATGCAATTCTTTCTAGATATTCACAGCTGGACTTAAGCTGTATGTGATTTTTCTAGAAACTCTGTTTAGAATCTTCTTTGCCATTTAAACCTGTTTAATACTTAATGGGTGTTTTATAGTGCAGATCAGAGGTACAGTTTAGCCATATCCTTATGAAATGAAAATGGTATTTGAGAAATTACCATGTGCCAGACACCAGACTAAACACTTTACATGGACACAACCCCATGAAGAGCGCATTTTATTCCCATGTAAAATAAGAAAACTGGGACACAGTGTAGTTAAATAGTAGCCCAAGGTCACCAGCTTCCAAGAATATGGTTTCTTGTTTTGTTAAAAACCACCATAATCATCTTGGTAAATAAATCTTTGCATGTGTCGTCGATAATTTAATTAGAATAAATTCCTACTGAAACAAAGGGTAGGCATTATTTCAGAGTCTTCTGACACCTATTGCCCAACCGTCCTTAGGAAAGATTAGAACTACCATTGGCAGTGTGTTCACTTGGATGGTACTTCAACATTTGCATGCTGGGCACTGTCCTTGGTGCTGAGGGTGTGGTGGGGAATGAGACCCAGCCCTGCTCGTGGCACTGCAGTCTTGGGTCTTGGGTGGGACAGACAGGGGGGTGGTAATATAGTGGATGATGACAAATGCTAAGAAAAACTTAAGGATGAGGGGGGCATGGTATGAGAGAGTTCTTCTATATTGGATGGTGAAGGCGGGCTCTTCTAAAATGACCATAGAACAGAAACCTAAAGCTTTGATGCCCATCCCCCAAGTATCAGCACATAGTTCAGCTAGTGAAATAAGGGGATTTTATCTTCTTGTCCCTTCGGGCATTTATTGGACATCTAGTATGTTCTAGATGCTAAAAGAACAAAACATGCAGTCAGTGGACTAGACAGTAGATCTAGGATTTAGCCTCCACTCTCAAGAAATACCTGTGACATTGGAGACATCAGTTTCCCCATTTTTAAGATGGGGGGTGATGCTGACCTCCTAGGCTTATTATGCAGGCCTCTGAGTTGGCATAGAGCCAAGTTAGTGTCCAAGTTCATCAAACTAATAGAAGAGATTATCCTCACAATGAGGTTCTGTTTGAGTGGGGCGTTGGCCTCCTTATCAACTTCTTGTTTGGGCATTGGGCAACCTACTTTTGATCCTCAATTATTCCTCTGTAAAAAGAGGAAATGTTCTTTTTTTTTTTTTTACGTTTGAATTATTTATATAAAAATGCTTATTACAGTTCTTCAAAGCCTCCTGCTTCCCTTCCACCCCACGCCCCCTGCTTACTAGAGTTGAGTATTAATAGAAATTATAGCTTTATTCCTTGAGTCACCCATTTTTTAGTCCATTAGGCCAGACGTGTTCTGTGTGGCTTCTGTGCTGCATAGCTCTGCTTCTCCCTCACAGAAGAGGGCTTACTTGACTGGAGCCTTCTTCCCTACCCACCAAAGCCATCCCTGATCCCCCTTACCGACCCTTTCACCCCCGGCAGTCCCTGCTCCTCTCTCTTCTGAGAGTCTCACTAAGGACTGAGAGATTGTTGTGTGTGATTCCAAGGCCAGGGCACCTCTCCCATATCCTGCCTTTAATCAATAGGTAAGGGCTGCTATTGCTTTGACACTGATGGTAGACTGAGATTTCAAAGCCTAGGGATTTTCTCAAGGGTCTATGACTGGAAAGGAGAAATGTGACTGGGATTCCACCAGTTTGCCTTAGGCCTGAGCTAAGGCCACATGCTGATCAGCTCTGCCGCTTGATGGCTGGTTGCTCACTTGGCCTTTAACATCAACCTCCTTGGCTCTTTCTGTACCTCCTCTGTCCTGGATTTCCAGTTAACTGATACATCTCTGAAGGCAAAGATGACGTTTCTGATGAGCTTTGGCGAGGGTTTTTAGAGAAGTAAATAAAGTGTCTGCTTAAAAGGCATGCATACGATGTACTGTCATACTTAGTTATCCTTTTAGAAGGCCTCACACTCAATAACGCTCTCCTGGCCTAAGATGTTGGGGAATATCTAGTGTTCAGAAGGTGTAAGTGTTAGAGTATTTGAGTTGTATCTTCATTCTCGCTCCTGATGCTTACTTAATTCTGCTGTATGTTTTTTTCTGCTCCTTTGTTTCCCCATCTGTGGAATGACAACATGGAATGAGACCCAAGAGCTAATCAGACTCTAGGAATCTCTGCTTCCTAAAAATATTGGCTCAAGTTGGGCAACAACTACAAGATTTAGAGGAATGGCCACCACTTAGTGGGTGTTTAGTACATGTCGAACATTGTGCTTGGTGGATTGCATGTGGCCTTTGTGTTTTACTTGAGCCTGCAAGGTAGGTGGGGATACGTTTCATAGATGAGGAAGCTGAGGCTCAAAATGCATTAAAAAATTGCTTGAAGTCTCATGTTAAAACCAGTTTGGCACCTGGGACAGGCTCCCTCTAGCCTAAGTGAGCTGCACATTTGGTGGCTTTTCCAGATGTCCTGGTTCAGAGGCTGGAAGATCACCAGGAAGGAAGGAAACATGGTGGGCATGACCCTGCTAGAAGCGCTAGACTCCATCATGCCCCCTGCCCGCCCTGTGAACAAGCCCCTGCGGCTGCCTCTGCAGGACGTATATAAGATTGGGGGTGAGTACATGCTGTGTTGGGGGTGCTTGGGGTTGGGGGCTCGTGGAGGTCTGGCTGCTGACAGCTGTGGTTGCTCTGTCCCCCAGGCATCGGCACTGTGCCCGTGGGCCGGGTAGAAACAGGCTTCCTCAGGCCCGGCATGGTGGTGACCTTTGCCCCCTGCAATATCACCACGGAGGTCAAGTCTGTAGAGATGCACCACGAGGCCCTGGCTGAGGCCCTGCCCGGCGACAATGTGGGCTTCAATGTGAAGAACGTGTCGGTGAAGGACATCAGGCGGGGCTATGTGGCAGGAGACAGCAAGAATGACCCGCCCTCAGAGGTGGGGAGCTTCGTCTCCCAGGTGAGGAGGACCATTTAAGGGGTGTCCTCCTGAGACAGCCACACTGTCCTGGGAGCAGAATGGCCCACTGGGTCATTCAGGAAGTGGGCCCTGAGCATATGCTCCATGCTAGGCTCTTGGTCTGCAGTGTAGGTACAGTCCAACTGTCCGGGTTAGGATCCTGATTGCAGCTTATTTGCTACTTTGCCCTTTAACTAAACAATGTACTCTGCTGATCTTAGCTTCCACAGTATGGTCTTGATGTCTTAAAGCAGTTTTCAAACCAGGTGGATTAGAATCACCTGGGGAGTGTTACAAAAATGCTGACTCCTGGGGCGCTTGGGTGGCTGGGACTTAGCGCCTGGTGCTTAGGACTTGAGCTCAAGTCATGATCTCCATCGGCTCGCTATCAGTGCCCGCTTCAGATCCTCTGTCCTCTCTCTCTGCTCTTCTCCTGCTTGCGTTTGCACGCGCACTTGGCGCACACTCTCTCTCAAAAATAAACATTAAAAAAATGCAGATTCCAGGCGTGCCTGGGTGGCTCAGTCAGTTGAGTGCCCAACTTTGGCTCAGGTCATGATCTCATGGTTCATGAGTTTGAGCCCCGCCTCCGGCTCTGTGCTGACAGCTCAGAGCCTGGAGCCTGCTTCAGATTCTGTGTCTCCCTCTCTCTGCCCCTCCCCAACTCACTCTCGGTCTGTCTCTCAAAAATAAACATTAAAATTTTTTTTTAATTTATTTTTGAGAGACAGAGCACAAGTGAGGGAGGGGCAAACAGAATCTGAAGCAGTCTACAGGCCCCAAGCTACCAGCACCGAGCCCGACGTAGGGCTCAAACTCACGAACCCACTAACCGTGAGATCATGACCTGAGCCAAAGTCAGAAGCTTAACTGACTGAACCATCAGGTGCCTCCCCCCACCCTCATAATTTTTTAATGCAGATTCCTAACACTCTTCTCAGTGGTTCTGGGAAGTGATGCAGTAGACATGGGTGGAACCTGGGAATCTGTATGTTAGAGCTCTCAGGTGTTTCCTTGGCCCAGAGTTAGAATGTGAAGGCTGTTCTAGATGCAAAGTCTGGCACATTCTTACTTGTGCATGTGGAGCCTGGTGCTACCTTGTAGTGAGCTTGGGAACATTAAATGAGGCGGTGATATGTAAAACAGCTGACCTGGGGCCAACAGGTCACCTAACAAGTTAGCTAGCTGCTATTATAATCCATCTTCTGAATGGTGGGGAAAAGTAGTACGTAAATAACGTACAAGTGTGTTGGTTTTAGTGTCACTCACCCCCAGCTCTGCCACTTGCCTGCTGTTCCATCATGGGTAAGTTACTCAGGCTCTCTGCTGTGAAAATTAAATCGGAATGCATGAGATCTACTTAGCACAGAACTTGGTATACTCAATAAACGTTCAAATGCTCACTATGACTTAAAATGTGTCCAAGGGGCCTGACCCCTTGGCTGGTCAGGGCTGCCTCCTTTGGAGGATGCTTGGCTAATCCCCTTCCCGGCTCCCATCCCACTCTGGGTTCCAGGTGATCATTCTCAACCACCCTGGCAGTATTGCGGCTGGCTACTCGCCAGTTCTGGACTGCCACACGGCCCACATCGCCTGTAAGTTTGCAGAGCTCAGGGAGAAGATCGACCGGCGCTCAGGCAAGAAGCTGGAAGATAATCCCAAAGCCCTAAAGTCTGGGGACTCGGCCATTGTTCAGATGATCCCACGAAAGCCCATGTGTGTAGAAAGCTTCTCCGAGTACCCACCCCTTGGTAAGTCCTGACAGCACCTGGCCCACTAGGGGCTGCCCCATCCTCCTCCTGGCTCCAGGGAGCCAGTTAGCCAATGTGTCACATCCAAGCCAGGTTGCAGAACCTGGTTAGAAGGACCTGAGTTCCAGGTTAGAGGGGCTCAACAACAACAACAACAACAACAACAAAAGGAAAATGGTTTTTGTCTAGTGTCATACAGCAAGGCAGGGGCCACTTTAGAGCCCTTGTTACTCAAAGCAGGGTCCGTGGACTAGCAGCATGGGCATTCCCTGGGAGGTGGTTAGACATGCAGAGCTTCAGGCCCCACCCAGACCTGCTGAACTCAAGTCTGCGGTTTAACAATATCCCCAGGTAATCGGGATGCATATCGATTTAAGACACTCTGATCCAGAGGAGGTGAATAAAGCAGAGATTATTAGGGATCTTCTTTTTCCATCTTCTCTAGTGCAGTGGTTTTCAAACCTGGCGCATAATCAGAACCACCGACGGACCCTATTAAACCCAGGGGCTCAGACCCTGATAGATTCACCTGGTCAGGGCTGCAGCCTAGGAGTCTGTTTCTTAGATTCCCCAAGTATATTATACATGGCTAGGTTTGAACAATTAACCTAGAATGTTCTGAACTCTAACGTATAGGGGGTAGGCACTTTTGTACAGTGCCTATTCTGTGCTAGATGATAGAGATTTTTTTTAATTTTTTTAAACGTTTATTTATTTTTGAGAGAGGGAGACAGAATGTAAGCGGGGGGTGGGGCAGAGAGAGGGAGACACAGAATCGGAAGCAGGCTCCAGGCTCTGAGCTGTCAGCACAGAGCCCGATGCAGGGCTCGAACTCACGAGCTGTGAGATCATGATCTGAGCCGAAGTCAGACGCTCAACCGACTGAGCCACCCAGGCACCCCCACAGATGATAGAGATTTATAAACAGACAAGTCCCAGCCTTCAGGGTCTCCCAGGGTGTGAATTTCAAAAGGCTAATTTTAGAGGCAGGCCACAGAGGCTGCCACATGAATCTTACAAAGCTGGTTTAGTACTTCCTATCTCTGCCAAAAATACTATGAGGTTGAAGCCAGATGCCATAAGCCTTTCCCTCTACCACTTGAAGTCAGAGAGCATTCAAGAACTCCCCTCCCCTAAGAGAAGCATCTGCCAGATTCACAGTTGAATGTAAACGAGATCCGTCCTGTGGGTTGTTGTGGTGGACACAGAGAAAGAGCTAGCTGGTTGGCAGCTGGAGCATCGGTATGGTAGGTTGGTGAGTTGCACCAAAAGCAAAGTTTTTCCCTGTGACCTTTACTTATGGAAATGGGATGACAGTCCAGTGGCTAAGAATGTAAGTGTTGGTTTGAGACTTTCTGGGTTTTCAACCATCACAGCTGAGTGATCTCCTTCTTTCCCCCAGCTTTCCCAACTATAAAGTAGATAAGAGATCTATGAGACATGAAAACTAAATGCACTCATATGTATAATTTAGGGTATTACTTACTTGGCCTCCCGTACAAGTGTCCTAGCTCGTGCCTTGGTAGCATTCCCCATTTGTTTCCTCATGTCCTGTGTCCTAGGTCGCTTCGCTGTCCGTGACATGAGGCAGACGGTGGCAGTTGGGGTCATCAAGGCTGTGGAGAAAAAAGCAGCAACTGGTGGCAAAGTCACCAAATCTGCCATGAAAGCGGCCAGGAAGTGAGTGGTGACAGCTACTTCAGGCCTTTCCAGGCCAGGAGCAGCCCAGGAGGAGCCACAGCTGGAAAAGAATGGGCTCAAGGAGAAGCCTTGGACTTACGCTTCTCTTGCCTTAACTGTCTTAAACCTGCCCCCTGCTAATGCAGTTTTCTTTTTGCTGAGGAGCTTGAGGCATGGGAATAAAGCACACCAAGACTTTTTGCCCCTGCCTCTGTTGGCCTTGATGCTGCGAGCAAGGAGGAAGCAGGTGGGGTGCTCAGTCTAATTCTACCCCTTGCTTTCCTTCTGGTGCCTGACTGGTGCAAGAACCAGAGAGCTGGGGTCACAGGGGGGAAAAGGTGTAAAGAGAAAAGTCCAGGGCAGCTTTTGGCCCCGGCCAAGTTCATCAGTTCCTAGAACAGGACTCTAGTGTTAAACAGCCTGACTTTAGTGTCTATAAAAGTTACTAAACTTCTGTGTGCCTCGCTCATCTGTAAAATGGGAAAACAATGTCGGCCTCCACAGGGATGTTGAAGTTTGAGCAAGCTGGTACTTGCTGGGCATGGTAATTAGCTACTCTCATTAACATGGTGTGGGCACTGGAGGCAAGTGAGCACTATCCTGGGATAGCACTATCCAGAACTGGAGAAGTTCTGTTGGAAAAAAGTTGGCAGGGGGCGAGTGAGCCCTGAGATTTGTAGGGCAAGCTCTGTTTTAGATCTGCAGGGTACATGTCTCCCTCGGGTTATTTTAACTTCAGCTTGACAATTTTAGAGTTACGAAGCTGCAAGAAACCCCACGTTTCTTTCACCCAGAATCCCCAAATCCTATTTACCACATTTTTCCCTGAATTATTTGAGAGTGATCTGCAGACATGATGGCCATCTACAGCAAATGCTGCAGGTGTATTTCTTAAATCCAAAAGAATATTCTGATATAACCAAGGTAAAGTGATCAGAATGAGGGTGTTAAATTAACATGGGTCCACTTCTGAAATCTGCAGGTCTAACTCAGATTTCACCAGTTACTCCAAAAACATGCTTCACGGCAAAAGAAAATCCCGGATCATGTGTTGCATTAAGCTATCTTGTCTCTTTATTCCAAGTTTTGGAGCCGCCCCTCCCTTGGTTTGGCTTCTGAGAGGTTTGACTGAGCCCTCAGCTCTGAGCTAGCTAGTGGGTGCTTGGAGGAAGCTCAAGGGTGCAGGGGTGACTGATGGGGGGGAGGGGGACGAGGGGTCTTTTTACTCTCCTCCCTCAACCCAGCTTCCCAGAAGTCCCCTTTGACCCTACTGGATGAAACAAGGAGAGCCTGGGGGATTTTACCTCCCCTGTAGCAGTGGGAGAAGGGAATTATGGCAGCAGAGATAGGCTTGTCTCTTTTGCCACCAAAGCCTTCTGTCCATTTATTCCTGTTAAAGAAACTGATTCGAGATTCTACCTCCGTTGTGGATCCTGGCAGCCCCTTGAGTCCCGATGTTGAGGATTTAGTGTAAACCAAGAAGCTCTATTACTGTTTGCGATCGGAGCCTTCGTCAGAGACCGATCTTGCAAGCCCTTTTTGTGACTGCAGGTTGACTCTTGACTATACACCGTGTCTAACACATTTTGGGGGGGCGGGGTGTGTAAGTTTGCTCGGCTAATAGTGGGTTTATATTAAGAGCAACCTCGGGGGGCGCCTGGGTGGCGCAGTCGGTTAAGCGTCCGACTTCAGCCAGGTCACGATCTCGCGGTCCGTGAGTTCGAGCCCCGCGTCAGGCTCTGGGCTGATGGCTCGGAGCCTGGAGCCTGTTTCCGATGCTGTGTCTCCCTCTCTCTCTGCCCCTCCCCCGTTCATGCTCTGTTTCTCTCTGTCCCCAAAATAAATTTAAAAAGTTGAAAAAAAAATTAAAAAAAAAAAAAAAGAGCAACCTCGTATTGCAAGCTTACTGCGTGCCCTATGCAATTACCTTTGATTTTCACAACAACCGCATATGATGTAGGTACCCATTTTATCTTTTAATTTTTTTTAACGTTTGGTTTTGAAGGAGAGAGAGAGGAAGGGGGGGGAGGAGTAGAGCAAGGGAGACACAGAACCGGAAGCAGGCTCCAGGCTCTGAGCTGTCAGCCCAGAGCCCGACGCGGGGCTCGAACCCACGAACCTCGAGATCATGCTCTGAGCTGAAGTCGGACGCTCAACCGACTGAGCCACCCAGGCGCCCCTAGGTACCCATTTTAAAGCCGAGGGAAACTGAGGCTGAAAGAGGTCTAATTGGTAACCTGCCCTGGGTCGCATAGCGATGAGCTAGCCAAGATAGGAGCACAGCTGCCTGTCTCCACAGCTCAGGACTCTTAAGCCACCACTGTTCTAATTGTATACATTCCATTTGTTTACATTTTTACCGAATAAAATAAAATTTTTACTTCACAGTTTGCATAATTGATTTCATGTAGTTCTGGAAGTCTCATCAGGCAAGAACCACCAGGTCCGGAGACTGGGGGGAGGGAAGAGCGTCAACGGAGGCCGGAAGCTCAATGAAAAGTCCGTTCGGGAGTTTTAAAAACCGCTTTTGGAAAACCCAGGTCCCGGGGGTCTGCCGGCGTCGCCCGCGGCTGCCGGCAGCGCCCACCAGGCCTCGCCGGACGCTGCGTCGCGTCGCTCGGGCCCCTCCTGCTCCTCCTCAGCTCTCCCTTTAGCCTGGGAAAAGAGCCCGCCTCCTGACCCATAAGGCCCTGGGCCGGAAGCTCCACTTTCTCTTCCTGTCCTTCACCATGGCGGTGAGTAGCTGAGCCCTCGGTTTGCTTCCCTTCATCCGCCTTCATCCACGGCCGGCCGAGCCCGCGGGAGCTGCCTGGTCCGCGGCCGGAGGAGAAGGGAGCCCGCAGTGCTGGCCGTGCCGAAACTGGCAGAGCCATGCGGGCGCAGGGCGCGGAGCTGAACCCTGTCGCCTCCCCTGCGCTCTCTCAGGAGCGGGCTCGGAGCAGGCGCCGAGAGGGCTCAGAAGCATAGCCCGTAGGCTGCAGGGAGGGCGAGCGGAGCGAACGGAGGGGCTGGCACGCGGTGTCAGGACCTGTTGCCCGTTCTGAGGACTTGAGACCTCCCCGGCGCTGGGGAACCTCAGCCTGTTTGTCCGCTTGGGGAAGGCGCTCGCCTTCTGCCGCAGCCGCTGGGCTGCTTCGGAACGCAACGGGGACGTCGCACAACCACGTGTTTCCCGTTTCCCCAGCTTTTCAATTCAATTTTCTCCCCCATTAGCTTTGTAATGGGGACGCGCTCCGACACCTTACACGTTGAGTCCCTTGGGCTTCATCCACTGCCTGTAATTTTAACTCCCGATACCCGTGCTGAGTTTCCATTCACCCATTCCGTGCGTCGAGGAAGAGACCAGATCCCGAGCTGCCTGCCTTGGTGCCTCCCAGACTTTTTTGAACCCTTAGGGCCTTCGTTAGGAATGGGGGTGAGCAGAGATCGGTAATGCTGTGTATCCAAATGCTGGACTCGCAGCTGTGGCGGGGTTGTGTGTTGACTGCTGCGCTTCCCGTGTTGCAGCAGGATCAAGGTGAAAAGGAGAACCCCATGCGGGAACTTCGCATCCGCAAGCTCTGCCTCAACATCTGTGTGGGGGAGAGTGGAGACAGACTGACCAGGGCAGCCAAGGTGCTGGAGCAGCTCACAGGCCAGACCCCTGTGTTCTCCAAAGGTGAGCAGTGGCAGTCAGGGGAGAGGGCCGGTGGCCGAGTATGCCTGGGTGTTTCCTAATTTACCTGGTTTCCAGCCCGTTGAGGGCCCCGTTTTGCAAGTGACAGTTGGTATCCCTCAAAAGCATTAGCTTCCTACAGTACTCCAGACATATCCTCGTTTCAAAATTGGTTTTGGTGTTGGGATACCAGGTTTTTAAGTTAGGAGGGATGAAGCTAGGACTGGTCCAGGGAGAGATTTTACAGGCAGAGTGGAAATGTTGGGAATACAGTAAATGGTATTTGGCTTGATTCACATTTAGAATTTAGGGGCTACGTTAAGAACAGAGTTGTGTGGGGCACCTGGGTGGCTCAGTGAGTTAAGTGGTGGACTCTTGATTTCTGCTCAGGTCATGATCTCGTGAAATTGAGCCCTGCGTTGCGCTCCATGTGCTGCTTGGGATTCTCTCCCTCTCTCTGCCCCGCCCCTGCTATGCGCGTGCTCACTGGCACTGTCTCTCAAAATAACAAGCTTTGTTTGTTTTTAATGTTTATGTTTGAGAGAGAGAGAGTGCAAGCGGGATTGGGGCAGAGAGAGAGGGAGACACAAAATCTGAAGCAGGCTCCAGGCTCTGAGCTGTCGGCACAGCCCGACACTGGGCTAGAACCAACAGACCGTGAGATGACCTGAGCTGAAGTCAGACGCTTAACCGACTGAGCCACCCAGGCGCCCCTCAAAATAAATAAACTTTTAAAAAAATAATGTAAAACACAGAGTTGTGTACCTAGACTAATGGGGTTCAGCTCGTAGCTCCATCACTTGCTGGTCTGACTTTGGCCTTTTTGGGTCTCAGTTTCCTCATTGGCCTGAAGGGGATGTTAATAAGCTTGTGATAGTGTGAATGAATTGTGTGAAATGCCTGCTGCCTGCCACGCCCAGTGTAGATACTATCATTGTGTTGATTTTTTTGTTTTTGAAGTTTCATTGCTTTAGGATGCTGGAATATGGCAAGTTCATGGGTACAGAGCCTGCCTCTTATTTGGGGCACATTAACCTCCCAGAACTTCATCTGTGATAGGAGGGTATTACAATAAGACTTTAGAGAATGTTAGCTACCATCAATAATGTTTTGTTTAGAACACAATGGTCATACTCCTTTCTAGTGGCCTATTCTGGCCGTGTACTTGGCCCCTCCTGAGACTTCGACATTATGACTTGGAAGCTCTTAGTTGCTGAAGTTACGACTGAGTGACTTGGAATTAGAAAATCTATTTTCTGTGTTAAGGATGAAACAGGTGTGGGTGACACCGGTTAGAATGCCACCACTTAGGATGTGGATGGATGCTTCATGTCTCTTAGACCTGGAGATGATGTTCTGGGGAAGAGGTGAGTGGGGTGGACGTGTGATACCTGACTCCTTGTTCCTCCCTACCTGCAGCTAGATACACCGTTAGATCCTTTGGTATCAGGAGAAATGAAAAGATTGCTGTCCACTGCACGGTCCGTGGGGCCAAGGCAGAAGAAATCCTGGAGAAAGGTCTAAAGGTGAGGCTGATCTCTGAATGATTTCTCTGGGTTTTCCTGTGCCCTTTACATGTTGGGAAAGTTCTACGAAATCTACAGTTGTGACGTATTTGTGTTGTGGGAAAATAAGATTTTATCCATGGTCAGGTTAATCGAATTGTATCTCTGGGGTGCTGAGTGTTGTGGACTAAGCTAGTAATTCTGCGAGAATTTGAGTTGACACGGGGTGTAATTGCATTTTTCTCCTTAGGTGCGAGAGTATGAGTTAAGAAAAAATAACTTCTCCGATACTGGAAACTTTGGTTTTGGGATCCAGGAGCACATCGATCTGGGGATCAAATATGACCCAAGCATTGGTATCTATGGCCTGGACTTCTATGTGGTATGGATATTTAATCTTTTCCACTCCTGGTCTGTGAGGAGAGTAGACTCTGCCTACTCCTTTATTTCGTATGTGCTATCTTGATGTTACGATGTTGGATTGAAGCTTTGAGTGTTGTCTGCTTTGTGTTGTCCCCCTTGGGAAGATGTGCCTCATTTGTGGCAGGTGTAGGAATACAACACTGAGCTAGATAGACAGGATGCTGCTATTGTGAAGATTATGGTCTAGGATCTAACAAGCACCATTACGACTTAGAGGCTGGTGAAGGAACTATTCCACCCACTGAATTGAAAATTTGAGTGAGTTCTGGTGCTGTATTTGGCGTGTGGGTTGGCTGTGCTAACTAAGGCCGCTCTTTCCCAGCTCCTTCCTTCCATTTCCAAGGTAGGGTGGCTTCCATCCAGAGGACGTAGATACATGTTTGGTGATGTGGCTGTTTGCTCAGTCAGGATAGGGATTTCAATGTACAAATGACCATTTGTGTGTTTGTCCAACCATGAAACTAAATAGCAAAAACCAGAAGTCCTGACTAGTGTGGAACCTGAGTAATGGCAGCACCCGCATTAGATTTGAATATCCAAATGCTAAGGAGAATCAGGTGATCACAGGAAGTTTGGGAGAAGCAAGACTTTAAGAAGCACTTTTGAACTGAAGCAGAAAAAACGAATAACTATTTCTTTGTGCTTCTCAGAATCTGAAATTTTCTATAATGTATATATTATAGTAAGATTTTTTTTTTTTAATTTAATGTTCTTTTAAAAATGTGCTTTGGAGACTGGGGAGCGATGGTGGAGAATCCTTAGCTACCATTGGAAGTCAGGCAGGGAGGGTGGGAGGTGCTTGCAAGTTCCAGCCTCCAAAGCAGATTTAAAGTGTGGTATGTTGTCCTGGATGCTGCTAACAGTTTTATCAGACCCTGAGATCATGGGTCTCTTGCTCCAGAATTCGCTGGGGCCACCAAATGACTCTTGATGATCAGTCTCAAATGTGTGAGTCTTGTCCGTGTACTCTTGACTCTGAGCTGGCTAGGTGACTGTTGGTTATTCCTGGGACAGGTGCTGGGTAGGCCAGGTTTCAGCATCGCAGACAAGAAGCGCAGGACAGGCTGCATTGGGGCCAAACACAGAATCAGCAAAGAGGAGGCCATGCGCTGGTTCCAACAGAAGGTAAAGCTGATTTATCTCAGGTGAAGTGGTGGAATGTGGTGTTGGAGTTGGGATTTGGGGGTGCAAAATCCAGCACCATTTGGTGGGTAGTTTCTTTAAAGGTAGTATATTTGGGCAACTTGGCAAACGTGGGCTTCCAGGGTTGGTGGTTTGAACACCCAGAATCAGGCTTTCTCCCCACCCCCATAAATGCAGGTCGTTGGGAGGGGAGGAATATGGCTTTAATAGGAGCCCCCTTTTCTCAAGGTCAAGCACAGTTTGAGCACAATGTAGTAGTTGTTAAAACTGGCCAGTTTCCTGTTCAGTCTAGAAGGGATGTGGGATTCAGAGCTGAATTCATGTGTCAGATTTGGAGTCTCAAACGTTAGCCATTGCTGCAATCTTTGCTGTTGCCTCCTGTTGTGAAAAAATAAAATCTCTTCTCTTTCAGTATGATGGGATCATCCTTCCTGGCAAATAAATTCCCGTTTCTATCCAAAAGGCCAATAAAAACTTTTCAGTGAAATGTATATATTACTGTTGTGTGTTCTGTGAAAGGAGCCTGGCCATATTCAAGTCCCTGGACCTCAAGCCACTTAAAGCTTCAATGGGAATAGCTGGTAACAACCCTGTCGTCCTCTGGATGCCAGTGTTTCCTGGCAGATCGAAGCCTGAGTTTCGCAGCATTGCCTGTGCTCACCATACCCTTGTTATTAGGCTGTGGTGGTGGTACGGTAGTCACGTGGAAACTGATGTTAGAGGGGAGGGTATGATTGGGGCTGGGGTTTGAATATAGAGCCTTGGTTAAAGGTGGGATGCAGGGCTCCCATGTTTCAGGAAGCTCCCTCTATGCAATAATTCTGCTCTTCACTAGAAATTATACCAGCACTTATATCTGTTGAAGGAAATCACAGGTTTTGGTGTGATGCTTGGGATTAAATTTTGGTTTAACTGTTCAGATTCAGTTTTCCTTTAAAATGAGAATGTATAGGGTTGTTAAGGCAATATAAGCAGAGAAGAGAACGGTCTTTGAGCCAAATTGGATATGATTCCCTGTCCACCCTTTTATCCACTATGTTAAACTAGTTAATCTCTGCCTCAGTTTCTCAATTGTATCATGGTGGCAAGTGATAGCCCTCAGAGGTTAAAGATTAAAGTTTAATATGTCTAGAATACTTAGACTTGTACCAGGCACACAGTGCTCAAAAAGGGTTAATTTTGTGTTTTGGTATATGAGAAATGTTACCTTTTATCAAAGTTTGCTCTTCCTTTGGTGTGAAAGTAGAATTTCCTTATCTTTTCCGTGTCACTGAAGCAGTGGCATTCAAAAGCCACCATTTCTCTGACCGTTAGACACAGTACTTGGTTGATGGTTCATAATTTTCAATTTAGGGTTTACATTTTGAGCATGTTAATTTAGTTCAGTAACTTGTGCCTATTGAGTTCAGTTGTTCTCAGGCCACCTTTTCGCTACCGTAATTAAATGGTTTGTAGTTTGTAGATGCGTTTGTAGTTATTTAAAAAAAAATTTTTTTTTTTCCCAACGTTTATTTATTTTTGGGACAGAGAGAGACAGAGCATGAACGGGGGAGGGGTAGAGAGAGAGGGAGACACAGAATCGGAAACAGGCTCCAGGCTCTGAGCCATCAGCCCAGAGCCTGACGCGGGGCTCGAACTCACGGACCGCGAGATCGTGACCTGGCTGAAGTCGGACGCTTAACCGACTGCGCCACCCAGGCACCCCAAAAAACCCAGAGATTATTTGGTGTTTTTAAGTTGTTATGAAAACACAATTATTTTTGTATTCCTGATAATAAAATCTTAGTGAGATCAGATACAGTTGCTTAAAGTGGAGAATCATGAAACGTGTTACCATATACTTTTTGTTTCACTTAAAATTTATCAGTATGCTTTCACTTTTCAGTCTGACTCTAGGGCTAGGGCTATCACCTTGTAAACAGTGAAACTTGTGTAGGAGTGATTCTTGTGGTTCAGCTTCATTTTTATAGGGGAGGACTTGATTTGTCCTAACTTCTATAATTAGAATAACCACTACAACTGGAATACACATGTGAGAACAAACTGTTGGTGAATATGTAGCTAACTAGTGTTCGTGGGTGCTAGCTGCCATGGGAAGTCAGTAATATGGTACAGAGATGGAGAGCATAACGCTTGTTTCATCTAAATAAAGCAATTCAGAGGGGCACCTGGCTGGCTCAGTCATAGAGCAACCAAGCCTTGATCTCAGGGTCGTGAGCTCAAGCCCCATGTCGGGCATGGAGCCTACTTTAAAAAGATAGATTGTTCCAGAAATACAGAATGTAGAAAATGAAAGGCCCTCTAATGCCACCACCGTCCTTGTGCACTTTACTGTTAGCCATTTGCCATGTATCTGTATGTTTTTATGTTTATGTTCCTGTTTAGCAGTAAAACCTGCCTATCCTTGATTTGGTCCTGCCATGTTGTGTATTCAGTTGAGTTGAGTCCCCATTTTATTTTGTTGTTATTATTATTATTATTATTATTTTTTTTTTTTTTTACTTTTTGAGAGAGAGAATCCTGCGAGGGGCGGTCAGAGAGGGCAGAGCCTGATCTCACTGTGAGATCATGACCTGAGCCAAAGTTAGATGCTTAACCAACTGAGCGACCCACGTGCCCCATGACTTCCCGTTTTAAAATGAAACTGCCTGGGCTCCTGGCCTAGTAGAAAAAGGACTCTTGGGAGTTTGGTGATCTGACCGGATTTTAGTCCCAGCTCTCAGTGGTATTCTGGGTGAGTCCTGGAACATGTGCCCTGGGGCAAGTAGGGAGATTTTACTAACCGGTTTAGAGCTTTGGTGTTCAGAAAGCTTGCCCCCTGTCCTGGTTAGAAGCTTGGCTTCCAAACGGATGTCAGACTGTTGTCAAATTCACAACAGTTTGAGTTGGCATCTATTCACTTGTTGTTAAGTGGTACTGTTCCCTTGGGGTTTGTTAAAACTCTTGGGCCTCACCTCAGACCTACTGAATTAGCATCTGCTTTTTAACAAGATCTGTAGGTGATTTGCATGTGCACACTAAAGCCTAGGAACTACCCACATGATAATGCCAAAACAGGGAGGGAGGACATAATACCTAAGGAAATTTCTTTAATAAATTTAGTTTTGTGAAGTTCTTGCTGTGTGGTGGTTTTTCTGATTTCTTCAGCTGCTGTCCATGGAAACATGGACTGACATTAGGTTGCCCTCTGCCCCATGTTACATTGTGGTTGTCTTCAGAATAAGGTTGTGTTCTAGCAGGCATCTGTTTGTATCCCAGTACCAGGCCAAGAAATACTGGATGCTACTTTGCCGAGTGAATGTTCTCTTCCTGCAACTATTGTTTACGACAGAGTTCTCAATCCAGGACAGTAATCTGTCCCCATCCTGGGGTATTTGAAAATTTATGAGGGAGGCCTTTCAGTTATCCCTGTAAATAGGGCTGCTCTTGGTATTAGTGCCTATAGGTCAGGGGTGTCCAACATTCTACCATTCAGGATAATTGTACAGGTAGCTATGTGGATGGATACAGGGTGGTCCCTGATACCTGAGCAGGTGATGGGGCCAGCCAGCTGTGCAAAGGCTTGAAGGTACGAGTGTGGTTGAGAAGCAGCAAGGAGACTAATTAGAGAGCAAAAGTGGCAGTGAGTAGTAAGTAGATGAGATAGTAAGTAGATGAGTAGATGAGGCTAGTGAAGGGCCAGATCACAGCCTACCATTGAAGATTATAATTGCCGCAGCAAGTCAGATTTTTAAAAGGAATCGGGGCAGAAACAGGGAAACTGCTTAAGTTGTACCAGAGTGCTTGGCATTTTCTTCCACATAGGATGACCAAAGGGGAGAGATCAAAATCCACGTAAGAGTAGTCTAGGGTTCTTTTTAAAGATGTGACCAACATTTTTCAGAATGGTGTATGTATATGGATATGTTACGGTTTTTGAGCCGGTTGGTAGAAAATACCAATCCCCACAGGACTGTGTTTCTGCCAGATAACTTAAAAACACGGGATAATCACAGGACTAAGGGCAGTAGGTTTTCTTCCCCCATTGGAAACTAGCAAACATAGCTAATGTTAACTTCTAACATAATTGAGAGGAAATGAGGTACAATTTTAATTTGTGCTTTTTTTTCTCAAGTGTATTCTCATGATTATGCTGGCTTTGTAATATGCTGTCTTTATTTTTTTATCAAAAAAAGTTTTCATGTTTATTTTTGAGTGTCCGATGGGCAGAGAGCGAGGGAGACAATCCGAAGCAGGCCTCAGTCTCCAGGCTGTCAGCACAGAGCCTGATGTGGGGCTCAAACCCACAAACCGCAAGATCAAGACCTGAGCCAAACTCGAATGTTTAACCAGTATACTGAGCTACCCAGGTGCCCCCCCTTTTAAATTTTATTTCAATGTAATATGCCATCTTTTAGAGGTCTAGGATATGTTGCCTTATCTGTACAGCCAATGCTAAATAATTGGAATGTTAGTTCCGTCCCAGTACAGGCGCTCTCTTGTTTTGGCTGACTGTGTGGTATCTGTAAGGTCCTTGCATATTATCTGATGCAAGTTATCTGATGGTATGGTATAGTTGAGAAATGTGATCTGTTTTCTGCTCTGCTTCCCCTGTTAGCATCGTGACCATAGGGAGGTGACACAAGGCAAATTGCAAGCTCTCTGGCCCTCTAGAACAGAATGGCCTGCTAGATTTTGTGTATGACCCCTTATCTTCTCATTTTGGGCTTTTGCCTTTTTGTGCAGTTTAACCACCTGCTAGTCCCAGTCTGTTCAACTTCACATGTAGGTTGTGCTCCGGACAACTGGTAGGTAAAGACCATAGTGAGTAGGCTGCTAGTGGCTGAGTCCGGGCTTTCTAGGGGAGTGGCAAGTTCAGGGCCTTGGAACCACCACAGGTAGTTTAAGCTGCCAGTCACTAGGGACCTCACTGGTGCCTGGGTACAGAACCACTTGCAGAGCAGCTTGTTATGGAAACGGCAGCGTGTGGTTGTCAGAGGGGAATCCAGTTTAAGGCACCCGGGGGGCACCAGGACCGAGCTTCACTCTGCTCGAGGTGCAGGAAGGCTAATGTTTTCACAAACCTGAACAAAAGTGATCAGTTGTGATTGTATCAGTTGAGGACCTTATATAACATGAGTTTCAGGTGTTATGTAATTATATTTATCGTTACTGATTTAATTTGCTTTTGGATTAACATGTCAGTAGTTACTTAGAGTTTGAAGTAGCTTGGAAGGCAAAGGCATTCAACAACTTAAAGAAGAAATGCTGTTCTAGACTCCCCTCAGTTACCCTGCTGAATGTACTGCTCTGATAACAAGAATTCTAACCCTTTTAATGCCATGGTAACTGCCCCTGAAAGTGTTTTCCTACAACAAATTTCTATTTTTTGCTTTTAAAGATTGGTTCTGTTCAAACATTACATGGTATATCATAGTGGATAAGAGCACAGAATTTGGGGGCGTGGAGAGATGCCTGAGTGGCTCAGTCAGTTAAGCATCTGACTTGATTTTGGCTCAGGTCAGGATCTCACTGTTCATGAGGGCGACACATCAGGCTCTGTGCACACAGCAAGGGGACTACCTGGGATTCGTTCTCTCTTTCTCTCTGTCCTTCCTCCTGCTCTTTCTCAAATAAACATTAAAAACACACACACACACGCAATTTAGAATTTAAGCATCTCAAGTATGTTGCAGGTCCCTGGCAGATAGCATAGGCTCAATTCCATGGAGAGTCCCACTAACTGCCAAAGCAGATAGTCATACGATGGTGGTTGCTCTGGGAGTGGTCATCCAAGCAAACTCCAGGGGAGAGGCATGCTTTCATGGAAGTTGGTTAGGATTCTCTGACAAGCACCTATTAGTGCATTTCATTTTCATAATTCTGAGTTGTTACAATGATTAAGACAGAGAAGCACAGGGAAGTGAATCACAGTAGTGGTGATGGAGCCAGTCTTCAGACAAGAGGGTCCAGATTCTAGCTCCTCCAGACATAGCTTTTTGTACAGTTTAGCTCTTAAGTAATAAGGCTAAACCACACATCTGCCCCTTGAAATACGCTTCCATCAGTTTTTCCCTGAAATTCAGGTGACCGACTACAAAATGCTGTTCATCATTCTAGCTTGTGTCCCCCAAGTCCCCCAAGGAGAGTCAGCACTCAGAACTGGAGTTGGTCTTTACTTGTCAGCAGTTGAGTCTATAGGGACAAACACCCAGGTACCCCCGAGTTACAATTAAAGGAAGACAGTTCCTCAAAATGGGGAGTGTGGACATGTTGTAACTGATGTTCTGTAATCTCTCAGGAGACTGTGTCTCACTGTTTGCGGTGTCTAACCTTCCAGACCAGCTGGTTGCTCGGATTGGCACAGATAGCAACACGGCCACTTACTACCTGGGTGAGACCTTAGGCCAGTCAGCCAGCCTTTCTGGGCCTTGGGTCTTGTGTAAAATAAGTCAATACCTGCCTCGTAGGGTTATTGTCAAGAGTTAAGGTAGTATGTATAAATCAGTTGGCATATAGCAGGGGCTGTTGTGAGTATGTAAATGTCCTGCATAGAGCCATTTGTGTGCTATGGTAGGCTTAAATGTAAGTTTTACTCTGGGGTTTGAGTGCTACTCTTTCCTGGTACAAAAAAAAAAAAAAAGAAAAAGATGAGGATGGGGGTATTTCCTCCAAAGTTACTGAGTAAGCTTGGGTTCAGGGGATTTTTTGCTGGACTCCCCTTCTTTCAAGAAGTCCCTAAAATCTGAAGAGCCGGGCTTTGAAGGGATGCCTGGCTGGCCCAGTCAGTGGAGCGGGCGACTCTTGATCTCAGTTGTGGGTTTGAGCCCCACGTTGGGTGCAGAGATTACTTTAAAAAGTAAAATCTTAAAAAAAAAAAAAAAAAAAAGAACCGGGCTTTGGAAGTGACAGCAACTTGGAGAAGGGACCACTTACAGCTTCCTGTCTGTTCAGTTCAGGATTTTTCTCTCGTCATTCATTCAACGTGCCTGAGTGCTTACCTAGGTAAAGCACAACCTTGAACCAAACAGATACTGTCTTTGCTGCTAAGTGAGCAAAAAGTACGTGTTCCTTCTCCTTCCCCCACTTTTCAGGTAGAAAAAAATCCAGTGCCCTCTCTAATGTTATAAATAGGAAAATAGATTTCTGCCCAATATGACAGTAGAGTGATATTAACTGTGCTTTTCCAAATCATCCCTTATGGCCACTACAAAAATGAGAGGCCGAGATTTGTTCCCTCTGAGGGAATTCTACCCCCTGTCCCCACTCCCCAGTATTGAAGAGCACTGGATAAGTTCACAGAGCACAGTGCTCTATGTGTGGGCTAGGGCCGTCGGCATTCGTTACCTGTTAAAAATGCAGATTCCTAAGCTCCACTCACACTTGAACTTAGAGGAGCTCAGAAATTTGCATTCTTACACAGGGAAGGTTAAGGTTCATTGTTCTCAACAGCAGTGGCTTTCAAAGTTTTTTTTAAACCACAGTCCACATAAAAACTAAATATGTTACCATTATGCACATACTCACTATTGAAAAATGGTTCATGAAACAATATCCTTACCATAGGCCATGCATTTGCATTTTATAGTCTTTTGTGTGTATATATTTTTTCCTAATGCTGGTTCTAACCCATTAAATATGCAGTTTAAAAAATGTTGCTCTACAGTGTAGTCAATCATGTCTCAATAATAAAAGCAGAACTTCTTAGCTAGAAGAGCCCTCAGTGATCATCTGAGTCAGCAGTCCCTGAGACCTAATCCTTGCCGAGTGCTGGACTGTTAACAGGAAAATCACGTGAAATATTTATTTAAAATACAGAGTCCGGGCCCTAACCCCAGAAACCGTAGAAAAGAACACAGGAATATATTTTCAGTCAGCTTCCTAGATGATTTGTACGCACAGCCAGATTTTAAGATTGTAGGATACAACCCCTGCTCTGTGAAGTCCCTTTAGAGTGGCAAAGGATTTGAACTTGTGCTGTATAGAGGGCAGAGTTTCTCAATTTGTATATCACCTTCAGATTACTTATGAAATACTATTATTCACCAGATGTTTTCCTTAAAAGTCCTAAAAGAACCTGTCACTGCTGAACTTACAGACTTGACATGTTTATTATATTAACATTTTTTAATGTGCTAAAATAAACCTGTGAACTGTCTAAAAACATGTGTCCTGCTAAAATCATTTATTCAATAACTTTTTTGAGTGCCCACTAGATGCTTAGCACTGTTAAGGTATTTAAGGTATATCAGTGAACAAAGACCAAGACCGCTGCCCTCATGGAGCTTCCCTTCTAATGGAGGGAGATGGACAATGAACAATCATGAGTCAATCATATGCCAGAAGATGATGTGGGCTGTGGGAGAAAAGAAGGAGTAGGGTAAGGGGTAGGGAGGGCTCGTTGTGATAGGCTCCACTGAAAAAGTAAGGTTTGAGAAGACTTGAAGGAGCTGAGTTGGCCAAAGGGATCCTTGAGGAAGAGCTACCCAGAGAGGGATCAGCCGGAGGAGGTTGCAGCACAGCAACCAGTATGGCTATGGCAGAGCGCGAGAGGGTGAGGTCAGAGAGCTAAGGGGGCCATGGGGGGCAGTTTGTGTAGGGCTTTGTAGGCCATTAGAAAGACCCTGGCCTTTACTGGGAATGAAAGGAATCCCTCTTCCCAGAGTTGTGAACAGAGGCATCACGTGATCTGACTTCCACTTAAAACTAACTGCTGGGGAGCACCTGGGTGGCTCGTCAGTTAAGCATCGATTTCCGGCCCAGGTTGTGATCTCACAGTTCCTGAGTTTGAGCTCCACATCAGGCTCTGTGCCTGGAGCCTGCTTCAAATTCTGTCTCCTCCTCTCTGCCCCTCCCCTGCTCATTCTCTCTGTCTCTCTCTCTCCCTCCCCCCCCCCCCCAAGTAAGCATTAAAAACAACAACAGCAACAACAAAAACAACTCTGCTACATTGAGACTGGAATTTGGGGGGCCTGGGCAGAAGCAGGAAAATTTAGTAACTTAATCCAGGCAGTCAGGTTGGCTCTGATAGGGTGGGAGCATTAGAAGTGGTGAGAAATGGTCGGGTAATGGATACTTTTTAAAGGTAAACCATTAGGACTTTGTTTTGTTTTTACATTAGGATTTCTTTGAATGTTTGAGGGCTATGAAAGAAAGAAAAGAATGACTAAAATTTCTGGCCTAAGCATTAGGAAATATGAAGCCGCTGTTAATTCAGATGAGACAGTATGTAAAGTAGATTTGACAGAAAACTAGGAGTTCCATTTTGGACGTGTTTAATCAAGGTGGCTATTAATCATCTAAGGGAGATGTTGAGTAGGCAGCCTGGAGGCTGGAGTTTGGGCTGCAGATACGTGGGGTGTTCAGTGTAGAGATACCTGAATTTACAGTCTCAAGACCGGGTGAAATCATAAGAGAGTGAGTGTGAAGAGGCCCGGGACCGAACCTCAGGGTATTTCAGCATGAGGACGGCTGGGAAAAGAAAAGGAATTGATTGGCCAAGGAGACCAAAGAGGAGGGACCGGGCAAGTTGGAGAAAAGGCAAGTGTTTGGTATCCTGGGAGTCAGGTGAGAGTGTGGTGGAGGAGGGCCGGATGTGCTGCTGACGCATCAGGTAAAACAAGAAACGGGTTGCCCTAGTGACCGGGACTGGGGCGGTGCTCGAGGGGGATAGGAGAGTGGGCTGAAAGAGAGCAGGACAGTGACTGGAGACAGCTCATAGAAACAACCCTGACAAGTTTTGCTGCCCAAGGGGACAAAGGTGGGAGAAACAATTTTTTTCCAGTGATTGAGAAAATCCAGTAGAGAGAAAAATTGCTGTGGGTGAGGGGGACACTTGCTGTAGCAACAGCCTTGACTAAGTGGGAGGGTGTAGATTTGGACGGCAGTGTGGCTGGGGCACGGTAGTAAGCTGGGAGGCTGCATATGTGGGTGCAGATGTGTATGTGGGCGATGGAGATGTATGGAAGTTCTCTTCCGTGTGAAGGGGGAGAAAAAGAAGAGGGGAAGAGGAGTGGGAGGGTTTCCGCACCAGGTATGGGGGGCACCACTGAAGGACAGGAGCCCTGCAACAGCGCCCACAGGCGAAGAAGCAGGTTTGAGAGGTAAAGAGCTGTGTTTGAGATCACACAGCTGGTTAATGGCAGAGCCAAGCCTAACCCAAACTGCCTAGTCTCCTGGCCTGGTACTTGATAGATCCACGTGGAACTGATCTTTTCCAAGATAGGATTCTCTTGGCTCTCCTGGTAGCATGTCAACCTGCAGGACTATTCCGAAAATAGCTACCCTCTCTCTCTCTCTCATCTCTGTTCTTGGTGTCTCCATTCTGTCTTGGCGGTCTTCTAGCCCTGCTCTGTATTTTTGTCCTCTGGATCAGTGATGATCAAACTGAAGAGTGCATCAGAGTCTCCTATAAGATTTGTAAAACCTAGATTTCTGAGACCTCACCCTCAGAGTCTTCGATTCAGTAGATCTGGCCTAAGAATTTGCATTAAAAATAATGTTTTTTTCATGTTTATTTCTGAGACAGAGCATGAGTGGGGGTGGGGCAGAGAGAGAGGGAGACACAGAATCAGAAGCAGGCTCCAGTCTCTGAGCTGTCAGCACAGAGCCCGATGCGGGGCTCAAACTCACAAACTGAGATCATGATCTGAGCCAAAGTCAGTCGCTCAACCGACTGAGCCACCCAGGCGCCCCTAGAATTTGCGTTTTTAACATATTCCCAGGTGATGCTGAAGCTACTGATTGAAGAACTATGCTTTGAGAACCACAGAGCTAGACTACACATTTGTCCATTGAGTTGAAGTTTGTGAGCTTGGAAAGCATCTGTCCTCTGTTGTGTCTTAGGAAAACCTCCCACTGACTGTGTTCTAAGAATGTTTGCTGAACTCGTTCATTCATCCAATTTATATTGAATACCCGGTGGTATATGTTGGGATCTGGGAGATAACAGCAATGGAAGACTGTCTCTGTCCCCAAGGAACTAGCGTTTTAGTGAGGGAGACAAATGAATAAGTCCAACAATATGCTTCAGTTATTCCCCCCAGCTTTCCTGATGTATAATTGACAAATAACTGTCTATAATTAAAGTATGCAGGGTGATGATCTGATCTGTGTACATATTCTGAAATGATTCCTACGGTCAAGTTAACAGCCGTTACATTAATCCAGTGAATTGACAGCCATTACCTCACATAGATATGTATTTATTTATTTTTGGTGAGAACACTTGAGTGTACTTCTCTACTTTTATTCATTCCAGTACTGCTTTTAGTGTTTGTATTTTTGCCATATCTGGGTATGACCTGTATTATTACCTAATGTTTACTTTACATGGACCTTGTTAACTTTACATCTCTACATTCTACTGTAAATGGAACATGAGCATCACTAGCTGCTTGCTGAAGGCTCTGGGCCTGAGGCTTGCTCTGCTCAAGGGTAAGAGGCGGTGGCTAGAGAGCTGCTAAAGAGAACTGTGATGGCTTCCTGCCCCTGAGCATTTACACGCACAGGCAAGCTGTTCGCAGCTCCCGTGATCCTTTGCATGACCCCATTTATACTATTTCTCTGTATAGTGCAGGTGGAGAAGCTGAGGCACAGAGAAGTCAGTCGGCCACTATGTAGCAGAGCAGGGGTTGAATCTGGGCAGTCTAGCTCCAGAGGCCATGCTCTTAAGCACCACCTACCTAATCACCACCCCTCGCCCCCCCCCCATCTGAAACTTACTCCTTGCAATCGGAGATTGAAAGAGAACTAGAATGACGCCCTTGCCTTGTGATTCAGTAGTAATTAGGATTGTGTCTGTGTGTCAGCAGAGATCCTGTGTGCCACCGTAGTATGCACCCAACACTTTCAGATCCAGTGGGTTAGAAGACTGGTGTGTGGCGGGCCAGAGGTTTGCTTAGCCTGTTCTGTGAACACTGCACGTAGGAGGGTGGGCGGGGAGGGGTGATGACAAAAAGCTCAGTGGAAGTAACTCTCAGTATCATGAGTGAACCAGGCAAAGAAGAGGGTTGAGGAAGGTCTTTTCAGGCAAGACAATAGTGATCCCTAAGAATGCAAGACAAAGCTGAGAGAGGTGCTGGGGGCTTGACAGGAAAGCTTTGGGAAGACAGTCGGTTGGAATGGGGAGGACGAGGGCTCTGGGGCCACAGAGATCTGGGATGAAATCCCAGTCTTGGCTATTAATAATCTCGTAATCTTGGTGCGTTTCTTCATTTCTCTGAATTCCGTGTCATCTTTGTCTGGTAAACAGGGATAACTATTTCTATCTGATCTGGTTACTGTGAGGAACAGAAATAATGTAAGTATTATGACATGAGTGGTCATTATTATTCGTTACCTCTGTGTTTAGAGAGCTCATGCTCTCAGCGGTGTACAGGGGGCATCGAGACGGGACAAAAGCAGAATATCTTGTCATACTGCTTCCTGATGGAAGATGAGGAAGCCTGAATTGAGGCAGTTAGAGAGGGGAAGACAGGTAGGGATAGCCGAGCGATATCTGATGTTGGCAGATTTTAGCCAAAATTACTGCTGTTTGCAAGTGACCCTGAAAGTCCATAACAGATTTTACTTTATAATTTTGCTGAGACACCCTAAGAGGTATTTTTCATGAAAGTCGCTTGCTGGTGAGGGTGATGGAAGTGAAGAGAAAATAATGCAGCCTAAGGAAAATGGTTTCTGAGACAGAAACCCACCGAGGATGAAGAGTAAGGGTCAGACTGAGCAGACTTGGATCCGTGGTGTGGCCTCTGTGTAAGCAGAATGCTGTGCAGGGTACCTGCAGCAAAGAGGAAAAGCCATTTGTTTTCATCCAATGTAAAAATTCCACATCTGAGGAGATGGGACAGGTCAGGTAAAAGTTAGAAAGAGTTTAATAGCTTTACAAAGCGCTGTAGTCCTGGGGATGCCTGCTTGGCTCAGTGGGTTAAGCGTGAGACTCTGGATTTCAGCTCAGGTCATGATCTTGTGTTTCATGAGTTCAGTGCTGACAGTGCAGAGCCTGCTTGGGATTCTTTCTCTTCCTCTCTCTGCTCCTACCCTGCTTTCTTTCTCTCTTTCTCTCTCTGTCTCTCAAAAATAAATAAACATAAAAAAAAAAAAAAAAAGACACTATAGCCCTGGGTTTATATGACCAGGGTTATCTGAGGGGTCAGTTGGAAACTGTTTGTTTATTTATTTGTTTATTTATTTATTTATGAAAGAGAGCACACGAGCTGGAGAGGGAGAGAGAGAGAGAGAGAGAGAGAGAGAGAGAGAGAGAGAGAGAGAGAATCTTAAGCAGGATCCATGCCCCAGCACGGAGCCCAACATGGGCTGTATCTCAAAACTCTGAGATTATGACCTGAGCTGAAATCAAGAGTCAGACGCTTAACTGAGTGAGACACCCAGACGCCCTGAAGATTTATATTTTAAGAGAGAACTTGACATGTTAAAGTAAGGTCAAAGGAAGGCCTCCAGGTATACAGTATAAAAGATGTCTGGACTGTCTGAAATATTTTTTTTTTAATATTTTATATTTATTTTTGAGACAGAGCATGAGCAGAGGAGGGGCACAGAGAGAGGGAAACACAGAATCAGAAGCAGGCTCCAGGCTCTGAGCTGTCAGCACAGACCTCGACGCGTGGCTTGAACTCACGAACTGTGAGATCATGACCTGAGCCAAAGTCGGACGCTCAACTGACTGAGCCACTCAGGCGCCCCAGGACTGTGAAATCTTAAATACACCTCATCCATCTAAACTAGAAGCATATGATTATACAGACTGGTGGGTTCACCCTAGATTTCCCATTGGGAAAGGCTGCAAAAGGAGCAGGTGAAAGAAACCAAGAGTTTGATAGTCTGATTTTAGACACATTATATTTGAGATGTCTAAATGATCTGGTCTTTCAAACATATTTTGAGTATCACTTCACGGCCTTTTGGCTAAGATCAAGCTCAAACATACTTTGAGTAGAACTTGATGCTGGCCTTTTCCCGTGTATTCAGTTTTTCCTTCCTGTCTCTCAAAAAAAAAAAAAAAAAAAAAAAAGTAAAATACCATACTTTGGAGGACAAATGACTGAAAGTCATATGTCTCAGTAATAATTACTTCTGACCTGAGTCTCATTTACTTCATCTTGCCTGAAATCACAACATGAATCAATGGCAGAGTCAGAATTTGAACCCAGGTCTCTTGAATGCTTTGCGTTATACCCGACTGCCATATGCAGGCTGTGTATCCTTAGACAAATCCTCAAGCTCTCCATCTGTTTCCTGCCTGGCCCCAAAGAGATAACATATGTGAAAGTGCTGTGTGAACCTCAGCACCGTGTATCCTTGAGAGGTGTTCTCATCCTCGTCATTTAGATGTTTTCCGTGTTAATGTGCTTAAGGTTTCTGATCTGGGAATAGTAAGGTTTCTTTCCGTTCTAATTGTGGACTGAGCCTCCTTGGAGAGAAAGCGTGCTGTACAATGAATTCCTCTGTACTCCAGAACATGTTCCTTTGGTCTCTGTTTTAGAAATTGCCCCATGGTGATCAAAACTATAAAGGCTTTCAAAGACAGCTTATCACGCCCATCAGCTGAGCACACATGGTGTGTGTGGCAGCACTTAGAGAGGGAGTTAGGGAGAACCAACATTTCATTGACACCACCTCCTTTGTTCCAGGCCCTTTACATATTTGAGATAATCTTTACAGTTGCCCTAGGGATTATATAATATTCCCATTTTATAAATGAGGAAAGACAGGCTGAGTCACCACCAGGAAGTGAGGGAGCTTGAATTCTAACCCTGTTCCTTCCGACTCAGAGCAGCTTTCACATCGTGCCCTGTTGCCTCAAGAAGGAAAGAGAAGGAAGGATACTTGGGCTCCCTTGTATATGATTCCTCCTAATAGCTTCAAGTATAAGACCAGAGGAAGGGTGAGCCCTACAAAACGGCATGAAAACGTTAAAAAACTGGGGCAAACAAGATGCCCTTGTGGGCACCCTCCTTGGGACTTCTGGGATGGAAAACCTGTCGGGGACTGCTGCCACTTTTTTTCTGTTTCCATCTGCTTGGGGCTTCCCCTTCACCCAAATCGTTGCCGTTCATTCACTTAACAAACATTGACTGAAGCACCAGCTCGTACTGAATGAAGACAGAATTAAGACACACATGGTTCCTCCCCTGATGGGGCTAAAGGCTGTAGTGGAGGAAGGGAGCAGGCAGAGTGTAAAAGGATGGATAAAAAGCAATATATATTAATCATAGAATTGCCATTTGATTCAGCAGTTCCACTTCCAGGCATATACACAAAAGAAATGAAAGCGGGAGAACAGATACTTGGACACACACGTTCCCAGCAGCGCTATCCACAATAGGTAGAGGGTAGAAACTGACCCAAGTGTCCATGGATGGATGCGTATATACACAAAACGTGGTACGTCCCTAATGATACAATGTTATTCAGCCTTAAAAAGGAGTGAAGTTCTGACACATGTTACAAGTTGGAGGAACCTTGAGGACATTACTCTAAGTGAAATAAACAGTCACGGAAGGACCAGTTTTGTCCGATTCCACTCATGTGAGGTTCCTAAAGTGGTCAGATTCATAGAGACAGAAAGTAGAACAGTGGTTCCCAGGAACCGAGGGGAGGGGAGAATGGGGAGTTAGTTACTCTTTAAGGGGTACTGTCAGTTTGGGATGATGAAAAAGTTCTGGAGACTAGTGGTGCTGGTTGCATGACAATGAGTACACTTAACACCACTGAAGGGGGCACTTAACGGTTACAATGAGGCCGCCTGGGTGGCTCAGTCAGTTAATCATCTGACCCTTGGTTTTGGCTCAGGTCACAATTTCACAGTTTGGGAGTCAGCCCCACACCGGGCTCTGTGCAGGCAGCACGGAGCCTACTTGGGATTCTCTCTCTCTCCCTCTCTCTCTACCCCTTCCCTGCTCACTCTCTGTTTCTCAAAATAAATAAACGTTTTTTAAAAATGGTTGAAATGGTAAATTTTATGTTGTGTCTACTTTGCCACAATAAAAAAAGTAATATATTTGGAGCTCCGTCTTGGAAAAAGTGAAATGAAAAGTTAACAACATATTCATCTTCTATTTAACCAAAAAAAGGAACCTGTGTCGTCATATGATAGCCGTCATGGTAAGGGCCACAGAGAGTGCCCCCTGGAGCGGGAAGAGAAAATAGCTCTGGTTAGCCGTGGGAGGCGGGGGTGGGGAGACGGGAGGACTTCCTCAAGAGAATGGCATTTAAACTAAGTCCTGAAAGGGGTGCCTGGATGGTTCAGTTGGTTGAGTGTCCCAACTTCTGGCTCAGGTCCGTTCAAGCCCTGAGTCGGGCTTTGTGCTGACAGCTCGGAGCCTGGATCCTGTTTCAGATTCTGTGTCTCCCTCTCCCTCTCTCTGTCTCTTCCCCTCCCCTGCTCGCGCTCCGTCCCTCTCTCTCTCTCTCTCTCTCAAAAAATAAACATTAAAAAAAAAAAAAGTAACATCAGCCCTGAAAAGAGTTAGCTTGGTGAAAGTGGGGTGGGTAAGTGTGGAGGACACAACACTGCAGAAGGCCAGGAGCAGGAAAAGCCCTTGGGGCAGTTGAGGATCCACAGGGCCTGTGCAGAAGAGCACAGGAGGAGACAGAGTGGGGGCGGCGGGCAGGTTGGGTTTGCAGGGCCTTGCAAAGGATTTTAGGTTCCTCCCAGAAGCACATGGAGTCCACCAAAAAGTCCGAGCAAGGGATTTTTATTTCTAATTGGCAAGCCCATCGACTCCATTGAGATTAAGTAGGAAGGAATGAAATTAATGTTACTGAGGGATTACTCTGTATCAGCTAGCTGCTTTACCTACCGTTCAGCTTTCACTACAAGTAACACTTGGCCCGGTGGAGATGATGCAAGTGTTTGACTTTACAGATGAGGCTTGGGGAAGTCAAGTCATTTGACCCATGACAGTCAGTGCTGCGTGTGGGATCCTGGGCTCTGTGCATTAAAGGGTCCTTCCCTGGACCTCCTCTAGGAGCTGTGCACCTCCTCACAGGGTGAGGAGGCCATGGGGTCCAGAAATTGTGCCAACCCAGAGCCTGTACCTCTTCCAGACCATACAGTAAGTGCCCAAACTCCACATTTCCCTGCTCAGATAGCCCCTACTCTCTTCCAGAGCCTCTTCCATGGGTCCCTCCTCCTAAGAACACTGGTATGTGTACCCTCAGGCCCAAGGGGTGGCAAAGGGACAGTTGTTTGTGGGAGTGTGACTTTGGATTTGTGGCTGATCTGGCCCCACAGGTGAATCAGAGGCCCTTGTGGTGCAGGGCAGAGCTACTCGTTTCCTGATGCTATTATAAAAAATTATCACAAACGTATTCTCTTACATTTCTGGAGGTCAGAAGTCTGAAATGGGTCTCAGTGGGCTGTAATCCAGGTGTTGGCCAGGCTGAGCTCCTTTCTGGAGGCTTTACAGGAGAATCCATTTACTTGCCTTTTCCAGGGTCTAGAGGCCACCTGTGTTTCTTGGCTTGTGGCCCCTTTCCTCAAAGCAGTAATCATATGACTCAAACCTCTGCCTGTGTGTCACATCTTTGATTCTTCTGCTTCCCTCTTTCACTTGTTAGGATCTTTGAGATTGTATTGGGCCCACCCGGATAATCCAGGATAATCTCCCTATTTCAAGGTCAGGTGATTAGCAATCTTAATTCCCCTTTGCTGTGTGAAATAATATATTCACAGGCTGCAGGGATTTGGCTGTGGATGTCTTGAGCGAAGGGGGCATTATCCTGCCTACCACGGGTGGGAAGAGAAGTGGGTTCGTTCAGGGGCTGATTTTCCTTGTGCTGCCATAATCCCAACAACTCCAGAATTCCAAATTCAAACCTAGCCTTCCAGGTCATTATGAAGGCGTATTTATTAAAGTAGGAGAGTGGAATAGAAACTATAGGTAATGGTTTGTTAGTTTATAACTTTCAGCCCTTCAGACGTACCATGTGTGGGCCTCCGTTTGCACTCCTGCCACCAGCCCTGCATAGATTAGGGGGAGACCTGACCCCAAATCACGTCGCGAGTGTTGGAGTTAGAACACAGATCCTCAGTTATTTTGCACAAAGAGTAGGAAGACAGCGGCCCCCCCACCACCATTGCACTCAGTTTTGATACTGTGTTTATCTCTCTGCCCACCTGGTGGATGACAGGGCTGCCTGGTTTTAATCTCCCATCCAGAACTTGGCTTCATGAAGCTTCCAAAGCTGCGGTTCTCCTCTAACGGGGTCCAGTCTGCTCATACCTCGCTCATACCACTTATCACCCTATGTGAATATCTCTTATACAGACTCTCCTCTGGGTCACTCACATTCATTCATTTGTGGATTCACCAAACAACTGGCACCTTCGCTGGGGATACGGAGATGGTTTAGGCACCAACCCTGCCCTCAAGGGGCTCCCAGTCCAGTGAGGGCGCCAGACAATGAGACGGACAGTGACAATAGCTGCAGGGGCAGTGGTGATGACCGTCAGGGCAGATCCAGGGCTGGGGTTAGGTCGAGCCTTTTCAGAGAAAGTGGTTCACAAGCTGAGTCTTAACTAGGCCAGAAGGCTGAGGGCTGGAATTTGGGTTGAGAGAGTGGCATGTTCGTAAGCCACAAAGGGGCAAGTTTCGGGTGGTGCTAATAGAACAGAGTGGGAGGTAGGAGGAGGCAGAAATAAGGCTTAAAATACTAAGAGCTGGATTGACCCTGATAGGCCATAGGCTTCATGAAGGGCTTAAGCGCTATTCTTCGCTTAACCTCCAGGCCAGCAAGGTGTCTGGTATATAGCAGGTAGTTAATAAAGATTTGCCGAAAGATCGAGTGACCTGGAGTTCCCCAACGCCATACAGAGGAACCTGCACCCTATATCCGGGAGCCCAGTGGTTCTCCACCCTGGCTGCATGTTAGCATCACCTGGGGGAGGTTTTTAAAACTAACCATCTGGGCCCACCCCAAACCAGGTTAGTGTGAATCTCAGCGTAATGGGGACTTGGTTTCTTGGGATCATCTTAAAAACTCCCTAGGTGATTCTAAAGTGCAGCCAGGGCTGAGAATCGGGGCTGCAGACCACAGGAAGCCATGGAAGGGTTTTACCCAAAATCAGATTTGCATGTTAGAAATGCTCTGAAGTGACAGCTCTACAGGAAATGAATGGGGCTGGGTGCCTATGTGCTGGTCGTTTAAAGGTTATTTTGATGACCCGGGTGTGAGAGGATGAGAGCCTCGACTCAAGGAAATGGAAAAGCGAGCAGATTTGGAGAGAGTTGAGGAAGATAAGAGTCAGGAGGTTCTGGTGGCTGGGGGTGGATGGATAAGAATCTAGGATGGGCCCCCTCACCTCAGGCTTGGGCAATTTAGTGAATGTTAAGTGTGACTTAACATTAGTTGAGTGGCTGTTAAGCCCCGGGCTCTCCCTAATCTCCTTCACCTTGCCTCAGGCCCTGAGTATAGCTCCAGCTAAATTCTTTTCTTCTTCACCCCTCTTCACTACCCATTCTGTCCCATTGGGGAAGGGTGGGGGCGGGGCGGGGGGCGGGGAATGACACTTCTTCCACAGAATCTGACTCACTGGTAGCGGTCTGTAGCTCCACTCCTCCATGCTGTCCCCAAAACACACTCTGAGCCTGTTTTCTTAAAAAAAACAAAAAAAGTAATAAAAGGGGTACAGGAATAAGGGGCGTCAAGGAGAAGTTTTCCTCTACTGTTATCTAAGCAACACTCATGTAAGAACATTTGGCAAATGCTGAAAAAGTTTAATCGATTCGTGCCCACATGCACCCAGTCGCCACCATCATTCTGGTGTGTTTCCTGCCCTCCTTCCCCATTTCACTAGAGATAGGTGATTCTGTTTTGTTCCTTTTATAGCTGTAATCATATTAGTGAAACTGCACTGATTATAAAAATGAGAGGGCACAGGGGCGCCTGGGTGGCGCAGTCGGTTGGGCGTCCGACTTCAGCCAGGTCACGATCTCGCGGTCTGTGAGTTCGAGCCCCGCGTCGGGCTCTGGGCTGGTGGCTCGGAGCCTGGAGCCTGTTTCCGATTCTGTGTCTCCCTCTCTCTCTGCCCCTCCCCCGTTCATGCTCTGTCTCTCTCTGTCCCAAAAATAAATAAAAACGTTGGGAAAAAAAAAATTTTTTAAAAAATAAATAAAAAAAAAATAAAAATAAAAATGAGAGGGCACCTTCGGGGAGGCAGCTTTTGAGGGTGGTGCAGAGAAAGCACCAGGAAACTATACCCAGTGCAGACCAGGGTGTGCAGCGTGGGCTCTCATACAGCGTTGGTGGGAATGAACATACGTTGGTACGTTCTGGGTACACTCAGCCTTTCTGGGGGGCAATGTGACAACATCTACCAAAAACTTATGTATACATGACCTTTACCCCATAATTCTACTTAGAATTATCCTACAGAAATAGGGGCTCCTGGGTGGCTCAGTTGGTTGAGCGTCCGACTTTGGCTCAGGTCATGATCTCACGGTTCGTGAGTTCCAGCCCCACATCAGGCTCTGCGCTGGCCGCTCAGAGCCTGGAGCCTGCTTCGGATTCTGTGTCTTCCTCTGTCTCTCTGCCTCTCCGCCGCTTGTGCGCGCGCTCTCTCTCTCTCTCTCTCTCTCCCTCAAAAATAAATAAACGTTAAAAAAATTGTTTAATAAAAGAATTATCCTACAGAAATACATATTCAAGTGCACACATTTAGGTGAACAAGGTGCTTAATACGTTCGTTTTTAATAAAACAAGGAAAACTGGAGACAACCAAAATGTCTGTAAGGAGCTAAGTTAAATAAATTACAGTTAAGTCCACAGAAATGGACCACCACACTGATAAGGAAAGTGCTCCATGGTGAGTTGTTAGAAGGCAGACAGCGCATTGCAGGATGGCACATGTGTTCCCTTTTCGTATTAAAGGCAAACACAAAATGTTTGTGTTTTGAGAGGGAGCCGCTAACCTGTGAACAGTGGTGGCCACAAAGAGTAAACTGGTGAGATTTGGGAGGTAGGGACTTGACCCCTGGAAGCTCCACAGGCCTGCCGGCATCTCCCCGAGGTTCAGGCTCTACCGCGAGGCCATGGGGTTCAGTCCCAGTGCTACTTCTATAACCAGCAGTGTGACCTTTGACAAGTCGTTGCCTTTCTGTGCCTTCCTTTTGTCACAAGTAAAGGTGAGCTCATGACTGTTCCTGTCTCACGGGGCTGAAGTGAAAATGATTGAATTCACGCACAGCGCTTCACAGGGCTTCAGACCGTGAATGTGCTTGCCCGATATTAGCTACATCAGATCCTGAGTTCGCGTTCCAGCTTTGCCATTCATTGAGCAGATTTCTTCACTCCTCTGAGCCTGGGTTCCCTGCAAGGGTGTCAGGATTTGGGATCATAATATGTCAATATCTCGCAGAAGACATGGTCTCTGGCTCCAGTTCCTGGCCCCATGGCAGAGTTGGTAAGCCAGTCTCCGGAGTCTGTCCCTGAGAGTGGGTCCCATTAAATCTCCAATTGAGGGGGAGCATACTTCAGTGCTTTCGGAGCCAGAGGTCATTGAAGTGGGTAGAGCAGCCCCAGTGCCAGAGGGCGGGAGAGCGGATGTGGCCAGAGGCAGGGTTCTGCTGCTACTCAGCCCCAGCACCTGGTATCCGGTGGAGACCCGGCCAAGAGCTGCCGGATCCTACCATTTTTCAAGAGAAGTTGTGAAATCTCCTGATTTTTACTCTTGGCAGAGTTCAATTTTGTAAACACCGTGATTGCAATCAAAACATGGAAGCCAGTTATATGTAGCCCACCGGCTGCCAGTTTGCTATCTCCACTCCAGCTTTTCTGTGTACGGCTTAGCAAATATTTACCGAGTGCCTGCTGTACCCGTGCTCCTTCAGTGCCTGGTCATGTTTACTGTCCCGTCACCTCGGGTCTGCTGGCCCGGTATTGCCAGCAGGTACTAATTCAGTCAGCTGGGCCTAAATTGGTATTTCATCGCGGCTTCAATTTGCATTTCCCGGATTACTACCAAGATTGATCATCTTTTTGTGTATCTGTAGACGTTTCCTCTTCCTCAACAGAGCTTTTGTTTCGAGCCTTTGGATCATCCTCTGGTTGTTGATAGATTTAAGGCTTCCCTAATGGAATTTTTCTTTTGGATAACCTCACACCCACTAGACTGACCTTCTTGTTCGGGCTTGGGACTGTCTGCACATCTCAGGAGGCCCAGCACCAAACACGGTGCCGTGCTGCAAAGCAGGGGCTCAGTGAGGAGTTGAATGAATCAAGTGTTACTGCAAAGGCAGGATATTCCTTGATTTATTTTGCAGTTCTTGGCGCAAGTACTATCGATTTAGTTATCCACTTCTCCAACAAGCAGAGCTCCCCCACTTTGCTGAGAAAACAGACCGAGGGAGACTTTCTGTGTCTTGCCTGCTAAAACCAGAGAGTAAAAAGAGGAACTAGCTGGCCTTCAGGGACCTGTGATTCTTTTAGGTGATTAGGGAAGTGTCTTTTGAATGGAGCATTGAAGCTTGAGAGAGGGCAAGATTGGAACGCTGATAATCATCGGCATAGAAATTATCCTAACACGAGGCTGAGGATAAAAAGTCTCGAGAGGAGAGGTGCGTGCTCCCTTGGTAGTTGGTGCATCCCATTAATCCCTGTAATTAATTGAATGTGCCTTTTTCCCCATGACATAGAGGGTCCTCCCTCCTTGACTGCTGGATCCCAAAGTGCAGCCTCTTCCTTGGTGAAGTAGAAAGACCATTGTTTTCACAGCCAGAGACCTGGGTTCCACTGCCAGTGGTTTCTGTTAACCCACCAAGCCTCAGTTTCTTTTTCTGTTAAAATGGGGACAGTAGTAACCCGACTCATAAGGCTGTTCTTTGAATGAGAAAACATGGAAAGCACCCACTTCTGTTAATAATACCAAGTCTCCTGTTTAAGCTTTGCTCTTACTATTTCCGTAACTAACATTCCTTCATGCCAGGTCAGAGGGGCGCGCCTCTTCTCTGGCGGGGAGGATGTAACGCGCTATTTGACTTAGAATCCATCTGCCTGTCTCAGGCCACTCTGCTCCCATCAGTGGTCTTCAGTGGATTTGCTGACCAAGCCTGGTCTTGGTCTTTGTCTGTGGCGGCAGTTTCTCGGATTCTTGGTTTCACAGCAACTTCTCTAGAGAGTAAGTTCCTTGAGGGCTGCAGGGAGGTCACAGTGGTTTGAACACGGTGGTTCTGTATGGCTGATTTTGCACCTGCGCTCAGATGACCAGCTTTTTGTTTTCAAGGTAAAAGAGGCCAGTCTCACGACCCTTGTAATCTACCCACTGGAAGCATTTGTGGATATGTTTATCAGTTTCAGGGTGTCTTGACCAAGATTGGGGGGAAGGGGGAACACACTGTGAGCACTGCCTTTTCCCTCGGCTCTCTTTCATTTACCCTCCGCTCAAGGCACACTTCCGTTTCCTCCAGTCCTGCAGATTGTCAGACCTCTAGTCCCTTTACACCTACTGTCGTCTCACCCTGGAGTGTTCTGCCGCTCACTTACTTCATCTCGGTCAAATTCCTTCCTTCTCATCCTTCAAGAGCTGGGTCAAATGATCCCTCTCTGAAGCCTCCTCGGGCCCTCCAGGAAGTTAGGCCTCTCTTCTTGGTACATATTCATTCACTCACTCACTTGGTCAGCTACAGCTTAATTCAAGGCCTGTTGTGTACCAGGCAGAGGCTATTGGGGTTGTGAAAAAAAAGAAAAAGGCCTAGGGGCTCCTGGGTGGCTCAGCCAGTGGTTAGGCATCCGACTTTGGCTTCGTGAGTTCGAGCCCCCCATCGGGCTCTGTGCTGACAGCTCAGAGCCTGGAGCCTGCTTCGGATTCTGGGTCTCCTTCGGTCTCTGCCCCTCCCCCACTTGCTCGCGCGCTCTCTCTCTCTCTCTCTCTCTCTCTCTCTCAAAAATAAATAAACATTAAAAAAATTCTTTAATAAAAAAATTTTTTTTAAATAAGTCCTTGCCGCAATGAAGTTCACAGGCAAACATGCAGACGGACAAGCTGACTGTGTTAGGGAAGCACTGAATGGGGAGCACCATACTAGCCTCAGGGGACAGATGATGGGGAAGTTTCCCGAAGGTGGTGACCCGAGTCTCAAGAGTGTGTGAATGTCCAAGTGGAGGGACAGGCTCAGGCAAAGGCACAGAGGAAAGAAATAATGTGGTGTGTGCAGGACAAAGGCAAGCAGTTGGTTTTGCTGGAACATAGTCAGGGGCCAGAAAATGCAGGACTTTCTAGAACCATATGAAATTGTCATTTCTGTAGGTCAAAACAAAAATAGTCAGATATCATCAATTTCATATGGTTCAAGTAAATATGTTACCCTAAGGGTCTTGAATCTTAGTGTTTCTCACTCTTCTTCTTCTTCTTCTTCTTCTCCTTCTTCTTCTTCTTCTTCTTCTTCTTCTTCTTCTTCTTCTTCTTCTTCTTCTTCTTTTGAGAGAGAGAGGGCACAAGTGAATGAAGGGTAGAGAGAGGGAGAGAGAATCCCACAAGGGGCAGAGAGGGAGAGAGAGAGAGAGAAGGGGGGCTCACCCGGGGCTCGTGTTTTGCCTGAAGTGGGGCTTAAGCTCACCTGAACCAGTACTCGAGCTCTCCCAAGGCGGGGCTCGTGCTCACCCGATGTGGAAGTCGAAGTCATGAACTGTGAGATCCTGACCTCAGTCAAAGTCAGATGCTTAACAGTCTGAGCCACCCAGACACCTTCAAACTTCTGTCATTCTTGAACCACCTTCATGATTTTAACCTTCCAGGAGTTCCTACCTAAGTATCCTATTTCTTTCTTTCTTTCTTTCTTTCTTTCTTTCTTTCTTTCTTTCTTTCTTTCTTTCTTTCTTT
>NW_024412388.1:17707932-17708163 GCF_014898765.1 Herpailurus yagouaroundi
TTTCTTTCTTTCTTTCTTTCTTTCTTTCTTTCTTTCTTTCTTTCTTTTTCTCTCTCTTCTTTCTCTCTCTCCCTACTCTTTCTTTCTTTCTTTCTTTCTTTCTTTCTTTCTTTCTTTCTCTTCTTTCTTTTTCTCTCTCTTCCTTCTCTCTCCCTACTCTTTCTTCCTTTCTTCCTTTCTTTCTTTCTTTCTTTCTTTCTTTCTTTCTTTCTTTCTTTCTTTCTTTCTTTC
>NW_024412388.1:17708173-17713554 GCF_014898765.1 Herpailurus yagouaroundi
TTCTTTCTTTCTTTCTTTCTTTCTTTCTTTCTTTCTTTCTTTCTTTCAAAAGAGCATGTATGCTTGCCACATGACCAGGAAAGGGGCAGAAAGAGGGAAAGAGAGAATCCCAAGCAGGCTCTGAGCTATCAGCACAGAGCCCTACATGGGGCTCGATCTCACAAACTGTGAGATCATGACCTGAGCCAAAACCAAGAGTTGGATGCTTAGCCGACTGAGCCACCCAGACATCCCTCCTATTGATTTTTTTATGAAGAGAATCACTTTTTTACTTAAATTTATTTATGTGAAAATGGGGGGGAAATCATTTGACATAAAAAGAAGTTCTGAAAACGAAACTAGATCTTGTTGCCCATCATGTTCTGCCTAAAAACTGTCCACAAATAAAAGGGGTCTCAGCAACTTTAAGAGAAGTTTGCAGCTGGAAAGTTTGACAGAGGGGACATCATTTAAGAGCCCAAGAATGTCCGTGGCAGTAGGGATTTCGAGAAGATGGAATCAAGAAATCTTGAGCTTTGGGGCCAGACAAACATGGCTTTGACTGTGCTGCTGACACATTCTGTTAGGTCCAAATCCTTAGTTCCCTCATCTGTGAAATGGAGATTACATGAGATCTATATTGCAGGATTAAGGATAAAGTTGATAGTTAATGCAAATTGCTTAGCATAATGCCTGGCATGTTGGAAGTGCCCAGAATTGGGATTATCACTATTATTTTGATCAGCCCTCCTCAGTTAACAGATGGGGAAACCGGGCTGGACAGAGTCAGGTAGTAAGTCAGGGATGGAGGAGAGGTGACCAGCACTAGGCATTTAGACATGTGCGCAGGCCAGTGTGGGCTTTGGAGCTGAGCAGGGCACATTTTGGGTTTGTCACGTAACCACATTCGGGCTAGTTGCTCAACCTCTTTGAGCCTTGGGTTCTCCCTCCTTACAAAGCCTCATGAGATTGTTGAGGGTGGAGAGGTGACACATGTAAGAGTGGCAGAGCTGGGTCACCCACCTAGAAGGCAAGGAGCCTTTCTTCCAGCTCTGTGTGGTGCTGCCTTCTTAATCTCTGCTTAACCCAGTGGGTTTTATTTATTTATAATTTAATCAATCTGGACTTAATCCAATCAGTGTATCTCTCATCCTCCCTCCTTCCTTTTCTCTCTCGTTACTGTCTAGTACTGTCAGTTCCAGGCTCACTGCCCTTGGCTCACAGGTTTTCAAACAACTTCCTTTGAAGGGCGTTCTCAGCGAAGACCACAACCACATTCTAAGTTTTGGGGGCTGGGAGCATAGGGTATCAATGTCCTCATCTTGTGAAATGTATAGTGAGGATTAATTAAGATAACATTATTGGTTGATAGCACTCTGCCAGGTGTGTTCACGCACAATCTCATTTAATCCACACAACGGTGTTGCCAGGCAGATCTTTCATTCAATTCTGTCGATATTTATTAAGTGCCTGCTACGTTCTAGATACTGTTTTATCCACAGTGGTGCCTCATGGAGCTTACATAATGGGAAGAGATTATAAAAACATGAACCACTAAATAAGGTCATTTCAGATTGTGATAAAAGCTACAGCAAAAATAAAATAAAGGGCTAAGAGAGGGCGTTTAGGTCACTACCTAGATACAATGTATACAAATTCATATAATGTAAACATACCAAAGTATAAACTTGTTACTTAGAAATTTTTATGGTAGCTTCTTTTCCTGGTAAATACAGATTCTCAGTGGGCTGCTGTCCACGGGCATTAGAGAATGCTGCAGTCAGCTCTCGTTAGACAAAGGGCCTCCGATTTTCTAGGCCCGGTATTCTTAAATTGTTAGTGGAGAGTTTAATCCACCTTCACGGCAGTCTATGAGAGGTGTGGATTTCGAATCTCAGACCAGACCATTCCCTGGATCTAGGAGTCTCTGCTTGCATTGCGATATTTGAGGAGGGTGAACCCAGCCTGCGAAACCAAGAAGATGCCATCCCTAAATAAATAACCAACTGAGCAAGTTTGAAGGATGTGAAACAAAGATGAATGTAGTCAATTCAGAAAAAATGAGCCCATTGGGAAGAGAACAGTGGCTACAGCTGTGCAGAACGAAACTGCCCAGATGGAGGGTTTTATATTCTCCTTTACAGCAGAACACAATATTCTCTTTACCAAGGCAATGAATTTTTCCTAATAATTGCTGCTAAAAAAAAAAAAAAAAAAAGCCCTACTTTACGTCCGTTGCTTAACATAACATATTAATAAGCTTCGCAAGAAATCTGTAAAGTAGAAGGAAACAATTTCAGCCAGTGTAAGTAACTGGGTCGGGAGCCTCCATTAGCATTGGGACAGCTGGGGTGGGACTCAGGTGGTCACTGAGTCTCAACCCTGCGTCCTTTACACCCGCCATCCAACCAACCTCAGATGCCACCTACTTAGTGAGATAGAGAAGTGACAGACCACAGGCCAGGAGAGGTCCAAGACGGAGGCCCTCCATCCACCAGTATTCCTTCTCAGCACAGTGGTCAGCCCGTGGAACCTCACCTGATCATTCCATGGAAGGCAAGGACTCCTTTCTGCTGTTGAGGACAAGATGGTTGGTTGTTTTTTATTCTTTTGCTTGTTTTCCAGTGTGTTAAGTGACTGGAGTACCAATCAGCCTGAGATTGCCCCTGTCCAAAATTAAAATATCTTTAAGCTATTTTCGCGAGCGGGGCACCAGCCCGGCTCAGCCAGTAGAGTGTGCGGCTCTGGATCGCGGGGTTGTAAGTTCAAGCCCCACGTTGGGTGTAGAGGTTACTTAAAGACAATAAAATCTTTAAAATCAGAAGTTATTTTCATTATAAAAATAGACCATACTTGTTGTAAAAACTCAAAAGTGTGCCTAGCAGAAGACTCCCATCTTTCTCTCCCAGCAGAGCCTTAAAATTACCTTCTGACCAGAAGAAGATGGGTCTTTTAATTCCTTTCACAGGGGGCGCAGATAAGAGATAAGACAGCTAGGAACTCCCCCTCAAGTGTTCAGATGATAATCTGGGCTGGCCTGAAGTTTATTAATAAGTGGTCCAGTTTTCAACAGACCCTTTATGGGATGTCACCTGTGTGCTAGGTGTCGCTGATCCAAAATGGACAAAATAGCCTCTGACCTTAGGGAACTCCTTCTGGTGTTAAACACCCTGTTGTAAACCAAGGATTACAATGGTAATCCCTAGTGAACATACAGAGAATCCCATTTTTAGAGCCGGTTAAAAACTGTCTTTTAGATGCGAACGACACAGAATTGACTGGTCAGAGAAGTGTTCATTTAGCCAAGTGTGAGAGTTCTTTACTGTGCAGGTAAGCCTGACTCGGGCTGACATAGACACAGAGGGGGCAGAGGGTGGGATGCACCCTCTCCAGCAATCCTTAGCGGCGTGTCTTGTTTCTTTTCTGTCTGGTTGTTGAGATCTCCCTAGGTAACATGCGCAGTATGTTCCATGTGCCCCGAGTATATGCCAGGTCGGTTAGTCAGCAATTCTGCTTCAAGAATCGGCCTGTTTTCCATTACACCATTACATTCAAAATGGAAGGAATTTAAAATGTAAAAGCATTTGCTGTGGTGAGGAGGGAGACTCTAGGGCCAGGACCAGAATCCAAGTCTCCTCACCAGTTTAGTGCCTTTTCTGTTAAAATCCACGGTTGAGTCTTAGGGCACCAAGTGGGTGGTCACTAATCTTGTATGGACTTTTTTTTTTTCTTTTTATGTTTATTTCTTTTTGAGAGAGACAGAGACAGAGCCTGAGTGGGGGAGGGGCAGAGAGAGAGGGAGACACAGAGTACAAAGCAGGCTCCAGGCTCCAAGCTTGTCAGCACAGAGCCCCACGCGGGGCTCAAACTCACGAACTGTGAGATCATGACCTGAGCCGAAGTCAGACGCTCAACTGACTGAGCCACCCAGGAGCCCCTTGTATGGACTTTTTATACAGTGCTTATTATATCACCTGTATTGTGCTGGGCAGCAGAGATTTAAAGTTGGAGAGGTCGGTTACTGTGCTTGATAAATATCCCAGTGGCAAGATAGAAGAATAAACTGACAATCTATCTACACCCTGAAAAGGATCAGTTGTAGAGGGAGGGACACCAAGCTAAGTGGTGAGAACACAGTAGGGAGGGCTTCTCAGCATAGTGAGTGAATGAAAGCTCATTTTCAGAATTTAGAATGAAAAAAAATACACATATATATTTTTATATACATATTTTTATATTGTATTTTTATATGTATTTTTTATGTATTTTTTATATACATGTATATAATTTTACCCCTTTGTCCAGAGCTGAGAGATCTGGAAGAATCTCCAGGCTTTCCCACACTGGGTGAGAGGTCAGACTAAGTACATTGCCAAGTTACTATTGGAGATTGGATTAGGGACTAATCTGATCTAATTAAACAAGATGTAATCAATGCTGATATTTTTAGTTTTCAGCTGTTTCCTTGTTCTTTTTTTAAAAAATTTTTTAATGTTTATTTTTGAGAGAGAGACAGAGAGAGCACGAGTGGGGGAAGGGGGGAGAGAGAGAGAGAGAGGGAGACAGAATCCGAAGCAGGCTCCAGGCTCTGAGCTGTCAGCACAGAGCCCAACGGGGGGCTCCAGCCCACAAGCCACGAGATCATGATCTAAGCTGAAGTCGGACGCTTAACCGACTGAGCCACCCAGGCGCCCGTCTTTGTTCTTTTGTTAGTGATTATAATTTAGTGCTTATAGGATGGTGTCTTGGTCGGGTCTGATTCAGGCCCCACTGCTTCAGAGGAAACAGCCTTTCATCCATTCATTCAGGATGTATTTACGTGGTGCCCATAGGACCTCTAGTAGCTGAGTTGTTTGACTTCACACATCCCTTTCTCCCTGTGGCCCTCAATTCCTCGATCTACTCAGAGACGTGCCCTCACGGTTGACCCAAACCATTCAGGTTACATTCCAGCTTCATCTCTTGCCTGTTGTGTGACCACATGCGGGTTAATTTGGTTTCCCTGAGCCTGTTCCCTCATCTGTAAAATGGGGTTGCGCTGAGGGTGAAATTAAGGTAGCCCGACTGAGCGCTGGCGCCCAGCGCGCTCCCCCCGGAGTGGCTGCCCTTCGGTTGGGCGCACTCCCTGTGGGCCGGCCCGGAACCGCTGACAGGTGTGAATCAGGGCGTGGCTCACGGCCCGGGGGCGTGGCGAGGGTGGCCCTTAAAGGCAGGGTCTGCGCGGGGGCTGCGTTCCGCGGTGCCCGGACGGCGGAGAGGTCGGTCGGCCGTGGGCTCCGCGCGCCGAGGACCCGAGCGGCGTTACCGGGCCCACGCGGCCCAGCTGCCCGCACGCGGCCCCCGAGCCGGAGCTGGGGACCCGGCCCCCGGCCCTGGGGGCGGGGCCTGCAGCCGGCCGGCCC
>NW_024412388.1:17713954-17738434 GCF_014898765.1 Herpailurus yagouaroundi
AGCCGCTCCGGAGGCGGCCCGGGCCAGCTTTCCCCGCGGGGCGAGCTCGCTGGAGCTGGCCCTCTCGCTGCGAAATGTGTGCGATGGCTCGGTGTCTTCGGACGTTTGTCCGGAGGGAGAAGGAGCCGGTTCTGCCTGGGCTCCCGTGGCGTCTGGGCTCGGTGTGGGGTCCTGCGTCTCTCACAGACGTTCGTACGGCTCTCCGGCTTGATGCGAGAACGCGGACCTTTTCGCTTTCTCAGTAAATCCTTTCAGAACAAAACAAAATAAACCTCGCGTCCCCTAGCTGCAGGTACGCCTAAGAACTTGGTTGCAATTGGAACAAACAAACAAAAAAAAAAGGTTAGGAGTTAGCAGCTCGTTTCCTTCTGGCCTTGATGGAAAGGTAAGAGCCACCTTTCCTCGTTGCTGTGCACGATGGGCAACCATTTTTAATTGCACTCAGCGAGTTTTCAGGGGTTTGTTTTGTTTTTTAGACAGTTTTCTTAAGTTAAATGCATTCCTCCCACTCTCTCGACTTTATCCCTCTTCTCAGAGTCTGGGACAGTGTCTGGATGTTAGAATTTTTTGAAAACTGAACTACACTGATGAAAACACTTAGGTGTCAGACGTTCCCCCTGAGCACTCTGGCTGGAGTGTGCAGGTCCTGAGTTGGATCTCTGAGCCCCAGAGTGCCTTTTGAAGACCGAGTAATGGAGGAAAGGAGTGGAGATGAAGTGGCCATAACGTGTGGGTTCTAATCCATTTCCCAGCCACGGACACTGGGGACTTCTTTGCTGAGTCTGTTTGCTCACCTGCTTCCTAGGACTCCCCTTGGGGGGTGGGGGGGGAAGGCCAGTCTTATAGGAAGTGCTCGGTAGATCTTAGTCACCACTCTACAGATTGATTGTTTTTGAAGGACTCCTTTCTCTTCGCCTTGTTTCGAGCCTGGCGCCTGGCCGAGGTGGCTTTTTTTCTCCACTTCTGAAAGCTGTACGCTGTAGCTCACCATCAGGCCACTCTTTAACTTCTTATGCATACCTGGCTCAAAGAGGTATGGCTCAGGAAGCCATCTTAGTTTTGAATCTGTGAAAACGTAAATGCTTTCAGTTTATGGTATATATTCTGTTGCAGCTTCAGTTCCTAGTGGCCAGACGTATTTACAAGTTTCTTTTTACAATAACCCTTTGTGGACATCTAATAAGTGGTCGTTATTTCCGAGCACTAGCTGGTTTTCCTGAACACTGTAGGTTTGTGACTGATGTTTAAAACCTTAAAGCAGTATTATGTTCTACCCCCTCCCTGCCAGTTTGGTCTTTATTACTATAAGGTTTAAAAAAAAAAAAAAAAAGTGCCAGGTAGTATCCATAGTCCTTTTCCACTGGAATTTAAATTTTGAAGTAGCTCTTCTAGTAGTCGGTGTGCATGAAATTTCAAATTAGGAAAAGGGTTGTTGGTGTCTCATCCTACTTGAATTATTAGTGACTATCGTGAGTGTTTGGGCTTTCACTTCCCAGATCGCAGATCATCCAGAGCTCCTGGTTTTGCATTATGAAGATGAGAAAATGTTGGGAGATCCTTTTTGCAAAGGACACAATAGTTGGCATTCAGAAATGAGCTAACTGCAGAGCGGAAAACTGCAAGCTGGCACACTGGCCTTCTCAGCCTTCTGTTAACCCAACAGGCTCCCACAGGTTGTTCTTGAAATTGCAAGATGATTATATAGCAGTATTGACTTTGCAGCTAACTCGCATTTTCAAACCATTATTAGCCAAAGGGTTGATTCCAGACCTATGTTCCTGGATTTACTCCTATTAAACGTAGGTGCTTAACTGTAACTTTGTTTTCTGCTTTAAGTCTATCAGTGATGTGGGCTTACTTGAGGAAAAGGGATCAGGTCAGGGTCACTTGGCTCCTACCATTTAATTGGAAACAAGTTTTCAGGGGTGGTAAAGTTACCTGTCCTGTGTTACATTTTGAATGTGAAAACTACGGAGAACACAGATAGCAAGTGGAGAACAAGGGGTCAACATCAGGAACATCTTTTTGCTCTTTGGGTTGAAGGGGGTGTGCAAAGGACAGCTGAGATTCCTAAGCATGTACTGTGCAAATGTTTGGCGTTTCTCAATGAGCTATTATCAGTTCTTGCAAACTCTGCAGTTGGTCCCTTGGTTTGATAACAGCAAGTTTCCACCTACCTGAGGATGCCCAAAGTGCTTTTACCTTGGTACTGCTTTGTTCTTTCTTGAACCTCATTGAAAATAGAAGGGCTCTGGAGCCCTTTTTCTCTTACGGTGCACGCAGTCACTTTGAAAATCCCAGGGTTTTAGTTTTGTCTGCTTTCAAGTCACCCCTGCTAACCCAAAGCAAAGCAGAAAGGCAGCATTTACACTTCACAATTAGTGTTAGGCTTTGAGATGAACACTCCCTCAGTGACTTCTGGCCCCATCTGTATATGTTGGCTTTGTAGAGGTCCTGGGACTCCCTGTGGTGACCTCCTTTACTCTGTGAACTTTATAAACTGTCTGACAAGGTAATACTGAGGACGAGCTCTTCAGCTTTGTTTCCAGGCACATAAGCGCCTGTTCTATTTTCTTATTTTCTAAGGACAGTGTCATTGTGTTGGATGTTTCTCCTGTCTTTGTAGTTCATGCTTTTGTAGACACACTCGACTTACTAGCTCATTAGGCAAGGGACTAACCTTACTGGACTGCTTCAGTATCAAAAATGGGGAGAAAAGTATCCACTTCATAGAGTTGGTTAACCAAGATGAAATGCAGTAACACGTGTAAGAACTTACTAGCATACACACATAGCGGACACACAATAGATGGTCTATAAATATCTTCCAGGGAATGGCATTAGGGGAGACAACCCATTTTTAACCTCTACGATGACCCTGAATTTCCCTTTAAGAAATGGAATTAGCATTAATCTTTGCACCCATAGCTTGGGTGACCAGAAACGCACATAAACTTTATCCTGAGTTGGATGGATGATGGTGGTAATCAAATTTGAAGTGGAGAATAATTTTCATTCAGCTATGAAGGTGAAACTCCCTAGATACATCCCTTGGCTTCTCATTTATTCCCAGCCAAACAAGATTATCACTGGTGACCCAGTTGCTCTGCCTAGAGACTGAGTTGAGTAATTATTGAAGTAGAATGACCGGAAGAACATACTTTCTCCTACACCTAATAGCAATATGGCATACCAATTACAGACTGGTTTACACATGGAAAAGGGCAGATCTTACCTGATGCTGAAATGTGAAGGTAGTCACAGTTACTATTTTTTGTACATTGCAGCACCCCTTGAAGGCTAAGTGTGTTTTATATCCATATACACGTGTCCTAGAAAGAGGTATAGCCAATCATAACTTAGGGTACAAATGGAGTAAGCAGGAATTAGCTGGGGACTCTCTGGTTGACGATCAAGGGGAGACATTGAAAGAGCTGTCAGTTGATGAATGAAATGATTAATGATAAGCATTAAAAAAAAAAAAACATTTATGGAGCTCTTATGGTGGAAAGGGGGCAGATCTTGTTATCTGATGCTGAAATGTGAGGGGCAGTCACTGTTACTATTCCAGGCACTGTGGCCCAGGACTGCACATGGTTTGTCTCTGAGAATCCTCACAGCTTGTAACGTTGTAAAGAGACAGGATCAGTTCCTTTTTTGCAGATGAAGTAACTGAGGTTCAAGAAGGTTAATGACTTGCACAAGATCGCCCAGCAGGGCGATGACAGGGCCAAACTGAAGCGTGTCCCCAACTCCGGAGCTCTGTCTCAACAGCTCTGCTATCCTGATTTTGACCTAGTTGTAGGACTACAGAAAGGAAATGTGGCCAAACCCAGATCAGTTTCCTAATCTACGCAGACATTTTGTGTTCACCATTTGCACCAGCAAAGCTCTGATTCTGGCAACTTGACGCAGGTCTTGAAATTCCCACTTGTATCAAAAAAACAATTCTGTTAAACTGTGACTCTTCCTGGAAACATGATACCCTTTTCCTGGAGAAACCTCTTCTCCTCCTTACTTTCCTTTGTGCTGGGTTCATGGGTAATTTCCCTAAATTGGTACCTTTCTCAGAAATTCTCTCTCAAAACTGGGGCAGCGATAGTTGTTGATTTTTGTTAGAGTTGGTAGGTCTGGTTCTCTTTAAGTCTCCTCTCACCTTGGTGTTGCACAGTAATTGAAAGCAGGCAATCTAAAGCCACAGACCTGCGTGTATCTGGCCCTTGTTGCATCCTGGGGCAAGTAACTTCACTTTCCTGAGCCTGTTTTCACACTTGTAAAATAGAGATAATAACCATACTTATTACTGTACAACACTTAGAACTCAATAAGCACTTAACTGTCAGATATTATCTTCCAGTGAGTGATTCTGATTTTATAGAAATTAATGTTTTTTGGGGCGCCTGGGTGGCGCAGTCGGTTGAGCGTCTGACCTCGGCCAGGTCACGGTCTCGCGGTCCGTGAGTTCGAGCCCCACGTCGGGCTCTGGGCTGATGGCTCGGAGCCTGGAGCCTGTTTCCGATTCTGTGTCTCCCTCTCTCTCTGCCCCTCCCCGTTCATGCTCTGTCTCTCTCTGTCCCAAAAATAAATAAACGTTGAAAAAAAAATTTAGAAATTAATTTTTTTTTATTCTCTCTACAGCTCTTGAAATATTTGAAGAAACTCTCCACCTTGCCTATTACAGTAGACATTCTTGCGGTAAGAACTGTTAGATATTATATAACTATATTCCATCCCCTTCCCACTGGGAGGGATTGTACAGTAAGGTTAAAAGCATGGGCTTTGAAAGTGAAAGAAGCCAGACACAAGGCCACATAATGTATGGTTCTATTTATGTGAAATGTCCAGAACAGGCAGATCCATAGGCCCGAAAGTAGGGAGGTGGAGGAAGTTGGGAGGAATGGGGTTTCTCTGTAGGTTTACGGAAATGTTCTGGAATCAGTGGTGATGGTTGTGCAGTATTGTGAGTGTTCTGGAAACCAACAGGCCATACACTTTAAAATGGTTAAAATGAGCTTTGCGCAGTGTGGCATTATCATGGCCAATGAGGTTTACCCAAGGTACGATTATTGCTAATTGAAAAAAATAATAATAAAGTGGTGAATTTTATCTTAGAATTTAAAAAAAAAATTAAAAGAACTTTGACTTTGGCATCAGTTAGTCTTGGATTCAGATCCACGTTCTAGGACTTCTGGCTAATAACTGGACAGATTCCTGCCTCACAGAGTTGTTTTAAGGACTCATTGAGACATTGTATGCGAAGCTCTTAGCTCAGTGCCTGCCACCTGCCATAATCACTCTTGTTATTTATTGTTAAAGTTCTGGAAGTATTTTAATATATTGTTTTTTTCTCTTTGGAGTCGTGTGCTTTGCTACTGTGTGTCATTAGAGGTTTGAGGCATAGACACAAAGTAATTTTATGTTGAGACTTGCAACATATGTTTAAGGAAGGAGTTTCTCAAAGCAAGAGGCCTTATTTCTTCAGAAAGTTGTGAGCCTAGTTCCACGACCCTCTAACAATTCTTCTGTCAAATTTGTAGGAGACCGGGGTTGGGAAAACAGTAAATAGCTTACGAAAACATGAGCATGTCGGAAGCTTTGCCAGGGACCTAGTGGCCCAGTGGAAGAAGCTGGTTCCTGTGGAGCGGTAAGAACGTTGATTACTCTGTAGGTTTGCTCAACCTCATGCTTCAATATGGTACCTAGAATGTTTACAGACAGGATACGTTTTATTATTCCTTCTCTGCCTTCTTATTTAAAACATTTATTTGGCCTTGATTATAAAAATAATTCATGATCATTATAGGATTTTAGAAAATATTAAAAAATGGAAATAAGAATGAAAATTTTTTGTAATTCTACCATCCGAACATAAGCATTATTAGTATTTTGATATGTTTCTTTCTACTCTTTTTTATTTTTAGAGAGAGAGTGTGTGATGCACACAGGGGAGAGGGGCAGAGTGAGAGGGAGGGAGAGAATCTCAAGCAGGCTTCACTTCACACTCATTGAAGAGCCCAACACAGGGCTTGATCTCAGAACTGTGAGATCATGACCTGAGTTGAAATTAAGAGCCAGACATTCCTCTCCCCTCTTTTTAAAAAATGTTTGTATACAGTTGGGAACAAACTATATAAATAATGGCCTGCTCCCCTCCATTTTTTTTTTAAGATTTCATTTTTAAGTAATCTCTACACCTGTCATGGGGCCTGAACTCACAAACCCTGAGATCAAGAGTGGCATCCTCCAACCAGCGAGGTGTCGCAATAGCACCTACCCCCATCTTTTTTTTTTTTTTTAAAGGTTGGTTTATTTATTTTGCGTACTTCTGCACAGGTGAGCAGGGGAGGGGCAGAGAGAGAGAGAGAGAGAGAGAGAGAGAGAGAGAGAGAGAGAGAGTCCCAAGCAGGCTCTGTACTGTCAGCCCAGAGCCCGATGTGGGGCTCGATTCCATGAACCACAAGATCATGATCTGAGCCAAAATCAAGAGTCAGACCCTTAACCTGTGGAGCTACCCAGACGCCCCAGCCCCCTTTTTAACATAACAAGTTAAATTATCCCTGTTTTGAAAAACTTCAAAGCATTTTTCATGTCCCCAAGATATTTGATCTTTGTATCCTGTACTTAAACATATCGTTTTCCATCTGTTGAATATTTGAGTTTTCCCAGTCTCACAACAGTGGAGTATCATAGAGCAGAATCCATTCACCCTCTTCCCAAGACCTTGTGTCTAACTCTGCATCTGTTTCCATCTATTTTTGTGAGTTCAGGTTCTATGACTTTGTCCTCTGAACAAAGATTACACTGAGATTTATATCTGCTTTATCTGCTTTTTCTTTTATTCTAGAAACTCCGAGCCTGATGAACAGGACTTTGACAAGAGCAATTCCCGGAAGCGCCCCAGGGATGCTGTTCAGAAGGAGGAGATAGAGGGGGACTACCAGGAAAACTGGAAAGCCTCCAGTAGCCAATCCTATAGTCCTGACCACAGGCAGAAAAAACACAGGAAACTCTCGGAACCTGAGAGAACTCACAAAGTGTCTCATGTTCAAGAGAGGAGAGACGAGAGAAAGAGGTGCCATAGAGTTTCCCCCGTTTACTCTTCAGACCACGAATCTTCTGATTACGGCCATGTTCAGTCCCCTCCGTCATCTGCCAGTCCCCATCAAATGTCCACAGACCATTACAGATCCCCGGAGGAAGATCATGAGCCCTCTGTCCCACATCAGAAGCCTGGGAAAGGCCACAGTAATGCCTTTCAGGACAGACTGGGGGTCAGTCAGGACCGACACCTGGGGGATCCCCAGGGGAAAGGGGTTGTGAGTCAGAACAAGGAGCACAGATCTTCTTACAAGGAAAAACGTCCAGTGGATGCCAGGGGAGACGGGAAGGCGTCTTTGAGCAGAGAGAAATCACACAAGTCTGTCTCCAAAGAGGAAAACCGAAGGCCGCTCTCAGGGGATAGCACGAAGGAGAAACCACCCTCTAGTGTCAAGAAAGAGAAGGAGAAAGAGGGCAGCACCAAGAAGAAGTTTTTACCCCCCTTGGAAGTTGCTTCAGACAACCACCTTAAAAACAAGCCAAAGCACAGAGACCCAGAGAAAACCAAATCGGACAAAAATAAGCAGAGTCTAGACAGCTTAGATGTAGGAAAGGGGGCGGGAGACCCGCTGCCCAAGGTGAAAGAGAGGGGTTCCAACAACCTAAAAACTTCAGAAGGGAAGGTAAAAACTCATTCAGATAGAAAGTCAGTGGGCTCCCTCCCTAAGGTTGAGGAGGCAGATATGGATGATGAATTTGAGCAGCCCACTATGTCTTTTGAGTCCTACCTCAGCTACGACCAGCCCCGGAAGAAAAAGAAAAAGATTGTGAAAGCCTCAGCCACGACTCTTGGAGAAAAAGGACTTAAAAAAACTGATTCGAAAAGCACTAATAAAAACCTGGACTCCGTTCAGAAATTACCTAAGGTAAATGAAAACAAGTCCGAGAGGCTTCAGCCGGTTGGAGCCGATTCAGCCAAGCTGAAAAAGGTAAGCACTTCAGCCCCTTGGTGGCTTCCCAGTCAGAGCATCTGGCCCCGCCCAGCTCCCAGGACTTGTCTTGCCGCTGTCGTGCTTGGCTGGCTTTTCCGTGGCCTGCCGTTTCAGTTTGAAGTAATCGCCTCCAGGCCTTTGGAGGTGCTGCCAGGGTGTAGCTAGTACCCAAGACGAGTGTTTTCAGAGGTGTCCCGCTGTGCTGGGCCCATCCCGGTGTATCTCCTGCCCTCGGTGGTGTCAGACCTGACCGACAGCCCTCCTCCAGCCTGGGTCTGCTCGTGAAGTCGCCTGCCTGGTCACCACGGCTGGCAGTCGGCCGAGGGTGGGGAGCTGTGCTTGCCCAGCGGGCTGTCCAGTTACTGGTGTTCTCACCGCAGGTCCCCGCTGATGCATTGCCCGTGTTGCCAGACCTCCCGTTACCCGTGATCCAGGCCAATTACCGGCCGCTTCCTACCCTGGAATTGATGTCCTCCTTCCCACCAAAGCGAAAAGGTAATTTTCTGCATTCTTTTCTGAATGGAACAAAGATTTTAAAAATTTGTTCACGATGTCATAAGATTTGGGTGAGCTTTCTAGTGTCCTGGGCTCTGGAGTTTGACGGCTTGGGTGTGAATCCCAGCTCTGGCTTCACGTTCTATGAACTTGGGTAATCATATCCTTGGACTTCAGTCTCATGCTCCATAAGTGGACCTGATAATGGTGTCTGACTTACTAAGTGGATTAAAAATGATAATGCTGGTAAAGCTCTTAACTCTGGGTTTTTCCACAGGGTGAATGTTCAGTAAATCTTTGCTGCGGTTACTAGCTACCCTTCATATGTTGTACGTGAGCTTTTTATCTTTAAAAAAAAAAAAAAGGTCTAGTTTTAATAGCAGAAGAATTAGAAGCCACATAAGGGTCCCTCAGCAAGAGACAAATCACATGAACCGTGGTCACGCACACAGTGGCCTCCTGTACAGCTGTAAAAAATGTGGGAAGGTCTGTGTCTGACTTAGGATGATTTCTAAAATGTGGCAAATGAAAAAAGTTGATAGTGGGGGTTTTTTAATCGGTGAAAAAGGAATGAAATACATATTTACTTAATTTTGCATAGACTCGCTAGAAGAATACACACAAGAAACCGGTAGCCCTGGTGGCCTTTGGGAAAGGGCAGTGGGAGGCTGAGGAGGGGGGAGAGAAGGAGAGCTTTCCCTGCACAGCTTAGTGCCCTGTGTGACGCGCGGTCCTGTTGTCCTTGCCCTGCAGCACTGTCTTCACCCCAGGAAGAGGAAGAAGCTGGGTTCACCGGACGGAGAATGAATTCCAAGATGCAGGTGTATTCTGGCTCCAAGTGTGCCTATCTCCCCAAAATGATGACCTTGCACCAGCAGTGCATCCGGGTTCTTAAAAACAACATTGATTGTAAGTCCCACGCTTTTCTCTTGCTCTTAGCCCCGTTGTGGCCTTGGCGGGGCTGGCCAATATTCGACACTTCCACCTTTGATTCTCTGCAGCGATCTTTGAAGTGGGAGGCGTCCCGTATTCTGTCCTCGAACCCGTTTTGGAGAGGTGTACGCCTGATCAACTGTACCGCATAGAGGAATGCAATCACGTGAGTATCCTGTTTGGGTGCAGAGAGGGCCCTCGTCGGGCTCGCGTCTCCAGAAGTAGCTTTGTCTCTGAATCCGTAGTGGGTGAAGGGCGGTGGCACGCGTCGGTTCACTGTTGTGGGCCTGTTGGTTTGCCCGTGGGCCTGTAAACGTGCGTGTTTTTAGCACCTGCTCTGGCTTCAAAGTGAGCTTCAAAAGGACCAGGAAAACGTTACCCACCCTTCTCCTTAGCTCGCCTGGTCACAGGTCAAGGGAGAATTCTGGCAGCTCGGCCTCTGGGATCCAGGGCAGGGACAGAGCTTTGTTTTCGACACTCGGGTGTCTGGTGAATATAGAAGAGCACAGGTTGGCTGGGTGTGTCCCAGAGGCGTCCAGGTCTGTCCAGATATCTTTCCTGTAACGCCGGGACATAAAGGTCATTCGGTCACATTAGCTGGCTGTCTCTAATTCTGAACCCTTGCGGGTGACAGTTGCAGGGAGTGCCGGGGAAGTGCCTGGATGTGACTTCATGCCAGGTCTACCTGTCACTGGTTTCCTTAAAGGAAAAGACTAATCTTTTTTTTTCCTTTTTAAAGTTCATTTAGTTATTTTGAGAGAGAGAGCATGAGCATGAGCTTGAGCACGAGATGGGGAGGGGCAGAGGGGGAAAGAGAGTTCCAGGCTGGCTCCACACTGTCGGCGCAGAGCCCAACATGGGGCTCAAACCCACAAACCATGAGCTTCTGACCTGAGCCAAAATCAAGAGTCAGATGCTTAAGCGACTGAGCCACCCAGGAGCCCCAGAGAAAGACTGATCTTAAGCTAGTTCCTGTGTTGTCTTCTCTCCTAGTCCCACAACCCCCCCAAAAGCAGCTAGTACAGTGCCTTGCACTTAACATTTTTAAGTTTATTTGAGGTGGGGGGGGGGTTCGGCAGAGAGAAGGGGGGAGAGAATCCTAGGCAGGCTCTGTGCTGTCAGCACAGACGCTTAACCAACCTGGGTTAACCGAGATGCCCCCTTAACGTGTTTTTAATATAGTGATTTTTTTTTTTTTTCCTAGAATTGTGGTATTTTAATATACTACTACTACAAGGACCAAAAAAAATCATTAGGAGGAAAGTGGTCAGCCTGAGGTGATGGAGGATGGAAAAGAAATCTGTCAGAGTGCTTACATATAAATGATGCCCTGGTTCTGATTTTAGGTATTAATTGAGGAAACAGATCAATTATGGAAAGTTCATTGTCACCGAGACTTTAAGGAAGAAAGGCCGGAAGAGTATGAGTCGTGGCGGGAGATGTACCTGCGGCTTCAGGATGCCCGGGAGCAGCGGCTACGAGTACTGACAAAGAATATCAGATCTGCACATGCCAATAAGCCCAAAGGTAAAGGGGGGCGAGGGGGTGGCAGTGGGGAGCCGAGCAGGATGAGGTGATCTGGCGAAACAGTGAGCCCTGTCCTCTGATCGACAGCAGGGCCTTGGTGGGCTGGGCTCATGTAGCCTCTGGCTCCTGTATCTGGCCTGCTTTTGCAGAAGGGGCGCAGGGATGGAGTGTGTCTTCGGTCAGTACACTTACTGCCTACAGGGGTTTTCAGCGTTGATAATCTCCTAGCTTTGGGAGCACCTGGGAAGGTTTTGTCTCTTACCAGTGTACATTATTAAAAAAACAGTAGCGTCTCTGCTCAAAAAGGCAGGTATCGATCTCCCTATTTCTCTACAGGCCGGCAGGCAAAGATGGCCTTTGTCAACTCTGTGGCCAAGCCCCCTCGTGATGTTCGGCGGAGACAGGAGAAGTTTGGAACTGGAGGAGCAGCTGTGCCTGAGAAAATTAGGTGAGCTCTGCACCTCCAGGGGCTCCTTGTGCCCCCGGAAAAGAACCCCGGGAGCTTGTTACCCAACCCTCCGAGGCAGCCCAGGGGCAGGAAGCAGTTCACTTTTGGGGTGAGAGCATGGCAGTGCAGGTCAAGGGTTCTGGAGGCCGACCTTGACCAGCTCAGCACGTGCCCTCCCCAAGCCACCACTTCCGTGACTGCAGCGTAGGTGGACAATTATTCCTGCCTCTCAGGGGGTCAAGAGTCAATGGAGAACAGGACCCGGCTTCTGGGAGATACTCCCTCATGCTTTCCCCTTTCCCCATTTAAACCAACGGCGGCTGGGATGCCTCGCTGGGTCAGTCAGTGGGGCATGCAACTCTTGACCTTGGGGTTGTTTGAGCCCCATGTTGAGGGTAGAGATTACTTTTTTAAAAACTAAAAAAAATAAATAAATAAACCATGCTGCTGTGATGACTGTATAATCTAAGTCACATTAGCATTTGAAAAATACGGATTCACACCTAAAGGGTGAAAATTGAGTTGAGATGATCATTCATTCTGAAGGGCTAAACTCTGTCGTCTCTGTGTCATCACCAGGATCTCGGGTGCTCGCGTCCACTGGTCAGGGCCACAAAACTGGGTCTTCCTCAGAGAGGCCAGCTTCAGGCTGTCGGTGCTGAGGGCAGATTCGTCACACTCAGGACTAACTAGCTTGCTCTGTGTTGCAGGATTAAGCCGGCCCCATATCCCACAGGAAACAGCCACACTCCCTCCGGCAGTGGCAGCAACAGCTTCAGCGCCAGCCCCGAGGAGCCCGCCTATGATGGTCCGAGCACCAGCGGTGCCCACTTGGCTCCCGTGCTCAGCACGGTTTCCTATGATCCTAGGAAACCGACTGTGAAGAGTAAGTGACTTGGGGTTCACGCCCAGATATTTCAAAACGGTATTTGAGCTCTGTAGCATCTTTATCGTCGTATTACGCCGTGCGTGCCAGACGAGGCATACGTGCTCTGCGCATGGCTGGGCTCGATGTGGGTGCCTCCTTCCCCTGCTTTGGTTGCAGTGCACGAGTCCTCTTGCAAATAATGATTGCGGTGAATACTCATTTTGGCACGCCGCTTCGTTTACCTACGTGTAAACCTGTTTCTCCAGGGGTTCGTGACGGTTATTAATTGCTTGTAGTCCATCTTAGTGAGGGTTTACGACCTATCATTCCAGCTTCTGAGTTTTGTGTTTTCATATCTAGTTGTGCATATTTTATATTTCATTAAGTTTTACCATAGACTGTCCCCAGTATTCTAAGGGGGTGTCTGCCTGTTAAAACCAGGCTTCTGTAAGGGGCACCTGGGTGGCTCAGCTGGTTGAGCATCTGACGTCAGAAGCTCAGGTCACGATCTCATGGTTCGTGAGTTCAAGCCCCACATTGGGCTCGTCGCTGTCAGCTCGGAGCCCGCTTCAGATCCTCTGTCGCCCTCTCTCTCTACAACTGTCCTGCTCGCGCTTTCTCTCTCTCAAAAATAAATTTAAAAAATAAGCATTTAAAATGCACAGCCCACTTCAATCTTCTGTCTGCCTCTCTCTGTCCCTGTCCTATTCTCTTTCTTTGTCTCTCTCAAAAATAAACATTTAAAAAAGCATGCTTCTGGATTCACTTCAAGACCCACGGGCAGGTAGAAGTGTTGGCAGAAGCTTCTGTGCTCAGGTTAAGCATCCAAGAGGGCAGGCCAGCCATCCACAGGTGATGTCTGCACTGAGCACATCTTAGACCTGTTGTTGCACTGGACAGATGGGAGTGAGAGGGGCTGCTTTTTGCTGGTTTGGATACTGGCGGCGGGGGGTGGTGGAACAGAGTAAAATTAAGGCCCAGGCTGGCCTTTAGGTATTAAATTCCAGTCCTTCCGCTTACTGCACAACCAGGGGCAGGTCGGCCAGTCTCTTGGGAGGTTGGGGACGTGGTTGGAATTAGAGCCAGGGATCGGCAAGGGCCCGGCAGGTGCTCAGGAAATGGAGCTGTTGTGGTGCTAGAAATCAGAAATGGTTACCGCTGTACCCATTCCTCTGGTAGTGCAGAGCCAAGAGCAGCAAGGCTTGGCCTTGATTGTGAACCACTCACAGTGTGTGTCTAAACTGCCACAATCTGAAACCACCGCCTTATTTCTCTTCCCACAGAAATCGCCCCAATGATGGCCAAGACGATTAAAGCTTTCAAGAACAGGTTTTCCCGACGATAAACTGAGGACTCACCTTGGAGATGAAATCTGGGGGAGGAGTACAAGGACAATGGGGGTTAGGGAATGGAACTTCCAGAGGAGACGAGAATCCTCTGCTCTGAGGAACCTTTTGGTCTCCGAATCCTGCACGGTCTGCAGGTGTGGGCATCTGTGAACCTGTGTGCCGCAGCCACTGCCTCCCTGCCTGGAGAACACTTCAGAATTCTGGAGAAGATGTGAAGCCTCAGTCTTACTGAGGATTTTAAGGTCAATTATACTTTTGTTGTTAATTAGCTTCTTTGTAAACCATAAGACATAGTTTTAATTAATAAATATTGCCCCCAGATTGTATTTATATTACCCCCAGTATTTTTTTTTCTTTTTTTCCTTTCCTTTTTTTTTTTTTTTTTTTTTTTTTTTTAGGTCCTCTATCAAACACTTAGCCTTTTATTTTCAGGGTTCTTTATTACAGTTAGATAAAAACCTAGTGAAAGCCATTCCCCTGTCCCAGTTCAGCTCTCCTGAGTGGACCCTGGTCCAGAGGGAGGGCTGGGCATCCTCAGAGCCTGTGTGCTGCCTGCTGCACGGAGGGTGAGGAACGGGTCCTGGGCTGCCCGCCCTAGAGGGCCGCCTCGACGTGGAGTGTTCTCGCTCCACCTCGGAGGCCCTTCTCAGTGTTGCTTGAGTTCCTATGCAGGTGCATCTCTTTCTTCCTCATTAAATAGTATTTATTAAAGGAGGTTATTTGTAAAGGTCTCGAGTCTTTTCCCCAGCCTTTTTGCCAGTTCCCACTTTTTTGAGGCTCACTAGAGGACACAAACTTGGGGGATCAATTTGCACAGAACCCCAACATTTTTACAATTTCTGATTCAAAACTTTAGGGCTTTTTTCCCTCCCCTATCTTCCCTCCTCCCCGCTTGCATGGGGGAGACACGAACACACGGCAGGGCTTTTTGTGCCCCCCCTCGCCCCCACCCACCACAACTTCAGAGGTTGAAAAGCCAGCACTTTAATCTTGTGTTCCCTGTGAACTGCTAACAGAAGTGAGTGGTTTTAAAGGTTGTAATGCTGTGTTGGAAATGGGTTTTGTTTTTGCCTTTCTTTTAAAAGGTAAGATCACGTGATTGGGAGAGCACAGGAATTTGCTGTTTTGCAGAGAACTCTGCAGCTGAAGCACTCTCTACTTCTAGGGTGTTTAAGCCAGAATTTGGAGGGAACGGCCCACTTAGGCAAAGTGTCTGAGCTGTTAGTGTCAGGATGGGGGAGAACGCAGGGGACACCCATCAGGTCTGAGAAGGGAGGATCTCACTTGCAAGCTGACAGAGGAATGACATCACTTAGGAGGCCAGTGTCAGCGCTCTTCCTGGCTGCTGGGGAGCGCTGGTCTAGTAGGAACCCACTTGGTTGTGACCCAGGGGAAGCAGATGCTGTAAGTTTGAGGTGCCTGCCCTCCAGACACCCAAGGGGTAGACCGAGGGCGTGGTTAGTAGGACAGCGTCGGGAGCTTGGCAGGCTCCCTCTTGACAAGCCCCCTCAGAGCCCAGAATATGGGGTCCACTGCTTTTAACCATCCCGGAGACCTCAGGCTAACTTTGAAGATTCCGGAGCCGGCAGAGAATCTGTGCAGCAGAAGCTGCATTGTTCAGTGTGCGTTGCTGTGCCAGGGTGCCTGTTGCAACAGGACACAAGGGTTGCCCTGTTTTAATTTGCTGTGTTTTTGAATTGGGGAAAACATGATTTCTCTTGATCGCTTGTATTGCATTCCACTCCCAGCCTGGGCCTGCTCCCCAAATCTGGTATTAGGAAGCCTCTTACCGAATGCCGAGTGAACATCTGGGTCAGGTGCCAGACATCTGTTGGCCTGGAGTAGCTTCCCGTAGGTGTCCACCAGCTTGAATTTGTCTCTCAGCCGCGTGTTCAAGTCTTTGTCATTGAAACCGGTATTTCACACTGCAGATTCGGTTGTGTGTGATTTAATTTCCTCTGTTAGGAGTCTTTAGGCAGGGAGGAAGGAAAGGACATCTGTTTGTTCACGCCGACGTCACTACCCATTTTTAGCACATAAAGACTTTTGATCGGCCCTGTTTGCGTAGAGCCAGATCTTTCCCTCCTCCTCCTCCAAGAGTGTCTGCATCAGGGATGTGACTTGGTGAGAAGCGTAAGGAGGGAAGAGAAAAAGCCGAATTTCTGAACAACCTTCTCACCTGGGTTATTGAAATGGCTGCAGAGCAGACACAAAACAGGATGATGTCGAACGTTTGGTCTCATTTGTGAAAACGTGTGCAATTTTGTTTCTCCTGTGCTACACTACATACAAATCAAATCACCAAATTACAAATGAGCCCTTTGTGATCCTTGGTGTAATGAGCAGTTTCTTCGGGCTTTCTCTTTCCGGGAAGTGGGAGGGAACAGAGCAAGGTATCTGCCTGCTCTTCCTTTGTATTTTGGTCCCAAAATGTAAATACAATTTTCTATGTTACTTTTTTGTGGTAACTACCAAGATGAATATTTTAATTAGATAAGTTATATGAAAAGGAAGGACAATTCCATGTCTAAATAAAAAACAAAACAAAACTCCACGCGCTGTGGTCTTTTTTCCTTTCTCCCTTACCGTGTCCCAGAATGGCAGCTGGTCGGTCACCAGAGTGTGTGGTTCCCAGGCTGTGAGGCAGAGAGCTTAATCCCTGGCCTGGGCTTCGTCAAGGATGTTGGGTTTTAGGTCTGTAGCAAAGCAGGACTGGGGGATGGGAATTGAGGGTAAAGAACCCCTGAGCAGAGGGAGGAAACTCAGATGAAAACAAGCACCTTGCAGGTACCAGACACTGTCCCTTGTCATCCTGAGACTGAGAGATTAACCCCTTATTACAGCCGGAAACTGAGGCTCAAGGATGAAATAACGCAGCCAACCTGCAGCAAAGGAAAGGATTTGAAACCCAGATTCTCTGACTGTAAAGTGTGTGCCACCCTACCTGTCAGTCGGTCACTGCGGGGTGGGAAGGACCGGGTTCGTCTCCTCCATCTTCCACTGATTTCCTAACAGGAGCATGATGACAACTTGTGCAGAAGGGTCGTGTCAGCAAAGACCTGATAAGCACCCGCGCCTTGGCCCTGGCTGAGCTGCAGGAGCCTCAGCGTCTGGACATCACTACCCATCACTACCCAGCGTCGGGAGCCAGGGCTCGGGTGCTTGCAGCTTGCGGCCCCTGCAGACACGGGGCTGGATCTTGCATCAAACCTACAATCCCCCAGCGGCACGCTGTTGTCACCCTTCTCTCCTGAAGAGGGCGTTGTTGGCGTGTGGGCTTACCTCTTCCCAGCCTTTACTGGATCGAATTCTCACTGTAAGAAGTTCTCTGTACATTAAACGATGGAACATGGGATCTGATGGATGACGACCCGGAGTTTGTAAGTTAGCCCTGTGTCCCTTACTTATTAATTCAGCATTTGTGGAGCCAGCACCCGGATTGGACCCTGGGATACACAGTGGCACACAAGTCTGGCACGCGCGGTCCGGTAAGAGTCACCGGGCCCACTGGGGATGCACCTACCACGGGGGGGCAGGCCCTGCTCTGACTCCTATACACTCGCTCGGTTACCACAATGATCTTTCATGGTAGGTGGTCAGGGCCCCATTTTTAAAATGAGAAGACTGAAGCACAGAGAAGGTGTGCAAGCTGACACAAGCATGAGCGGTAGTGAGCAGCGCTGTGTGTCGGCCTTTGTCCCAAGCACGTGTTGTCAGTGACATTTACCCATCTCCTATATAATCACACGTCCCCAGGTTGGGCCCTTGGAGCAAAGCTGACCTCCAATGCAAAAAGATCCCCTAACTGTTGCTAAGAATGATTTCTTCTTGGGGCGCCTGGGTGGTTCAGTCGGTTAAGTGGCCGACTTCGGCTCAGGTCACGATCTCGCGGTCCGTGAGTTCGAGCCCTGCGTCGGGCTCTGGGCTGACAGCTCAGAGCCTGGAGCCTGTTTCATATTCTGTGTCTCCCTCTCTCTGACCCTCCCCTGTTCATGCTCTGTCTCTCTCTGTCTCAAAAATAAATAAACGTTAAAAAAAAAAAAAAAAAGAAGAAAGAATGATTTCTTCTCTTGGCTGCATGTAATTAATGCCCAAAAGAACCCTCTCGCTGGCTTATCACCTTGACAGATGTCCCCTTCACAGCCTATCTCCACTAGGGTTCTACATCCACTTGAGTCTCTCTCAGATTATTTGGCTAAATGGTGAAACAGGCAGTTTGTCCTCACAGGCTCCTGGACTTCCCTTTCTGTGATGCCTACTATTTTTACCCCTTTCAAAAACTTGGGTGGAAAGTTCAGACATCAAAATTTAATATAGCTACACCTCTGTTTCTCAACTCTCAAATCTCTGGGGTTGGGGCCCCAGAGTGTGCATTAAAAGAAAAAAAAGTAATTCTTAAATTTTTAAAAAATGTTTATTTATTTTTGAGAGAGAGAGACAGAGCGTGAGCGGGGGAGGGACAGAGAGAGAGGGAGACAGAATCCAAAGCAGGCTCCAGGCTCCAAGCTGTCACCACAGAGCCTGATGCAGAGCTGAAACCCACGAACCATGGGATCATGACCTGAGCTGAAGTCGGATGCTTAACCGACTGAGCCACCCAGGCTCCCCAAACAATAAGTAATTCTTAAATTATTGTACATTATTAAAATTATTAAAATATTATGTACATTATTAAAAAGTTTGAGAACGGCCCTGGCTAATTTGCCACAAGCTCTTTGCAGCTGGCCCACCGGTCAGAGCTGGGAAGCTTACACATCTGGTCACACAGTACACTTTGCCCCCGCTCCGTGTCCTTGAGTCAGACAGACACAGCCCTTACCTTCCTGGAGCTTCCATCTAGTAGAGGAAAACAGTAACCAGATAACTGTACAAATCATTATTTAAAATACAGATTTCTCAGGGTGCTGGGTGGTTCAGTCGGACTTCGGCTCAGGTCACGATCTCATGGCTGGTGAGTTCGAGCCCCGCATCAAGCTCTGCGCTGACAGCTCAGAGCCTGGAGCCTGCTTCAGACTCTGTGTCTCCCTCTCTCTCTCTGCCCCTTCCCCACTCACACTCTGTCTCTCCATCTCTTAAAAATAAATAAACTTAAAAAAATTTTTTTTTAAATACAGATTTCTGGGCCCCACGGCAGAAATCTGTTCAAATGGGTCAGAGGTAGGATCTGGAGATAAATACTTTTCATAGGCCTTCCCCAGTGAGTTTGATGAACAGCCTGGTTTGGGAATGCCTAGTGTAATGGAAAAGCAATGCGTGAGCTTTTAAAGGGAGTTAGGTCCAGGTTCAAATCCTGGCTCCACTATCCTTTAGCTTTGTGACACCTCTTTGACTCAGTTTCCTCACCTGTAAAATGGGAATGATCACACCCCATAGGAATTCTTGTAAGGATCCAATGAGAGAAAGGGAGCTCAATACGTATTAATGTCCTTCCTTCATTCCCTCTAAATTTAGAATGAAAGGAAAAGCTTTATTTCCTATTGATGGGAACTGAAGCTTTAGGGTCACGAGCTGCGAACCACTTAGAGGTCAGCAAGTCCTTCCTCATCACCCAAATCCTAGTCGATGCTGCCTCAGACAGGGTTTTTCAACTTTTCTGTTTTTGGACTCCCGTCTATTCTTTCAGGTCCTTATGCTATATAGCCCCTAACAGCCACGAAAAAGGCAGACTCTACCTAATTCCTTCTTGTCTCAGGAATCACAACTCACATGCCAGGAATTTGGCATAAGATGGTAGGAGGGGGGTGGGGAAACAGGAAATGAAAGCTATTTATAGCTCCACCTGCAGCTATGTCTTTGGAATTTTAAAGACAAGACAGAAATCTAGACTTCTTTGTAAAATTTCCCCGTTTTTAAAACCCTGAGCCACCGCTGTATGAAACAGATCAGGAAACCTGTACGGGGTGGATAACTTCCCAGACAAAAGCAACTTACCAAGGCTGACTCCTCTAGAGTCTAAACAGCCTCCTTACCACAGAAGAAATAGACAAACCGGTTGTAGAGCCTCTTCTCTAGATGGTTTCATAGGGAAATTCTTTCAACCTTAAAGTCAGGTAATACCAACGCCACTTAAACTATTCCGAAGCAAAGAAAAGGAAGGAGAGTGCTATTGAAATTAGGATAATGCAGACATGGAAAATGGATAAAGACTGAACCAAAAAAAAAAGAAAAATTAGAGACGAATCTTATTTATGAATATTGGCGTGATTACCCTAAATATTAGCAGAATCTAACAACATATCGAAACAATGAAACGGGCTCTTGGGTGGCTCAGTCAGTCGGTTGAGCGTCTGACTCTTGATTTCGACTCAGGTCATGATGTCACTGTCACGGGATCAAGCCCCGTGTTGGGCTCTGTGCTGGGCGGGGAGCCTGCTCTCTCTCCCTCTCCCTCTGCCTCCCTCTCTCTCTTTCAAAGAGAAATAAATATAATTTAAAAATAAAACGGAAATCATACCTAAATGGGGTTTACTTAGGACTGGCAGGATATTCAGACTATTAGGATAGTCTGAGCAGTCATTCTTAACCGGAGGTGATTCTACCCCTACCAAGACACGTGGCAAAAATGTTACACATTCCACAACATGCAGGACAGCCCCCCCGCCCAAGCAAAATATTATCTGACCCCCAAATGTCAATAGTACTGAGGATACGGAACCCTGGACTTGGGCATGCTGTAGTGACAATTCCCAAGTCTTGGTGGCTCAAAACAGCAAAGGTCTGTTTTTCATTGAAACTATATGTCCAATTTGGGTCTGTTGGGGCTTCGCTTTACATCATCCTCACTCAGGGACCCACGCTAAGGGAGGCACCCACCCATGCTGCTAAGGTTTCCAAGACGAATGAAGAATACTGCACTGGCCACTAAGCTAAGTCCAGAAGTGACAGCCATCATTTCCATCATGTTTCACTGACTGCACCTAAATTCAAGGGGATAAGGAAGTACAATCCCTCCGTGTGTGTGGACACAGAGAACTGGAAATATTTGCTAACGGCACCAAAGACTCCAAAAGCAATTGCAACAGCCTAGATCCTCAGATAATCCACAAGGCCACCCAACTTCAAATCCCATACTTCCTAGCTGTGTGCCCTTGAGCAAGTCACTTAATTTCTCTGTATCCCTGCTTCTTCCTCCAAAAAGGAGGAAAATGTATGAACCTTGCAGAGCTATTAAGTAATGATTTCATGAGTTAAAATGTGTAACGTGCTTAAAACAGTGCCTGAGACATGGAGTTCAGGACATGTTAGCCAGGATGTTGATGATGAATACGGTGAAGTACCCCACATGGAAGGGGCATTTGGTAAAGGGTTGTTGTTATGACTGAAGCTCTGAGGAAAATGACTGTCCAAGGTCACCCAGCTGGTAAGTACAGCGTGGTGGTTAAGGGCCTGAGCTCTGGGGTCTCCCCTTGGCAGTTAGTAAGTACTCAGTAATGTTAATTAATATTTGGAGAAGGTTCAATGTGGTTAAGAGCATAAACACTGCCTGGGTTTAGGTCCTAGTTACAATACTAACCAGCTGTGTGACCTTGGGCAAGTTACTTAGCCTCTCTGTGCTCTAGTTTCATCATCCATAAAATGAGGATAATAATAGGACACTTGCAGTTATAAAGATTAGAAAATAATATAAGCAAGGCCCTCGGGACAGTGTTTGGCGCATTATTAGCACCGTGTGGTTGTTGGCTATATTTTTACCACACTCTTAGCCACACAGAGGCATCCAGAAGTAAAACAGTTCGTTTCTCCCAGCCTAATTAAGACAGCCGGTGCAAATTTAGCAGTTCTTGAACCGCAGAAAAGTTTACAAGGGACCTGGGAATGAGAGAAGGAAACAAATTGGAAACTTTTCCTACCTGCCCCAGGCAGTCCTAGAAGTCAGTGAGGATGTCCATTTGTTCTCAGACATCCCTGCAAGGTAGGAGTGCAGGAGAAGGGACAGGCTGAGTAAGGCCAGTTAGCAGAGGCAAAAGGGCATTATTTCCAACTCAGAGCCAAAATACTCTAACTAACTGCTGGTTCCCTCCAAATTCGGCCCGCTGAAGCAATTGCAGTTTCCCAACCAAGCAGACAGGGGCGCTGAGTCAAAAACCTTGCTCTTAGTAGAGACTAACAGTCACTGTCTAACCTTTTCCAATCTACTGACCAGGTGTTGTTCCAAACATTTTCCATGCATGATCTCTTATGACCCGCATAATAAAACCCTACAAAGTAGGTATTCTTATTAGCCCCATTTTATTTATTTATTTATTTTTTGAGACAGAGACAGCATGAACGGGGGAGGGTCAGAGAGAGAGGGGAGACACAGAATCTGAAACAGGCTCCAGGCTCTGAGCAGTCAGCACAGAGCCCGACGCGGGGCTCGAACTCACGACTGTGAGATCGTGACCTGAGCCGAAGTCGGACACTTAACCGACTGAGCCACCCAGGCACCCCTAACCCCATTTTAGATATGACAAATCTGAGAAGAGAAACTAAGCAACTTGCCCAGCAGGCCATACCTAATGTTTGTAGGATGGGGACAAAAGTACAACTGGAGGCATATTTAAAAAATTATAAATGAAAAAAAAAAAAAAAGAATAATGTAAAAAAAAATTAAAAAATAAAATAAAATAAAAAATTATAAATGGAGTTCATGAACTGTCATACAAAATACAGTCTGTTTTGCTACCTACAAAAATAAACCTTCACAATGACCTGGAAGGCCACGTTCAAATTTCTGGGCTTCTCAGAGCTCTGCACTAGAAGTTGGGGGAAGGGAGAGAAGCAGGACCCTCACCACCCTCCCCTCTTCTTCTCCTTATACCTTTAAGTATGTTTCCCTGCAAGGGGCCTTGGGCACATGTGTGCAGATGTCCTAACCTGTGTGCTCAGATTCTGTTTTAAGGTTTCTTTCTTTCTTCCTTTCTTTTTTTTTTTTTTTTAATGTTTATTTATTTTGAGAGAGAGAGAGAGCAAGGGAAGGGCAGAGAGAGGGAGAGAGAGAATCCCAAGCAGGCTCCGTGCTTTCTGTGCATTGTTCGACACGGGGTTGGATCCCACAACCATGAGATCATGACCTGAACCAAAATCAAGAGTCAGACGCTTAACCGACTGAGCCTCCCAGGCGCCCTGTTCTAGGGTTTCTAAATTGATAGGGTCCATCTGATATCCAGCACAGTGGATCACAAAAAGCCACAACAAAGCACAACATCATCACATTTTCTAATACTAGGGACTGAGAGAAAATCTTAAAGGCTTCCAGAAAGGGAGCGGTGGGGGGGGGGGGGGGGAATCCATATAAAAAATCAGGAACCAGAATGGCATTGTACTTCTCAAAGCTAGAAGAAAACAGCAAAATCTTCAAAATTCTAAACGACTTTTATCTTCAAATTACCAATTAAGTATAAGAGAAAAGTAAAGATATTGTCAACAGTCACTTAATATGTATGGTAGTGTGGTAGCCAGCCTTTAATGAGTTCTATCTCCTGGCATTCATAACCTTATATAATTCCCTCACACTTTGAATTTGGCTGACCAAATCTGTGGAACCCTGGGATATTCCAGAATGACTGTATGTGATTCCTAAGGCTAGCTTGTAAAATACATTGTGGTTTCTACCTTGCTCTCTCTGCTTTGGTGACAGCTAGCTCTCCTGTCTTAAGGACACGCAAGCAGTCCTATGGAGAGGTGTGTATGACAAGGAACTGAGGCCTCCAGTCAACAGCCTGCAGCAACCTGACAGCCATGTAAGTGGCCATCTTGGAAGTGGCTCCTCCAGCCCCAGTCAAGCCTTGAAAAGACCCTAAGTTCGTGAGAGAGCTGAGCCAGAACCACCCAGCTAAGCCACTCCCAAATTCCTGGCTCAGAGAAACTTTGAGATACATGTTAACTGTTTTTCACACAACAAAATATAATTAATACAGATATAGTGGGGAGGAGGGGGAAAGGAGCCACAGCATTTTATAGTTCTTCCCACCAAAAGGTGACGTCAGTATCTCCACCCTTGACTTTGGATTTGGCCACGAAACTTGTTTTGGCTGATGGCACATTAGCAAAAATAATGGAAGCAAGGGTTAAAAAGTGCCTGTGCAATTGGGTCTTCCCTCTCTTGCTTCTATAGCTCCTACCATGTGACTAAGCTCAGGTAGCCTACTGGAGGCATATGGCTCCCATCACCTCGGCTGACAGACAACACCAACCAACCATGTGAGTGAGGCCATTCCAAGCTATCCAGCCTGAGCCAAACTGGCCCAGAAAAGAATTGCCCAGGTAATCTACAAAATCATGAGTATAGTTCTCGGCACATTAGTGCTCAATAAATCAGTAAAGGAGGGGCGCCCGGGTGGCTCAGTCGGTTAGGCGTCCGACTTTGGCTCAGGTCATAATCTCGTGGTTTGGGAGTTCGAGCCCTGCGTCGGGCTCTGTGCTGACAGCTCAGAGCCTGGAGCCTGCTTCAGATTCTGTGTCTCCCCCTCTCTTCATCCCTCCCATGCTCATGCTGTGTCTCTCTGTCTCTCAGTAATAAATAAACGTTAAAAAAAATTAAAAAAATCAAATCAGTAAAGGATGACAAAGATGAAAATGACAGGCTAGAAACCAGAAGTGAGTAGATATCCTGAGTAAGTAAGGCCTGTATTAGTCCCACGGTCTTTCCAAAGAAAGGCTACTGAGAGTATCATTCAATTAAACAAATATTTACTAAAGTGTTTACCATGTGCCAGGCCCCTGGCCTGAAACTGTGATAGGAAAGCAGGAATAATTCATGACATTGTGCGGTTCTGAACCAGAACCCAGCTCACCTATTTCACACAAAATTGAACTAGGACATCAAAATATGTTTGAATGGAACTTATT
>NW_024412388.1:17738834-17760798 GCF_014898765.1 Herpailurus yagouaroundi
CGGACGGCGGCGTCGCCATGTCGCACGGCCACAGCCACGGCGGGGGCGGCTGTCGCTGCGCCGCCGAGCGGGAGGAGCCGCCCGAACAGCGCGGCCTGGCCTACGGCCTGTACCTGCGCATCGACCTGGAGCGGCTGCAGTGCCTCAACGAGAGTCGCGAGGGCAGCGGCCGCGGCGTCTTCAAGCCGTGGGAGGAGCGGACCGACCGCTCCAAGGTGGGCCTTTCGGGGCCTGGGGCGGGCGGGCGGGCGAGGCGGGGACCCGCGCGGGGCCTCAGGCCTCCCGACTGCTCTGTCGGCCTCAGTCCTGCTGTTAAAAATAACGACAGCCCGCTTGCCAAGCGCTTTCCCGTGCCTGTCACCTGCCCGCCCCTGGGGAGGGAAACAGCGTCGAGTCTCCGCATTTTGCAGGTAGAGGAACTGAGGCCCGGAGAGGGAGAGGGGCGCTTTGGCTTTGCGAAGCCGACATTCTCTTCCAGGGCTTTCGGGAGGATGGCTGTAGGGCGTTTTCTCTACTGTTTGACTACCAGTCCCAGTGGCTGCCTGATCATATCACCTGATGAAGACCAGAGACAGCGTAGGCAGATGAAGCGTGTTATCCTATCTAGAGCATTTACCGTTGTGGGGTCACAGAGCCATTTAAAAGCTGTGGACCCCATAGGCACATACTTTTGCACACAGTTTCAGCCTCGTCGAGCCTGGAGGTTCATTCATGGGCTCCCCATTTAAGAACCCTCTGAGAGGATGGCCTGTAGACACTTGTTAGCATCAAGGTAGTGAGTGCTGAAAAACCGAGGGAGGTCGACTATTTATTTGCGTTGCACTCCCAGTTGTAGAACAGGGTGGAAGATGCCTAAAATTGTAGGCTCTCAGCAAATATTTGTTGCTTTCTCCTCCCCACTCCCCATCCCCTCCAGTTTGTTGAAAGTGATGCAGATGAAGAGCTTCTGTTTAATATTCCGTAAGTACCTCCTTGGTGTTTGCCTCAGGCTAGATAGGCTGTACCCAGAATCCTTATCAGGATTCACTCACTGGTTGTGTCAAGAGCACACATCTGTTTCTAGAAATGGGGGAGATTACAGTGTGGTGGGTTTGAGGAGGAAAGCGTAAAGATGTTTCGGTTGAAAGATAACTGAGAAGCCGTGGTAAATTTCTTAGAATTGCAGGATGCCAGAGGCAGACAGGATCTTAGAAATTTTCTGGTACAAGTTTGACACATGAGTCACCTGAAACCCAGGAAGGGGAAGGGTCTTGCCTGGGGTCACGCAGCTAAGCAGAAGTTCAGACCCAGGTTGACAACTTCTTTTGCATCCTGGCAGATTTACAGGCAATGTCAAGCTCAAAGGCATCATTATAATGGGAGAGGACGATGACTCACACCCCTCTGAGATGAGACTGTAAGTGGCAAGGCCTTCAAGAAGCCTCGGAGTTCTCTTTTCTCTGGTAGCACTTTATTCCAGAATGATCCCCTTTTTTTTTTTGTTTTCTACTGGGTTAAATATCCCCTCCTCCCCCTCTTAAAAATCTTGATCTTGTTCTGCATCAGAATACACTTATCTCTTCCTGAATTAACGACTTTTTTAGATTAAGTGTCTCTAAGGCCAACAGCTTGTGTCTTTTCAAAATGCTTTTGCTGTGCCAACCATTCATCCAGAGAGCATCCTATAAATGCCAATTGTTGATGACTTTGCAGTTTCCTTAGTAACCCAGCTGCAGATCTCAAATGGTCTTTATGGTTTCTACTCCTGGGGTTAGTTTCCAAATTTACCCTTGTTATTTCACACAGTTAAAAATCTTTGCGTGTGTTTTGTTTACATGGAATTACTCCATCTGAGTGTGCATGCCCTTTAGCGAGCAAAGTTCCGTAGGCCTCTTGCGGTACAGGAATCTGTTGCCACCAGGGCTGGTGCCCCCTATTTGACAGCTTGCCTTATTCCAGCATAGCCTTCCTAAAAGAAGGGGCAAACTTTTGAGTGCTGGAGAAACAAATACCAGAAGAACTTTACATTTTAAAGAATTTCTTCTGAAAACGTTTAAATGAGAAATTTAAGAAACTCACACTTTTTGAATGTTAGAAACATAAATTTGAAAGCAAACCCACATATGCAATCATTTTAAGGGAACAGTACATTTGAGTTGATGGTTTTGGAGGCTTGTTTACTGGGGAGATGGATTGGCTTGAGAAAACTAGAAATCCATGTTGCACTGTGGTTAAGAGGGGGCTCTGGAATAAACTGCTTGGGTTCCAGTTCTGTCTGTACCACTTGCTAGCTCCATGACTGTGGGGCGTTACTTACCTTCTCTTTATCTCTGTGCTCTCATATGTAAAATGACAACAGTAATAGTAGGAACTTCGTAAGACTGTAGAGAGAATTAAATGATCTATAACATGTAAAGAGCTTAGAAGAAGTCTGGAACTTAATAAATGCCCAGTTTTGGGAGGGCAGGTACAAATACTTACGTAAGACCTCACATCTAAACACTTTACCTATATTACACTTTATCGAATCTAAGATATCATTGATGTAATTATCTGATACACCATTAATAAAGAAAAAGTATTGCCTATTCAACTATGACATGCCACTGACACATCCGGAAAAGTTAAATTGGTACTTAATGAAATTTGAACACAGACTAGGTGTTAGATGTTGTTAAGGCATTGTTAATTTTTGTAAAGTGGTATCACTTTTTAACAGTGGTATTTTAAGAAGTCTTTGCTTTTTAGAAATATGTACTAACGTGTGAGTGAAGTGAAATGTTTCAGATTGCTTTAAACTATCAAGCACAAACAAAATGGGGGTGATAGGAAATAGGCATAATGTTCATTATTGAAGCTGAGTGATAAATGGAGATAGAGTAATTGTATTTTTCTCTCTGCTTGTGTATAATTTGACATTTCCCATAGTAAAAATTTTTAAGTACATGTATCTTAAAAGTGATTCAGTTTAATCTCATCACTGTATCAGATATGTACTATTGCCATCCTCAGTTTATACATGAGGAAACAGATACGGAGAGGTTAAATCACTTGTCCAAAATTATACAGCGGGTAAGTGACAGAGCCAGGCTTTAAGCCCAGGAAGCCTGGCTCCAGAGACACTTTAACTACAGTCCTATGCTGCCTCTCATAATGCTGCTCATAAATGTTCACTATTATTATTCTGTGCATCATTCTTAGAAACACTTTGAAGCAAACACTTGCTTTCTTAAATTACATGCATTTTCCTGCCGCCAATATCTAGGCCCCTTCTGTGTGGGTGTGTTAATAAAACACTCTGGAGATGGTGGGGGTGTGGCGCAGGTCTTTAGAATCTGAGAGTTATAGAGGAGACAGCTGTTTCTTAGATATTTCTTTGAAAAATTTATTTCTTCATTAGCAGTTTGACTTGACTTTCCAAAGCCCATTGTGAGTTGGCAGCCTTGTGCTCTTTTCAAAATGGAAACCCGCAGATACTATGTGTTTAAAGAACTGTAAGATGACTCTATGTATAGGGTAATTTTGAACACAAAAGTTGCTTGAGTGTTAAGTTACCTGCTCTTATCTCTTAGCTGTGTTTAATGTGTTTCTGCCAAACTATTTTTCTCCCATGAGTAAGCTGTTTTGTTTAACCTCCTCAGCTTGGTGTGAATGTGCTGAGTTGCTGATTTTCTCCATGCATTTGCTGCGTGTGACCTGGTTTGAGCCTTCTCTTTGTATATTGCTTCTCATGTGATCTTAACCCACTCAAAGATGCCACTGGCTTATGTTGCAGTTCTCAGCTCTTTTCCTGCTGGTTTAAAGATATTTGTGTATAAATGCCAGTAAAATGCCATTCCTAAAATTTGATCTTCTTTTGATAGAACTGAAGGCAGTTGAGTCAATAGGCAGTTTTGAAAAACTGAAAAATATGATAATGCACATTCTTGATTTTTCTCCCCTTTCCTTTCTCAGGTACAAAAACATTCCACAGATGTCCTTTGATGATACAGACAGGGAGCCAGATCAGACCTTTAGTCTGAATCGGGATCTTACGGGAGAATTAGAATATGCTACAAAGTAAGCACTGAACCTGTTTCCATTCTCTGGCTTCTGAGGAACAGCAGGTGTTCATTTGCAGCGAACATATATATGCATTAGCACTTACTGAGCTTGCAGTTTAATTTTGGACCATCTCCTGCTTTCTTAACATCAGAAACTAGTTAAAACAGTGGAGGGAAGCTTGATCCTCAGCTTGGTCAATTTTTGGCAGAGATGCAGTGCAAGCCATAGGCCTGTTGCTCTTGTAAGCAGTTGACAGATCTGAGTGAGCTCCTAGGGTGGTCTTAGGAAAGATGTTTTCAGAATTCCTCTTTGCACAGTGGGCTTACAACAGGCCGAGTTACACATGACCACTTTAGCTCTTCACTGGCTCTCTTTTTCCTAATGGTAAGGTCGGTGAGATCGGCACTGAACTTGCATTAGAATCGCTGCTTGATCATACAGCATTTCTCATTCCCGCTCCTTGAGGGCAGGGCAGCGTTGACTCATTTTTCTATTCTTACTGCCTTGGGCAGGATCTGGCAGATGCTCAGGCAGTGTGTACTGAATCGATTGCTTATCCAAAAGGGAAGAATGAGACCTAAGAGCCCAGAGTGTTCTCTGACATTTGCCCGGGTGTTACCACAAGTTAGAGTTAGAATTGTTTCTGAGCCGGTGGTGAGATATTCATTGAACTCTAACCTGTGTCTTCTCTCCACATCCCTTTCATTCTCTAGAATTTCTCGTTTTTCAAATGTCTATCATCTTTCAATTCATATTTCAAAAAACTTTGGAGCTGATACCACAAAGGTCTTGTATATTGGCCTAAGAGGAGAGTGGACTGAGGTAAGAAGGGGCAGGAATTCCTGGCCCCCCGGTATATATATATGCATATGTGTGTGTATATCTGTGTGTTGCCATATGGGCGCTTTAGGGGAAGGAAAGAGAGCAGGTGAGACGCTGCTTGCTCCCAGTCTGTTTATAATTTTTCTTGGTTTCGTTACTGCACACTGTCCATCTCCTTTGTCAGGCTGTCCGTGTTTTTTTTTTTTTTTTTTTTTTTAACGTTTATTTATTTTTGAGACAGAGGGAGACAGAGTATGAACGGGGGAGGGTCAGAGAGAGGGAGACACAGAATCTGAAGCAGGCTCCAGGCTCTGAGCTGTCAGCACAGAGCCTGACACGGGGCTCGAACTCACGGACCGCGAGATCATGACCTGAGCTGAAGTCGGATGCTTAACCGACTGAGCCACCCAGGCGCCCCAGGCTGTCCGTATTTTTAAGGGAGTTGAAGTAGCCCAATTGACACCAATTCATTTTTTTCACTTTAAGGTTCTTTTCTTTATCCACCATTTTTGATGACCTTTCTTGTGTCAGGAACCAGAGAGAAGATGATAAGATAGACAAGGTCCTCTTCTCATGGTGGCACCATTATAGTGGGGGAATGAATCTTCTAAGTTATGGGGTGAATCATTGATAATGGTCTTTGCAGTCTTCCTAGGATGATTGTATCAGCAGGGGGAAGAGATGGCTTCCAGAAGTGAACCTGAGTAAGGACGACTCCACTGTATGGTCTGGGAAATGGCCAGCTGACCCAGCCTCTCACTTTTCTTGCAGCTTCGACGACACGAGGTGACCATCTGCAATTATGAAGCCTCAGCCAACCCAGCAGACCACAGGGTCCATCAGGTTACCCCACAGACACACTTCATTTCCTAAGGCTGGCCAGGGCTCCCACAGAGGCGCTGTGTCAGTGAAGACGTGCAGCATCCTGTTGGGGAGGACAAAGAGATGGGGTTCCGGAGAGAGTTGGCGCCACAGCCTCTGCCAGGCTGTGTCTTTGGGGCTTTTGCTGCAGAAACCCGGCCTATGGAAGATACCACACCACCGGGGAGGGTTGTGTGGGTGCTGAGGGACAGTCGTGGTTCTCTAGGGCCTAGGAATTGAGTCTTGGACTGGTCAGCATCTGGCAGTCATTGGATGATGCCTGCCTTTCCAGTCAGTGTGGCCATGGGATCCCAAGCGTCTTGTTGCTTTGTGGCAGGATTTTTGTGTGACTTGTTTTTTTTAAACATGGAAACTGTTTCCTGGGCTGCAGTAAACTTTCTGAAGCCTCAGCATTGCGTTTCTATTAGCCATCAGGAGGGTCTCCAACTAGAAATACTTGTCCCTGCTTGCTCCTTCTTCCTGTCAGCGTTCAGCATTCTTGTCAAGTTGCCCGGCTTGGAGTTGTCTGTCATGTACTAGTGTCCCATGGTAGCTAGGAGAGCAGGAATGTCCTGATGATGCTTAATAGCTTGAGGAGAAGGTCTTTCTACTGCCTAGGTAAGCAGTCTGGGGAGAGCATGGGCATCATTTCTGTGTTTGTGAGTTATCCTGGTTGGATAAGGTTGGGACTTAGGTAAGATTCCCCTTGGGACATCTTTAATGTTTATTAGCTTCTAACTAGTGTCATAAGTGCAGTGCCAGAAATTGGAGATCTCAGTTTTTCTGTTCATGGCTTTTTATTCACCGTAACTAATAAGCTTCCTAATAAATCTTTGCCGGACTTCATGTTTGTATATTCTTTTGATTTCTTGGGAGTACTGATGAAAATTTTACTTCACAGGAACTGTGTGGAACCTTGAAATTTGTTGTTTTGTACTAGGTAGATCATAAGTGCCACAGTGATATATATTCAAGACTAGATCATTTCTCCGGGAAAGATACAGTGGACTAAAAACACTCCTACACCCACCCACCCACACTTTGTAAAGAGGAAGGTGAAGTTACAAACTGATGTCCCATTTCTCATGAGAGGAAGTAACTTGAGTGACATTTACAAAGACAAGGGAGAACAGATTCTGGAACTCACCAGAAGAAACGAGAGCAAGGAGAGTGAGTGAACAGCACACGGCAGACCCAAGACCTTGGACTTCAATTTTGTTAAGACAGCAATTGGAGAGAATTTAAATATCTAAAATGAGATCGGAGATGGTCAGTATTCTCTCCTGTGTAGAAAATAGGAACAGTGGATAATGGGAATCAGTGTTGAACCTGATCCTCTTGAGAGAATTCTCCTGAAAGTGTTGGCCCACACTGTTTCTCCAGCCTGTCCAACGGAAAGCCTGCCACCACCGTTTTGTCAAGCCTCAAGATTTCTAAAATGAATCCTGAAATCACCCAGAGTGCAAACACGATTATTGATGCACTAAGGGACCTACTCGTAAGCCACAGCCTCTTTATTTCAGTTGGATCATTTTGGAGATAAAAATATAGCCTATGTCTTTAAATTTGGAGTAGGGGGAAGAGTAAAGTTAGAAATCTTAGAGCAGACTATCCCTTCATTAATTCCACTAATTAAAATCTAATCACAGGTAGCCCCTGGGACTGGGTTTCTGAATATGAAGCTTCACTCTGAAGAATCTGTTCCAGGATGTGAAGAAGGGCCCCAGGATCTCAGGCGATTGGGGGTGTAGTATAGGAGGAATTGTTTACTCTTCCATAAGCAGACCTAGCAGGGATCCTATGTGGGGGGCAGTTATGTGGTCTCCGTGCACTTCTTCCTTTCTGACATCTAGTCTGGGTCTTCGGCTTGTTGCACTTCTCAGGACTCAAAGATTTCCTGCTCAGAATCCTGGTGTTTTAGGCTCTTTGTGGCCCTTTGAACACTAAGACCAAACTGCCTCTCAGCCTGGGAAAAGTGCTTTGAGTTCCCAGGTTTACAGTGTCCTTTCAGTTCAAAGAAAAACTGTAGGTTATGCTGGGAGAATGAGTCCTAAGCTGCTGAGGTACCAGTGTCACTCATCTCCTGTTTGCAGGTGTCTACGTGTTCTCTGAGGGATGTGGCCTTCGACTCAGTTTGCCTCCCTTTCCAGTTTTTCTGTGGGCCCTGAACCCATTTCCACTTTATCAGTGCAGCAAGGAGCAAAATGGGAACAACATGAAGCCTTTTTTGTTCTTAACAACTGGAGCTCATTGATGGTATTTTGTGCACCGTCTGCATGGCATTGCTTGTGGGGGGCAGAGCTAAGACAACGCTGCCAATGCCTGTCCAGCTGTCCTGATGTAACCTGTGTTTTCCCAGGGTCCTTTTTGGTCATTACATCCTCACACTGTAATTTTACAGTGTATAAAGCATTTCCACACGACCTCGTTTGAGCCTAACAGCAAAGCTGTGAAGGAGGCAGGGTAGTGGTTATCACCGTGTTTTATAGCTCAGGAAGCAGGTGCAGAGAGGCAGCATTAGTGTTGTCCTGAGATCGCCGTTTCCTTCCCCGCTCTGAGTGGGAGTTTCCTCATCTTTAGGGTAAGACTGGAGGACTAGATGGTCTCTAAGGTTGTCTTAAGTGTATGATTCCATCCCTCCAGTGTATGATACATCCTGGATCATTCTGAGTATGATTCCATCCAGAAACAGGGCGTTGAGGTCAGTGGTGGATATCCAAGACCACGGTGAAGTGCCACCCATGAAGACCCGGAGGTGGGAAACTGCTAGGAGAGGTATGCCTCTCCTTGCGGATAGCTTTCCTCCAGGAGGCGCACGGGCGGTGGTAGCAAGCGGGGATTACCGACGCGCTGTCTAGATTCCGCAGGTAACTCCGTGGCTTCATTACGGGGAGTGGCCCCACCGTATCCAACATGGCAGCTTCTATCTGGCGGATCGCCGACGCCCACTTCCGGGTTCCGTACTGCTGGCCAGGCTACTTCCGGCAGCGCGATGGCTGGGTTCCCGGGACTCGAACGGAAGTTCCGGCGGGGGCGGCCGAGGGGGAAGAGAGTGTGTCTGTGCAGGAGAAAGAGGAGAATCGCCCGAGAGGTCTCGAAACCCCCAGGGAGTGGAGGTACCCTCGTCCGGGGCCAGCCGGCGGAGGGAGAGCACGGGGGTGGGGGGGAGAGGGGGAGATCGGAGCACCGCGGGGGTCCCGGAGAGTGGGGAGGGGACCGCAGTTGTGAGGGATGGGGGTGGGGAGTGAGGTGCGAAGAGGCGCTGGCCAGTCCTGGGGACTTTGGGGGGAGAGAGGGGAGAGAAGGCGGCCGGGCTATGACGGGAGGGACTTAGGGTTGAAGTGGAAGATCTCATTGTGGGGCGGGGGCTCCACAGGGTCAAAAGTAGAACAATCCTTTGTGGACAAGAGAGGGTCCTGGGTCAAGGTAGAAAATGTCACTGTGAGAAGGGGGCGACCCTTGGTCAGAACAGACAATCCCAGTGTAGGGAGTGGGAGAGCCTGGATTAGAGTGGAAGTTGTTACCGTGGGGAGCTCCCTTCCCTGGTCAGCGGGGAAGGCATTACTTTGAGAGAGGGGACCCTGGGGTGAGAGGTGGAAGTCTCCCAGTGAGGAGGGAAGGGAATCCCAGCTTAGGACGAAACGTGCATCTCCCATGTGGGAAGAGGGACCCCAGGGTCAGAGGTGAGGGATCCCACGTGGAGAGGTGCACTCAGGGTCAGAGATGGAAGGTTGAAGCCAGTGGGGAAGGCGGGAGGGGTGGGCGCCGCTGGGAAGGGCAGGCGTTTAGGGACACGTTGCACAAGCTTCTGGGGACTTTGGAGGATGCTAAGGACGGAGAGGAGCCCGCCAGCCTTACATTCTTTCATGTGTTTGGGAGCCCCAGAGCATGGTCAAACCGGGGGACCCGGTTGGATTCAGGGGCAGTAGCAGCAGGTAGCACCGTTCAGCGGGGCGTGGGGCGCCAGTTACGGCTGGTGGACGGGAGTTCGTGCGCCTCCTGGAGACCTGGGCAGCCCCCTGGGGCTCTGCGAACGGCTGAGCTGGAAACTGCTTGTGAAGGCTGGGTGGGGGCTGGATGGGAGAGAGGTGGGAGAAAATGTGTGGGGTGGTTGGGGGTAGGGGCTGAAAGCATATTTTTCTGGCATTCCCCCCCCCCCCTTCGTTTCCCAGTAGGGCTGAGAGTTGGGGAGGAGGGGACCAGGGGCTCTATTAGAGGCATGATGATTGGAAAGCAGGGCAGTTAGTGGGGGGACGACAGCAGGGGATGCCCTGCCCCTCCCCTCCCGCACGGTCCCTAAGCCCTACTTCTGCCCCTCTCCAGCAAGCTCAGGCTAAGGGGTGGACCAGAACCGGGGACGCTAGGGTGGCCGCCTCTGCTTTTCAGCCTGGAATAGAGGCAAACTTCCTACCCCCTGTGGCCCGAGACTTCTTTCCTGCCTTTTCTTTGTGGCCAGGACAGAACCCGGGGTGCTTTGGGGGGTTGACGGCCTGAGTGGGCCCTGGGTTTGAGGCTCTTCTCCTGTGTCAGGAGTCTCTCCCTAGCTCTTGACCACTCCCTCGAATTTGCACAGGCCCCAGCCGTGGAGCCCTGCAGTGTATGTGTGGTAACACCATGTCTGTGCCCCTGCTCACCGATGCTGCCACTGTGTCTGGAGCTGAGCGGGAAACGGCTGCGGTAAGGGTCCTCTCCCACCCTGGGAAGCCCCCAGGCCGGCTGCTGCCGGTAACTGGCTGGAGGGGGCGTGTGGGAAAGCTGGAGGTGCAGTGCGGAGAAGGGAGCAGCCTGAAGCCAGGCGGCAGCGAGGTAGTAACCTGTTTGGCTGCTCCTGTACTTCCCCCCAGGCCCTCGGGGGTGAGAGGGTGGCCAGAAGTTGGAGGACAGAGGGGGATTGAGAGCAGGGGGTGACTGCCCTCTTTCCACCTCCCCATGTCTCACCCTCTTCCAGGTTATTTTTTTACACGGACTTGGAGACACAGGGTAAGTGAGCTGGAGAGGGGGTGTTCTTTGGGCAGGTGGGGAAGGGCCCGGTGGGCAGGATTAGAGAGGCCCGTGCCCTCCTTTCTCCCTCCCCACATCGGTGCCTTTTTTCCCTTCCTTCCTACAGGCACAGCTGGGCTGACGCCCTCTCCACCATCCGGCTCCCTCACGTCAAGTACATCTGTCCCCATGCGTGAGTGTCACCCTAGCAAGGGAGGGGCTGAGGATGGAGATAAGCTGGGGGGTGGTCCTGTGGTCCCAGGCCTGTTCTCTCCTGCCAGCTGCGCCCTGGGCCCCGGGCCCAGGGCAGTCGGAAGTGCCATTTTCAGCCTTCACTCCCGTGGAGCCCGCGGCCCCAGCCCCCAGCCCTAAGGCCTCCTAGACCCAGGGGCCTCCTGTGCCCCTTCCCCAAGTACTCACCGACCGAGCTGGAACCCCGTCACGCAGTGTGTCGGGCTCTGCTTGTCTGCTGATGCCCCAACCCCAGCCTCCGGCCCCACGTGGCAGGTTGCCTGGCAACACCTTAAACACAGGCCTTGCCTGCTGGGAGGGGCCCCCCCCGGGGGCCACTCTGCCCCCTCCCGGCTCTCTGCTGTGGCTCCCTCACCCTTCTGAGCGTGATGGCCCTTCTCGCCGCCCCTCCCCAGACCCCGGATCCCTGTGACGCTCAACATGAAGATGGTGATGCCCTCCTGGTGAGTTGCAGGGGCAGGGATGGCTGCTGAGAGAGCTGCAGGGGGCTGGCCAGGGTCTTCCAGTAGCTGCCAACGCCTCTCCTCCCTCAGGTTTGACCTAATGGGGCTGAGTCCTGATGCCCCGGAGGACGAGGCCGGCATCAAGAAGGCAGCAGAGAACAGTAAGGCCCCGGTCCCTCCTCAGCAGCCCCCTCCTCCCCCCGCCCCCAGCCCCCCAGGAGAGCGCTGGGCAGTATCTGGCTCCCTTCCCTGGGCCCCTCCAGCAGCTTTCCCCCCACCCAGTCATGCCCCCTCCCCCCCAGTCAAGGCCTTGATTGAGCACGAGATGAAGAATGGGATCCCTGCCAATCGAATCGTCCTGGGAGGCTTTTCACAGGTGAGGGGAGAGCAAGGGGTGGGGGGTGGTAGGAGAGCTGTGCCCTCATGACCTGTCATTCTCTCCTCCCTCCAGGGTGGGGCCCTGTCCCTCTACACGGCCCTTACCTGTCCCCACCCCCTGGCTGGCATCGTGGCATTGAGCTGCTGGCTGCCTCTGCATCGGGCCTTCCCCCAGGTGAGTGTCTCCACGAGTCCCCTCCTGGCCTTTGGGTCTCCTCGCGGCTCGGGGACCGTGCCGAACACTGGCTTTGCCCTCAGAGCCCCGTCTGGCCCACAGGCAGCCAATGGCAGCGCCAAGGACCTGGCCATCTTGCAGTGCCACGGGGAGCTGGACCCCATGGTTCCAGTACGGTTTGGGGCCCTGACGGCCGAGAAGCTTCGGTCCGTCGTCACACCTGCCAGGGTCCAGTTCAAGACGTACCCAGGTGTCATGCACAGCTCCTGCCCTCAGGTAGGTGATGGGGGACCACTTCCCACCCCACCCCTCCTCCCTCCTCCCTCCGGCTGGGAGCCCCTCACGATCCCTCCTCACCCCCAGGAGATGGCAGCCGTGAAGGAGTTTCTTGAGAAGCTGCTGCCTCCTGTCTAACCAGAGTCGCTGGCCCCCAGCGCAGGACACCAGCTCCTGGGGGACGCAGCACGCGCGGCGCCATCTCGGATCTGAGCCGGTCGAGCCCCTGTCCCCACCATCCCTGACCCGTCCTCTTCCCATAGGCCTCTGGGGCAGGCGGGCCCAGGCCTGGCCAGGCCTGCCTTCCTGGCCTCAGCCACCTGGCTGTCTGCAGCAGGGGTGGGCCACCCTCTTCTCCCATTTCCCCGGAGGTGGGCCCCCCCTGGCAGCAGTATTGGAGGGGCTGTAGGCAGCGGGAGAAAGGGGCCCGGCCGCTGACCCACTCACTCAGGACCTCACTCACTAGCCCCGCTTTGGGCCCCCTCCTGTGACCTCAGGGTTTGGCCCATGGGGCCCTCCCGGGCCCCACCTACCACTCCACCCCGCCCCCCCCCAAGTGACTCTGCCCAGATAATCGTGTCTCTCCTCCTTCTCTCCAGCTGCTTCTCAATCATGAATGTGTCCATGGCCCGGCCCCCGTGCTGCTGTGGGCTGCCTGCCCCTGGGCAGGGGTGTTGGTGAGGGGGCAGAGTCCTTTGAGGGGGGCCTTCCCTTAGGCCCCTGAAACGTGGGGGCTGGGCCCTGCCCCGCCCGGGCCCCCCCCCCCCCATGGCCCTGTTCCCCCCCGTAGGCCTGGAGCCTGCAGGGCTGGACTGAGGCTCAAAGTCTCCCCCCGCTGTCCCACTCCCACGTTGTCCCCACTCTAGGGCCAGGGGGGGAGGTGGGGGAGTTGTGTCTCGTCTTCTGTCTCCATGTGGTTTTGGGTGTTTTTCTTGTTGTATCCTGGATTCCGATAAAATTAAATTGCTTCAACTCTCAGGCTGGATGATTCTGTCCGAGGGGTGGAGAGTGATCATGTGCAAGAATCTGCCCCAGTGTTAGAAAACTTTTATTTTAAATACTTTAGAAATCTCTTTCAGAGCAGTATAAATTAGTTCCTGTGTCAGGGCCCTCGTTCCCACGTTTGCTTCTGGTGGTCCTGATGGGTTCGTGGAAAAGAGAGACCCCCAACTCCTGGTCAGTGGAACCCTTGGCCCCCCGCCTGGTGGGCTGAGCAGGCCCATCTGGGGTTTGAGGTAGGGGAGGCTGAGGCCCCTGGGTTCCCACCGGAGGCTGGAGAACAAGCAGGTGTTTCTTTCCTTCGGTGGTGAGTGGCAGGAGAAGGTCTCAGGCCTGCGCCCCAAAGCCGGAAGGATTCTGCTTCTGCCAGCGCCACAGATCTTCACCTGTGATGGGGGGAGGTGTGGGGTCAGGGTCCACGTCGGAATGCGGGGTTCCCGCCACCTCAGGCAGCCCAGGGTGGGCATGCCCAGACCCAGTCAGCCCCTTCCCAGCCCCCGAGCCGGTCGAGCCCCTGTCCCCACCATCCCTGACCTGTCCTCGTCCCATAGGCCTCCGGGGCCTGGCCAGGCCTGCCTTCCTGGCCTCGGGGGTCAGGCCAGCACCCAGGGTCAGGGCTTAGGGCTAAAACTCACACATCCTGTCCAGCCCTAAGGCTGCCGTCCAGCCCAGCTCCTTGAGGGCCAGGCTGGGGTTGGCATAACAGGCAGCCACGTCGCCTTCCCGCCGTGCCACCACCTTGTACGGGATCTGCAAGAGAAGGGACAGCGGGAGATTGGCTGAGCCGGCCCTGGGGTCTCCCGCCCCGCTGCCGACCAGGCTCAGAAATGCAGGTGCAGGCGCCCTGCGCTAACAGCACTAAGGCAGGTGGTGGAACCGGGCGGCGCTGGGATCCCCGTCAGGGAGGCTAGCGGGAAGGGCCCGGCTCACTGTGACGTTCCGGCCTACCTTCTGCCCGGAAGCCTTTTCCATGGCCTGGACCATCTGTAGCACCGAGTAGCCCGTGCCCGTGCCCAGGTTATAGATCTGCCCAGGAGAGGAAAACGGGTTATGGAGGGGGGTGGACCAACTACCCCTCTGGACCCCATCTCCCTCACCAAATTCGCTTCTCCCTTTTCTCCCTACCCGACAGCCACACTGCTCCTTCAGCTTCCTCAAGGCTGCGATGTGGCCCTTGGCCAGATCCACGACATGGATGTAATCCCGGACACCTGCAGAGGAGGTGGTTGGGTGTGGGGGTTAAGTGTAGTCTCTGTCGGACCTCCCTCTCCCCCTGGCTCCCCCTCCTGGATCCTCCTGGTCCTGGGCTCACCTGTGCCATCCTCTGTGTCATAGTCATTGCCAAAGACATTCAGTGCCTCCCGTCGCCCAATTGCCACCTGGGGTGGAGGTCAGGTCAGCTCTTTCCAGGCCTTTGGCACCAGTCGTACCCTTCAATCCTATGGCCACCCCCTGACCTTCCCCTTCTCCCTTACCTGGGAGACGTAGGGCATGAGGTTGTTGGGGATGCCTTGGGGATCTTCACCGATGCAGCCCGAGGCATGGGCGCCTATGGGGTTGAAATACCGCAGCAGCACTGCGTTCCAGGTCTGTGGGACACAGGTCAGATGATGGGGAAGGAGGCGCATGCTGTGCCCAAGCCGAATCCAGAGCTCTTTAGCTGCTTCCCCCGCCCCCAGGCCTAGTCTCTATCCCCGGAAAGCAGCAGGGGGTCAGGCCCACCCACTCCGTGCTGGGACTTTGGGCAAACCGCTGCAGCTTCCCGAGTCCTAGCTGGGGGTGTTCACGGGAGACCTTGAGTCCATGAGTGGAGCCAGGGCTGGGTCAAGCGTGCGTGTGTGTGAGTGTGTGTGTGTGTGTGTGTGTTGGGGCGGGGAGGGGGTACCCTCACCTTGTCTGCCCGGCACAGGTCCCGGATCATTTCCTCGATGAAGAACTTGGACTTGCCATAGGGGTTGGTACAGCCACCTGTGGGGTGGGCCTCATCCAGGGGCAGGTACTGGGGATTCCCGTACACGGTAGCCGAGCTGCTGAACACCAGGTTCTTCACCCCGTGGGCCCTCATGATCTGGTCACGGAGGAGAGGCGTCAGTGGCCTCTGCCCTGCACTTAGTCCCACCCCCTTACTCCTTTATAGGTGAGAGGGGCTGAGGTTCGGGCACTCCCATTTATAGATGGGGAGACTGAGGCGGAGAAGTCAAAACAGACACGTGTCCAAGGTGGTACAGCTTGGGCCCTGCCTGACTCTGCCCCCCACGCCCTCATCTACCGTGTCTGGCGTGGCCTGCCTGGCCGGGGCCTCCCGGTGTCTGTGTCCTTGCCACACGTCTCACCTCCAGAAGCTGAATGGTTCCTGTCAGGTTAACTCTGTAATAATCCAGAGGCTTCTGCACGGACTCTCCCACGGCCTTGAGACCCGCAAAGTGGATGACTGCCATAAAGTGATGCTGCAGGTGCAAAGCCAGGGTCAGAGGTGGCTTTACAGGCCCTGGCCCTTGGCAGGGCCCCCTGCCTGCCTGTCAAGCACTGACCTTCTTGAAGAGACGCTGTAGGGCTGCCTGGTCCAAGATGTCCATCTCCTCAAACTCCACAGAGCGGCCTGTCAGCTCCTGAACCCGCTGTAGGCTCTCAGGCATGGGGCCCCTTCCTGGTTGGACACATGGAGACCGTCAAAGGAGAAGACGGGTCCTGGGTTCCCAAGGGACTAGCGCGCATGCACGCACACACGCACACACACACACACACACACACACACCCCTAGTAGGTGGAGGTAGAACAAAAGGTTTTCCTTCCGTCCCCGCCCAAAGCCCTAGCCCCCCACCCCTGTGCTCACCACGGATGGCATTATGGAAATTGTCAATGACCACAGGCAAATAGCCGGCCTCCAGCAGTTCCAGCACCGTGTGGCTGCCGATGTAGCCAGCGCCGCCTGTCACCAGCACCTTCTCTGCCATCGCACCTGGCGCAGAACACAGTGTCAGAGGTGGTCGAGATGGCCCACTCAGGGCCCCCGCCTAACGTCCGAGGGAGGCAGTAGTGTGTCTCAGCTAATAGGGTGGATCTGGAATCAGCCCTGGTCCGGGTCTGGACATCATCTCTTTCTGGCCTCAGGCCTTGGAAATCACTTCTCCTCTCTGCCTCAGTTTCCATCTTTAGAAAATGGAGTTTATAACTACAAACATGATGCAATCTTGTGAGGCTTACGTGAGTGATTTGAAACGCCCACAATGTGGCACAGGTGGGGAGACTGATGCACGGGCACCACAATCCTGGTCCCAATTTACCGGTGATTGAGAAGATGAAACCTAAGACCCCCAAGGTGTCTGGGGACTAGACAGTCCTGGCCCGAAGGACACACAGCCAGCAGCACTGGGACTCCCAAGAGCCCAGGAAGAGGTTCTGTCTGCTCAAATTCAGGCCTTCCCAGTCTCTCTGCCATCACTAGGTGTAAAGTGGCCCAGTGATTAATACCTCCCGCTCCAGGAAGCTCCCCTGACTCCCACAAGAGTCAGCTGGGAGGAAGCAGGAAATATACCAACTGGCCACAGGGTGGGGTCCTTTGCCAGGCCCACTGGAGCCCGACTCTGGGGCTGCAGCACCACAGTCCCGGAGTGGGCCCCACCCGCCCCAGGTCAGTCAGGCTGGCTCAGCCTCTACCAATGCATGCCAGGGCCAGCTGGGTCACTGCCCGCTTGGAGCTAAGGATGCCACCCAACTTTAGGCGGCACCGAGCCGGGCGCTGTAGACGTGGCCCTGGTCCCGACTCCACCGCCAGGTGTGCACCTCCGCCCTGAACAAACTCTGTGGGCAGAGAGGGGGAGTGGGTAGGGAACCCCAGACACTGAGGCCTTTCATTCGGTGTGGCCTGGCCCGCAGCCGCCTTCCTCCTGGCTGCCTCAGTCCCCCTCTGGGCTTATTCACTCCCACCCACTTGACTGCTCCTGCTGAGTGGCGGGCTCCTACCGGGCACTTCTGCATTTTTCTCCCTGTGTTCCCCCAACATCCTAATGAGGCAAGTGTTAGTGCTGGCACTTTACCGAGAAGGATACTAAGGTCAGAGAGGTCAAGTAATTTGCCTGAGGACACACAGCTACTATAGCCGCCCTAGAATCCGGATCTCCAGGTTCACAGCCAGCCAACCTCGCACTTCACCCTTCCCCCCATGGCTTCCCGCTGGACTCTGCTCCCGACGCCAAGACCGCCCCCGCCCCCACCCCGCCTCGCGGAAGCCCGAAAAGTGGTCGCGGAGGGGCCCCGGGAGGCAGGAAGGGTGGTGAGGTCGAACTCGCCCCGGACCGACGGAGTGACCTCGGTCGGATGTCGCCTCCTCGGTTTTCCCAGTCTGCAAAATGGAGGGGAGGAGGCGATGGGCGTCGGGCTGGGATGTGGGCCGTGGCTCCGAGGGGGCCGAGCTCGGAGCTCCCGGGTCGGGAATGAATGAAGTCGGGCCGCCCCGGCCAAGGCGGCGGGAGCTGGGAGCGGCACAGGCACGGGCGAGCCCGCCCTAGCGGGGCTCTGCCCGGAACGCGGCCCGGACCCCTGAAACCAACCCTCGCTCCCCGCAGGCCACCCGGCCCCTCGCGAGCCCTCTAGCCCTCCCCCCCCCACCGGCATTCGCCTTGCGAACCTGTTCGGAACCTCGCGCCCCGCGCTGCTTCCAGCGGCGCCGCCTCCCGCGCTCCGCGCCCGGGTCCCTTTAAGAGCAGACGGCCCACCTGGTCCCGCCCCCTCCACGCCCCCAAGGAAACGTGTCACCGGGGAGTGCGCACTACGGGGCGCCGGGAGGCCCAGGGGCGCCGCGACATCTAGGCGCCTGCGCGGCGCGGTCCGGTCCGGTGTCGGAAGGCGGAGGGGAGGCGCGGCCTGGCCCGGGGAGCTCGGCTCCGGGTGCCCGGCGGCTGTTCCGCGGCGGGAGCCACAGGCCGAAGGCGGGGCACCCCCCCTTCCCACCACCCCCACCCCGCTCACCGCCCGTTCGCCAGCCTCTCTGCACGTGCCCCGCCTGTTCTTCCGAGCCAGCCTAGCGGGAAACCAGCGACGGAGTGCAGCCCAGGCCCTAAGGGGCGGCCGCCCAGAGGCCGCGGGCTCTGGGAAGTCTGGTTCGAGACCCACCCAGAGAGCTGGAGGGCAATCGGAAGCTCGGGCGGACGCCGCAGTGCTCGCTGCGCTCAGCACCCGCACGGACCACTGGGGACGGTCCGTCCGCACCGTGCCTGCCACAGTGGGCTAGAAGACGGTGTCGTGCTTCTGCTGAAAGTAGGGGCAGGGCTGGGGCACTGTGCGTAGAAGTCCTGACGACCCGAGCAAACAAGCCGTGCCCAGCCCGGAATGCCCTGGGCCTGGAGTCCAGCAAGGACGACTGACGACGGTAGCGCCGGAGCTGGAGCCCAAGGCGCGCCTCCCGGCTCTCAGGGCCAAGAGCCTCAGAAACTACCTCTCCGCGGGTTTCTGGCCAGACCTGAACGAGCCCAAAGCCACTGATTTCCAGTCATTATGAATTTGGGGCCCGGGTGGGGAAACGGAGGAAACCCAGAGGCCAGTAAACCAGCTCAAAGTCTCCATTTTCCTCTCAGGATGCCATGTTGTAAAGGTGGTTTATTCCCCACCAGTCTCCCCCATTCGTACACACATCTGCACGACGGAATGCCCGAATGCTTTGTGTCATTAAACCTTTAATTACATAAGCGCTTTTCGAAAATCATGCTCAGAGTGGAGATTTTCCAGAGATGCCAGAGTTGGCAGTGGCCACCAGAGAAGCTCAGCCCTCGCCCCCTCTGCCGGCTTGGGGAAAAACTCCACGCCCCTTTGCTCTACAGAGTCAGCGATGGCCCCAAGGCCATGACAGGGTCAAGCTGTGTAGTGTAGCTAGCTGACAGATTTCACCCAGAGATGAGGCCGGAGCACCAGGGAATGGGTTCCAGGGGACCCCCAGGCATTCAGCTCCTGGGGGGGGGGGTCCGGGGGGGGGTTAAGGGGGCAGGGGACCTAAAACCCCCCAGGGCTCATCCCTCACCCCGGGGTCGGCAAGGAGGCCTGCGGCCAAGCCGCGCCTGCCCTCCTGCCTCCCTTCTGCAGGAGCCCTATGTGCAGACCCCCCCCCCCCGGAGGTGCCTGCTCCTGTGAATTTCATTCCCATTTCCATGTGCCCTGTCCGAATCATTCACGTGTGCCCCTCTTTCCCACATTGTCCCCAGCGCTTGAGGCAGCAAAATGGCTCAGAGTTTACAGGCAGCCTGAGCCACTTTGGAGCAGGTTTTCCTGTTCAAGGCTTGGCAGATAAAGGCCCCAGCTTCCAGGAGCTTCTGGAGGTTCACACCCTTGGAGAAACAAGTGAGACGATGCACTAAGTCATGACCTGCCTTCCAACACCCAGGAAAACAGACTGGACAGAAAGCTGATATTGAGAAAGTAAAGGTAAAGACAGACCGGGTCTTGTTCCTCTTATGGTGGGACCCCGACTGCCCACAAGGCTGTGTCCTTGTGCCATCGGGGGTTATCCCTGTGACTCTCCTTGTATGTGGAAATGGTTTCTAGTGCTGCCACCAGGGCAGGAATCTGGTCAGTCCTGTTTGGTACCCCATCTCCAGCGCCCAGCACCCGGCCTGGCCTGCAGTGGTCAAAAACTCCATATTGAAGTAATAAAGACCACAGGCGGAGAGCTAGGACAAAAACACCAGCTCAAAGGGCCACCCTGGAAACCTCTGTTCATCACGGTAACTCTCATTCACTGATGCATTCTATGCTCTCAGCCCTGGGCTGCACATTCTCCCATTTTCCCATCGAATCCTAACAGCCCTAGGAGACAGGTGCTGTTATCATCACCATTTCTTAGGCCCAGGGAGGTGAAACAATTGTCAGGTCACACAGCCCGTGAGTGACAGGAGTAGGTTTTAAACCGAGTTCTATCTGGTCCCAAAGCTCAGACGTGGTACTGCTTCCAACCCACCACTGAGGGCTCTTAACTGACTCTGATGGAGCCCCGGGAAGGGCTGGCTACCTCTGCCCTCATTCTACACGGAGTGAAACAAAGGTTTGGGGGGAAATGACTCAGGTAATGGATGTGACTCCTTTCAGGGCCCTTTCCCTACACCTTGGTGCCTCCTCCAACTGACCTGTCCAACTGAGAGCCTGGCCTTGTGGCCTCCATCAACCACACCCTGCTACCTCAAAAACATACAATAGGTGTTCCTGGGTGGCTCAGTCGGTTAAGTTTCTGACTCTTGGCTTTGGCTCAGGTAGTGATCTCACGGTTCATGGGTTCAAGTCCCACACTGGCCTCCACGCTGACAACACAGAGCCTGCTTGGGATTCTGTCTGTCCCTCTCTCTCTGCCCCTCCCCTGCTCATGCGCACTCTCTCTCAAAATAAATAAAACTTATATTGGAAAAAAAAAGTACAATAAAACATCCCTAACCCCCTGAAAGCCTTGCCCTCTTAAGTGCCCTCCCTACCCCCCCCCCCCCCAAAAAAAAAACCCAAAAAGAAAAACAAACAAACAAAAAAAAACTAAAAACTATCAGCTTCTGTCCTCTGGCTTCAGGGAGAGCTCTAGTCAGTTCAGGGTTGTCACCACCAGGGGGCAGGCGTGCTTACCGTGTGAATGCCCAAGCCAGACAGCATGTAGACAAGGTCCTCAGTGGCCAAGTTTCCTGATGCCCCCTGTGCATAAGGACAGCCTCCAAGTCCTGCCACGGAGGCGTCCACAACACTCACTCCCATCTGGAAACACAAGGGGTTGAAACATGGCTGTCATTGTGGGGACCAGGGCCCTACAAAGCCAGTCTTTGCAAACCTCCCAATCAACTGCTGGCTGAAATTCCACTGAGAGTTATTCTTTCCTTTGGCTAAAAATTCTGTTACTGTTCCTCCTCCTAGTTCATGGAACAGTATGAATCTTTTTTGTGGACACTGTTTCCTCTACCAGGGGTATCATCCCTGGTTCCTTTCATGCTGGACTCCTCACCCTGAAAGGTCTCATGCTCTTCCTGGACACAGACCTAAAGGAAGTACCTCCCACTGCTGAGATTTCAGACCCCTGTTTACTGTGATTCATTTATCCACCCCTCCTTCCCTGCCCAAGGCTGTTCTCACTTCAAGTTGGACCTCTAGCCCCAGAAGGCCTGATCCCACAGCCCTGAGTCAGTAATGCCCACTTGCCCCTTTCTCTCTCCTCAAACCTCCCAGACCTTAACCTGGATACCCACAGTGGAGAAAACAGACCCAGAAAGTTACAGAGTCATGTGGCTTAGAGACGTGAGCTTCTAGGAGATAAAGGGGGGGGGGGGGGGGAAAAAAAAAAAAAAGGAAAAAAAAAGGGGAAAAAAAAAAAACAAAAACAAAAACCAAACACCCAAAGATGGCCCAGGATTGCTTTAGCTAACATAAAGAAATAGGTCAGACCTTGACCAATGTGAAGGCAAGGTAGCTTGCAGTCAGGCACTCAGAACTCTCCTTCTAGGGCTGGCCAGTCCAGGGAATCCTTCTGGGCCAGCCCACAAGAAGCAAACCTCAAGGGAAACCCAGCCTGAGGCCTCGGTTCAATCTTCAGGGAACAGCACGCAAGGCTCCAGCAGAGTGACCTTTGCCTACCCTTACTTCCAGTCTCCTCGTGTGCTCCCCGACAGCCCTGTGCACACTCCCCAGGCCAGCGCACGCGTCCTCCCTGAACCCCGCCTCAGCCTTACAGTGGAGGGCTGCCTAGTCAGCTTTTCACTTCCCTTTTCAACTGCTCACCTCTTCACAGCCTCCGAGCCTC
>NW_024412388.1:17760808-17769300 GCF_014898765.1 Herpailurus yagouaroundi
TTCACTTCCCTTTTCAACTGCTCACCTCTTCACAGCCTCCGAGCCTCATTCAAGCCTCTTCTGGCAAATCCTCTCTGGCTTTCCTGGCTGGGATGGAGGCCTTCCTCAGCCTTGTGCTTCCTCTCTTCCTGTGATCTGTCACAATGCACGAAGGCTACCACAAAACTCCCTTGGCTGCCTCCCCTAAGGCCCTTTTAGGCAAGGGTCACACGTCTGTGTCCACGGTGGCCGGGCAAGGGCCCGGCACACAGGTAATCAGTGAGAGCTTATTGAAAGAATACATGAACCTAGCTGGCCTGCCACTATGCCCTTTAGGAGAATGGACACAGGTCTTTCTCCCAGGACATGCCCTGATTACCTGCAGGGCCATCAAGGTGTTGGCCAGGGCCTGGCCATAGGTGTCATGGCAGTGGACGGCCAGGGCAGCCACGGGCACCTCATACATGACAGCGGACAGCATGTCCTTCATGATCCCAGGGGTGCCCACGCCGATGGTGTCCCCCAGGGAGATCTCGTAGCAGCCCATGGAGTACATCTTCTTGGTGATCTGGGGAAGCAAGCAAGCAGTACTTGGAGGACACTGGATTATCCAGGTCCGAGGCCCAAGACTTCAGACGCAGGGATTCTTGGCCTATGCGGAACATCTCCACGTCCGAAACACTAAATTCCTGTCGCATCATAGGCCCCTTACGACTTTCTGAATGGCAGTGACAATAACCTTTCTCCTCATTAGGTTGTTGAGACGTGAGGGAGCAGGGCCAGCCGCTGGAGCAACCCCGGGGCTGTGACCCTGTGCCTTCCTCCCCGCCGTGCCTCAGACTTAGGTCCTTCACTTCCGACCTCCACACCCTGTGCCACAGCCAAACACTGGACCCAGGACCATGGGTTCCTGTCACGTAACTTTATCCTCAGCAAGATCTGTCACCTCGTGGGTCTGAGGTGCTAGTTATATACTGTTAATAGAAGTACACAACTGTTTAAACTTTTAGAAGCCCATTTGCAAATCCCTAAAACCACTGAAAATCCAGGGCAGCGTGTGTCCCGCTTGAGGAGACGCTGCCCCACCCTGCACTGCAGAGAAGGCGGAGGGGATGACAGGGCTGGGGACGCAGGGGACGCAGCGGACGCTCGGCCGAAGTGCGCCAGGGGGATGGAAGGGCGAGCCCCCGCCGCCCGGGCAGCAGGCCGAGGACGACCCGTGGGGACGGAGGCCGCAGCGAAGGAGCAGGCTCTGGCGTGACGGACACTGGTGGCTGTCCCAGTTTGCCCACTCCCTGGCTGGGGGCGCCGGCGAAAGGCTGACCCTCTCGGAGCTTCCTTTTCTGCTTCTGAGAAACGGCGACGAGCCTTTGTGGGCTGCGGTGAGGACTGGCGGGACCGGCGGCCGAGACGCGGCGTGCAGCCGCCACCCTCAGCAGGCACCTGCGCCCGACGCTCCCCACGCGAGTGGGGGCACAGCAGGTGGGGCTGAGGTAAACAAAGTGGGGCTGAGACCCAGCTGCGCCATCTACAACCTGTGCGGCAAGTTGTTTAGTCTTCATTTCCTCGCCTGAAAAATGGAGTAACACTAACACGACCAAATTTTCGGGGTGACTTTGAGGGCTAAGGGGCGTAAGCTCTTGGGTGGCTCAGACTCAATTCCCACACCGTGCTCTTCTCGGTGCTGACTTGGTTACTGCTCAGAGGACGCCAGGGACGCGGCCTCCCCAACCGCTGCAAGGAACCGCAGGCACCCCGGGGGAGGAGCCTCTCCACAGATCACCTCAATTATCATCAGTCCACTGACCAGACTGGGGCAGAAGGTGGGGGCTTGAGAGAATCCAAGCTGCACTGGGAGGCGGGCCTCCAGGAGCAAGTGCCGGGCTGTGCTCCCAGGGGGAATGAAGGACACCAGTGACCCACCAGGATAGGGTGGTGAGGAGAACCCCAGGGGCAGGCAAGGGAGACGACCCTCAGAAAACCCCCGCCCCGATACACACACACACCTCAGCTACTTTAGCCGGGGAGATCTTCCCTTCATAGGGGCATCCAAGCACACAGGAGACATACCTGTGGGAGGACAGGGGAGGTATGGTGTCAGTTCCCCTGAGCTCCTTGGCCAGCAGAGCTGACGCAGGGTCGAGGGTTGCTGTTTCACATACATCCCTGGAGTGGGGCAGGTCAAACGTCTGGGTGAAAGGCGAATTCAAGGATGTGGAGTCAGAATGGTCATGCCGTGTCACGCCAGGAGGGGGGCAGTGGAGAGCCAGGGCAGGGAGGGGACTAAAAGGCGCTGTTCAGGAAGCTGGGGCTGCTTAGGCCTGAGGAGAGAAGCCAGAGAACAGCCGGGAGAAGCCGGGAGAGGGCAGTATGACAGGTCCCGGAGCCACAGGGTATGCGGCCCCTACTCACAGGAGGGGGCCAAGCACAGATGAAACCCAAGTAGGAACAGAAGGGCTGGGCTGGCCTGAAGGCCGAGGATCAGCTGCTCCGGTGAGCTGCTCGAGGATTCATACACCCACTTACTCAACTGTATCTACTGAGTTGCCCACTAAGTGCCAGGCCCCGGGTCATGTGGTGAGCAAGACGCCAAGGTCCCTACCCTCACGGAGTTTGTTTCCAGTTAGGGAGAGAGCCAATAAAAGGGCAACCCAAGGGGTGGATGCGATCATCTCTGAGTGACTGCTGTGAGGGGAAGAACGGGGAAAGTGACAGGAGCAGCTACAGGCGGTCCATGGCAGCCTGGGTGGCCCGGGGAAAGGGGGGGGCGGACCTCTGGGGCCCGTGATGTGGGAGCTGGGGGTGGGGCAGGAGAGCTGCCGGAAGAGCATTCCAGACAGAGAGAAGAGCGGTGTGGAGGCCCCAAGATGGAGGAATGGGGGTGTTCAAGCCACAGAACAAAGGACAAAACAGCCAGGGCTCACAGAGCAAGGGGCAAAGGGCAGCCTGTGGCTGGAGAGGTGGGCACAGGCCTGATCATGGCGACTTGCAAGCTGTGGGAAGGAGGCTGGGCCTCTGGACCTTGGTGGGCTTCCGTTCCCACCTGCCCTGTTGGAGCTAAGGCTCCACTAAAACCTTAGAGTCTAGCACACTTTTCTGCATGTTAGAGGCATAACAAATGTTTGCTGGATAAACAGTTTCTGCCTCAAAGATCTCAGTGCATTTTCCCAATTCCATTGCCTGCCTTGTTCTCCAATCACTGCCAAGCAAGGCGAAGAGACAAGATATGCTGGGGAAAGAGCACAAGCTTGGAGTCAGGCAAACCCCACGAGGCCCTGCTTCCCCATTCACCCATCCACCCATCCACCCTTTCCTTCCTGAGCACCCCCGAGCGCTGGCCCTGGGCTGTGGGAGGGAGCCCACCAGGGACTTCAGGATGTGGGCTCTGCCCTCACGGGGAGCATAGTCTAGCGGGGGTGGGAGGCGGGGAGAAGCTAACACGCAGCTAAATGTTATGTCAGAGGATGTCTGGGGGGCCATGGGAGCCTGGATGAGGGGCACTAACTCCAGTAGGGGGGACAGAGAAAGTTTCCTGGAGGAAATGGCTTCCCAGAGGGGATGTGAAGGGTGAGCAGGAGTTAGGACGTAGGAGCAAGAGAGTTCAGTCTATGGAAAGCACATGGAAAGGCCCAGAGGCCAGACAGTGGGAGCATGTGACACAAGGAAAGAAGCCGCAGTTGGACTGGAATGCAGCATACAGAGGAAGTAGGGCTGGACGGGGAAGTGAACAATGACGTTGCAGAGAGAGACAGGGTCTTGTAAGCCTGCTGAGAAGTCCAGGGTTGGGAGTCACTGAAAGGTTTTAACCAGGGAGTGAGGTGATCGCTTCTGAAAGAACACTCTGGCTGCAGTGTGGACAGTTATGTGACCTCATAGCACTCCCCAGCCTTCCTGAGCCAGTTTTGTCATGTGGAAGTAGGGACAATCTTCCTTGCTGAGTGACTGTGAGGTCAGTTAGATAACACATGGACAGTGCCTGGCACTCCTGCCGTTAAAGATGTGACGTTGGGGCGCCTGGGTGGCTCAGTCAGTTAAGCGTCTGACCAGCTCAGGTCATGATCTCACAGCACAGTTCTGTGCTGACAGCTCAGAGCGTGGAGCCTGTTTCAGTGTCTGTGTCTCCTTCTCTCTCTGCCCCTCCCCACTCACACTCTGTGTCTCTCTCAAAAATAAACAAACATTAAAAAAAAAAAAAAGATGCGATATTGGAGGGATGCCTGGGTGGCTCAGCTGGTTAAACGTCCAACTTCAGCACAGGTCATGATCTCATGGTTCATGAGTTCAAGCCCCACGTCGGGCTCTGCATTAATGGTGAGGAGCCTGCCTAGGATTGTCTCTTTCCTGCTCTCTGCCCCTCCCCTACTTGTGTGCGCACACATGCTCTCTCTCTCAAAATAAAGAAACTTAAAAAAATACATATGAGGTTGGAGACCTAGAGGCCGAGGGGATTCTTCCGACATGTGAGAGGAGAGGGTGGTGGAGCCAGGATTAATCTGGCCTCCGCAAACCCCAGTTAGTGTCCTGTCCTGATGGATTCCTCTGGTGACCTGCCCACAAAACCAGGTTTGGAGAAAGCACTTGCCAGGATTTCTTCTGACCACATCTACTTGAGGAAAGATGGCTAGGTGTGGAGTGTGGGCTGCCTGCACCCAGGATAAGGAGTTTGTGGGGAGGAGGGTGTGGAGTCAGAGGCTGGCCCCATTCCAGAATGGTGCCGAGGGAAAGGCACTGACGTGGTCTCACTCACCCGCGCACAGGGATACCAGCGGCCCGAGCCGCCCTCAAGATTTCATCAGAGCGCTGTAAACTCTCATCAATGGAGCAGTTGGTGTTCTTCTGGGTGAACTGCTCCGAGGCAGCTCCAAAGATGCTCACTTCCTTGGCTCCAGCAGCAACCTGCCAAGAGCCGGGTGAGCTCCTTTCAGCCTTTTTCCCTTCGAGGAACACCAGCGTGGCAAACACTCTGGTCTTATGGCAAATTTTATAATATATGAATATTATGGGTTGAATTGTGTCTCCCCACAAAAGATTTATAGAAGTCCTAATCCCTAGTACCCCAGAACGTGGTTTTATTTGGGAAAAGGGTGGGTGTATAAGTAATCAGTTAAGGGGCGCCTGGGTGGCTCAGTCGGTTGAGCGCCCAACTTCAGTTCAGGTCATGATCTCACGGTTTGGGGGTTCGAGCCCCGTGTCCTGCTCTGTGCTGACAGCTCAGAGCCTGGAGCCTGCTTCGGATTCTGTGTCTCCCTCTCTCTCTCTGTCTCCCCCCGCCCCCCCCCCACTCTGTCTCTCTCTCCTTCAAAAATAAATAAACATTAAAAAAAAATAAAAAAAAAAGTTATCAGTTAAAATGAAGTCATCCTGGTCCCTACTTCAATAGGACTGGTGTCCTTCTAAGACGGAGGCCATGTGAAGACACACACAGAGGAAATGGCCGGTGAAGACGGAGGCAGAGAGAACAGAGTTGTCCTCCCAGTCCTCAGAAGGAACCAACCCTATTAACACCTTGATTTCACACTTTTGGCCTCCAGAGCTGTGGAGAATACATTTCTGCTGTTTTAAGCTGCCTAGCTTTTGGTATTCTCTTATGGTAGCCCTAGGAAATTGACACTGTGAATTAGATCTTCATTTAAAAAGACACCACCACCTGGGGTGCCTGGGTGGCTCAGTCGGTTAAGCTTCTGCCTCTTGATTTCGGCTCATGTCATGATCTCGCAGTTTTGTGAGTTCGAGCCCCGTATCAGGCTCTGCACTGGCAACACGGAGCCTACTTGAGATTCTGTCCTTCTCTCTGCTCCTCCCCTGCTTGCACTCTCTCTCTCTTTCTCAAAAATAGAGAATTAAAAGCTTAAAAAAAAACCCCACCACCACCCGTGGCCTTCCCCCAAAGGCCAACACTATCACTGCCATCACCACCCTGCAAATCACCCTGAAGGACAGTTTTCTGCCTAAATTCAGAATCAACATCCCCAATGATGCTTTTGTCCTAACTTGTAAGAAAGTTAGCAGATACGAGCAACCACTGCGGGGAGCACGATTCCCTTTCTCTAAAGAGGAAATGTGTATTAACAAGAGCTAACATTTATTAAGCACTTACCTTCTACCAGGCTTTTGCTAAGCAATATAGGTGCATTCTATCCTCTGAAATCCTCCCAGCATCAGGTAACTATGATTAGCCCTATTTTACAGGCCGAACCTGAGGCTCAGAGAGATTAAGCAGCCGGTCAAGATCAGAGAGCTGGGGGTGGCAGGGCCCGGTCTGTCTGACAGTGCTCATCGTTACTGGAGAAAGCCCTTCAGACAGACATCCCACAACAGGAACTGGGGCTCAGGGACAAGACAGGGACCGATGCTGTCTATCTCATTTCAGAGGCCCCCGCCATCAAGCTAGTCTCTTACCGCTGCCTGGAAGCCTTTGATATTCGGGGTCAGGACTGGGTAGTTGATGCCAGGAAATTTCTGGATGCCCTTCAAGACTTCAGCATTGTCAGCCATCTGGGAGCCAAAGGAGACAATGCCAGGTCACTGCCAAAGGCAGGCAGAGAGCTCAGGTACAGAAAGCGTTTTTATCACAAGATCTCTGTTGTCCAGAAGCCCTGGAAAAGAAGTCCTTTTGCAGAGCCGCGTCTTCCCAGTGCTTTACTATTTGTTTTGCACTGATGGGCCAGAAGGCTCCTCGGTGCAGATAATTCCCCCAATTTCTCCATATGGCTAATACTGTCAGCTTTACATAAGCAGGAAAAGCAGCAATGACGCTACCAGCCATTTAATGAGAACATACTCTGTTATTTACTACTCAGGTAAACCGGATCTTTCTTCCCACTTGACTGTTTCTGTGAAGCAGCAGTTGTCCTTCCCTTTTACAAACACAGACACCACATCTCTAGACAGGTCTAGAAATTCTAGACTTCCAGAGCCAGAAGAGACCTGAGAGGTCACCCTCAACCTGGAGAGGGGAAGACCTCACCAAGATCCCCAAGCAAGGAAGGGGCAAGCCTCCTCCTTATGTTCCTGTGCTGCACCATGCTACTAGAAGTCACCTGAGACCAAGCCAGAGATCAGGAGACCTCTGTTCCCAACTTCTACCTACTTTCAGGGCAAATGCAAAACTTTACACCTCTTTCATCTGAGAAATGCCTGTTACTGAGGGCTGGGGCTCACCTGGGGAACCCACTTGGGGGACACAAAGCTGGTGGCTTCTATAACAGGGAGTCCTGCTTCAGAAAGCATGTCTATCAGCTTGATTTTTGTAGGAGTAGGCACAATATTCTGTAGAGGAGACAGAAACACCAGAAAAGACAGGTTAGCAAAGCTGGGAATACAGTGGTCTCAAAATGCAGTGCCCGTTAGTTCAAAACTCTGCTTAAAGCAAGCACTTCACTATCTCAACTTCTAAGCATGAATGAATTCACACGTAATCCTTGCCAGTAGGTGGGGTACATCTTCAAGTTCTACAGATAGCATTTTGCAGTGGAGGCAACTTCTCGCCTGAAAAAGTGTAAATATTTACATGGAAATGATAATTTTTCTGCCTTAAAGGCTTTTTCTTAACTGTTAATTTATGACCCATCATAAACAAATTGAGATCAATGTGCGATGGCTCGAAAGGGCAGAGATGACTAACTCTCTGGGTCCTAGGAGATGGGGCCCCTAAAGTATCACACTGCCCCCTTTTCCACCTCCCAACTGGCTCAGGGCCTCATCCTCACATGGTCAGCCTACTGCTTCTTTCTTTCCCTCCCCCACCACGCCTACTTGCTCCACTAGGTTCTATGGCTCCCCCTTTCCAAACCCACTATCATTCTCCCATGTATATTACGGCATGGTCTCACTCTACCAATTCCTCCCACATGGAATCCTTCTAAAACAGTCTCTATTGTTCCACTCTCCTGCTCAAAAGCCTTCTGTGGCTCCTTAGTACTTACAGGTTTAGGTAAAAAATCCAAGAACTCAGTCCTTCTCACCAGGCCCGTCCACCCCAACCCCCTAATTTCTCTCCCATTGTTTTACCTTAATTCATCCCGTAATTTTTAAGAGCCCTCCACGTTCTGGGGATTGTGCTAGGTGCTAGGGATACAGCAGTGAGCAGAACAGAAACGATTCTGCCCTCACAGAGCTTACAGTTTATTGTCAGAAATAAGCTCTCACTATTAAAACTTGGCTTTTCAAAAAGAAGAAAGAAAGAGAAAGAAAGAAAGGAAAGGAAAGGAAGAAAGAAGGAAAAAAAGACATTTCTGATTGAAAAAATAATACATGATTATTTCAAAAAACATGCCAAAACCAGAAGAAAACCATCCTTAAAATCTCCCAGAGGTGACAACGGTAACACCCTGATAATGTAGCTTTCTAGATCCATGTAATCCAATACATTAAACACTAGCTATATGTGATTATTTAAATTGACATTAATTTAAGTTACATAAAAACAAACTTTCAGTTCTCCAGTCACACTAGTCACTTTTGTTTTTTCTTTCTTTCTTTCTTTCTTTCTTTCTTTCTTTCTTTCTTTCTTT
>NW_024412388.1:17769310-17780628 GCF_014898765.1 Herpailurus yagouaroundi
TTTCTTTCTTTCTTTCTTTCTTTCTTTCTTTCTTTCTTTCTTTCTTTCTCTCTCTCTCTCTCTCTCTCTCTCTTTCTCTCTTTCTTTCTTTTCAATGTTTACTTATTTTTGAAAGAGAGAGAGTGGGGGCACATGTGTGAGCAAGGGAGGGGTCAAGAGAGAGGGGGACAGAGGATCTGAAGCAAGCTCTGTGCTGACAGCAGACAGCCCGATGCGGGTCGTGAACTCACGAACCATGAGATCATGACCTGAGCCAAACTCGGACGCTTAACTGACTGAGCCACCACAGCACCCCACGTTAGCCACATTTCAAGTGCTCGACAGCCACATGTCCAGCACAGCTCACATCTACGACGTTTCCATCTTCACAGAAAGTTGTACTGGACAGGACAGTTCTAGACTCTTTTCTAGGTAGATGTTCCCACACACATATAAACTTTTTTGTTTCTTACGTAAAAGTGTAAGATTAAAGAATATACATATTATCTTACCATCAGCTTGAGTCACTTCATATACACCTATATTAGTAACAACTTCATAATCCATTTTATGAAGTCATTTAAGTACTTGATCTAACATTCCCCACACTGAGCACTTAGGTGGTTTCCAACTGTCCTGTTGTTACAAGGGGGTTGGAAGGAACGTGTCTAAGGCTAAATCTTTGCATGTGGCCTTCATGACTTCCTTTGAATAAGTCCCCTTGCGTGGAATTGCTGGATAAAAGGCATGCTCTCACTTTCACTCTACTCTCCTGCGGTCTGCCCCACTGGGCCTTGAGATGTTCCCCCTGGGGACACCACACCTGTCGCTCCACCAATTTAGATTGCTTTACCGTCACAGGTGCCTGCCCGGCCTCCTGGACTTTGGCTGGGACAATCGTGTCTTGCATAGCTCTGTCCGTCCCGGCTGTGCCCACCACAGGGCACTCTTACTGCTTGAAAAACCTCTTTTGGATGATTTCCATCTTTACCTTTTCATTTTGTAGTCCGTCTCGGGCACCAACTTCCACAATTTTCACTTGCTTTGGGAAAGTATCCGCAGAAGAGGTGCTGACCTTTGGTTTAAAAGAGGAAACAGAAAGTAACCAGAGGAGATTGTCCCAAGTCCCCAGGGGGACAGATTTAAAAGAATGGATCCACCTTCACTGAGACAAGAAGCAGTATTTCTCACTGAACAGTAAATATTTCTCACATTTGGTTCATTTTGGAATTGAGGACAAAAAGAACAAAAATGTTTCACTGAGGAATGGGCAAGAGATTCATGCTCCTAGTAAAAGTCCATTTCCAACTGTCTGTCAGCGGAGCATTTAGGTTGTTTCTTACACAAACCTATTTGCCCCTCCTAAACTTAGAAGTCCCCAAACAGAACTGTTTAAATTCTCCTGAAGCCCCATCTGACTTCACGCTTTCTCAGTAAAAATCATCACATACATTCTACTGCTTAAGCCAGAAACTTGACTCATCCCCTGACCCCACTCACCGTGGGCTAGAAGGTTATCATTTGGCTCCTGCTAATCCCAGTGAACCCATTACTTGTTCCCACTGCCCCACCTTCCCCAGTGGGGTAACTACACTGCAGTCCCAATGGCCTTCCTCCCACAGCAGGGCCTCGAGGGTTACTGTTCCCTCTGCCCAGAATGCTCGTCCACATCTGGCTCCTTCTCACCTTTCAGCCAGATGAGCCTCTTCTGACCACTCTTTGTAAAGCTGCCAATCCCCTCACCCTCATCATTTTCCGTATCAAAACAGTAATTCCTTCAGAGCACTGCAAATAATGCCTACTCAATGTTTCCCCCAGTAGAATATAAGCTCTATGAGGCTCGGTCTCGACCTCCACTCCATCCCTTGTGTTTGGCACTGTGCTTGGCACACAAAGCAGGCACTCATTAAAAAGTTACTGATACAACAAATAAATGCATGAAGGGGCATAGCTGCCCCAGAGGAGGGCAATTACTAGGTATGGGGAGTAGTTAGTCTTAGACTTCGTGGGGTTGGGGGATAGAGGAGGACTTGTTCTGTTAGTCATAGGCTGGGTGATGACAAGGAAGGGGCTTGAGGGGAGAGGACACCAACAGCTGAACACATTAAAAAAAGTCCTTGAGTCTCCTCCATTTAAAGTCTGCCCCAAATCTTCCTCTCCTTACCACCAAGTAATACGAGGCTTTTCTCCCCTCTCTCCTCTGTTTTTTTTTTTTTTAATTTTTTTTAATGTTTATTTATTTTTGAGACAGAGAGAGACAGCATGAATGGGAGAGGGGCAGAGAGAGAGGGAGACACAGAATCAGAAGCAGGCTCCAGGCTCTGAGCCATCAGCCCAGAGCCTGACGTGGGGCTCGAACTCACAAACCGTGAGATCGTGACCTGAGCTGAAGTCGGACGCTCAACCGACTGAGCCACCCAGGCGCCCCTCTCCTCTGTTCTTCTTAATACTACAACCCTTCAAATTCACTTCATGTTACCATAATTAATCTGGATAAACATACTGCAATGAGGCCGCGGGAGAGAAGTGCATTGGGTAATCTGCTGAGGATCGCCAACTCCTGAAACCCTTAAGGAAGGAAACATTCCCTGCTATGAATCAGCTAGAACTTGAACAACTCACCTGAACTGGCCTTGCTTTTAGTCAGAGACTAAGGCGATGAGCCATTGAATTTCATGAAGTCAATAGGCTAGGTTGGAAGGTCTCTGCAAGTTGAATGCCACTACAACAGGGATGTTCAGCCTATGCTAGTCCATTGCCCTAAATTGATCCCATTGGAATGTAAGCTGCATGAGGCAGGGACTTTGCTTTATCCATTGCCGTATTTCCAAGGCCCTGGGACATATACGGGTTTGGCAAATAACTGCTGGATGTTGTTGAAATCACGCAAGACCCGCTTCCAATGTCCTTTTATTAGAAAAGAACAGACTCAATTCCACTTCCTTCCCCATCACAACTCTTCACATAATAAAATAATAATTCACATTTATTAAGCATTTAATATTTGCCAGGCACTCATCAGCGCCTTTTACACATTAACCCATACCATCCTCTCAACCTCATTAGGTCGGCCTATTACAATCTCCTTTTTCCTGTGAAAAAGGTGAAGCCCAGAGATTAAATAACTCTCCCAAGGTCATATGGTTAGCTGACCCACTGATCGATATCTGACCCTGGCAATGTAGACATACAACGCTTGCTCTTAACCCCTAGGCCACATTGGCTCTTTGCCACTTTTCTGTCTCCACACCCCCCCCCCCCCCCCGCGTCTTCTACTTGTCTTGATTAATCACCCAGTTCATTCCCTCCGTACAGCTCTGCCCAGAGATGATCTCCTCTAACCACAGAAGTCCTGGGCCGAGCCTCCCAAGCTACAGCATACCGATACCAACAGTTAATAACAACTAAAGTCCAACGCTAACTTCAGGATCAGTACCGCATTGAGTACCTCCATGGCAGGGACTATCATCATCTCAACTCCGTACAGGAAGAAGCAGCCTCAGAAAGATTAGCCAAAATCACACAGCTAGCAAGTGAAGAAGTCTGACCTTGAACCATCTGCTTCTGCTATCAACCCTATGCTAGTAACCCCACGAAGGGCCTATTACCACCACGTCATCACACCAGGAATTTTTTTTTCACAGCACGTTGATACCCACCATCTCATTTAATTTTATTTTTCAAGTTGGAAGTACCATCTCTACGCATTAATAATGGGTAGCGATGGGTGGCCTAGTAGACATTAGAGTGGTTTTCCCAGGGGCCCACTGCCAAGACAGTGTCATTTTCCCCACCTTACTCTTCTAACTCTTCCTAAACAATCTAAGGCAAAAATAACACAACTGACTTATCCCTTACTATGACCTAAAACAATGTCAAATGCTTTACCTACATTTTTCTTCCACTCCAAAGAACCCTGAGGTAATGTTTACCCAAGTTATAGACGAGAAAACGGAGGTTTAGAGAGTAAATAATTGTCACTCAATTTAGAAAGGGGCAGAACCACTGGGCACCAGAGCTCTAACTCTAACCAAAACAATTTATTCAACCCCTTATTCAACTAGGTCTCCGACACTTTCCCTCCACTCACTGAGCAGGAACATCAGGCTCGAATATGCCCAAAGTACGATTCCAAGGGAATCACAAATAGTCTTACGCGATCCCAGTCCTACTTGGCACGCTAGGATGGCTCTCCAAGCGTCCCCAAATGCAACCAGAGCTGGCAATGCCGGCGGAGGGAGGGCGAGGGCCTTGCTTTCTCCGCTCGGAACTGGAAGGGTATTCGTGATTTTCGCCACTGAGAAGCCTGGCAAGGTCGGAAGCTCGGAGGGACGAGGTGCTAGGGTCGCCGGGAAGAGGCCCAGATCTCCATGACCCGGGCAAATCGTTCCCTATCTCCGGGCCTCAGTTTCCCTGTGCCCCTCAAGGGATTTGGGCGGGACAAAGACGATCCATGACTCCAAGGCCCTCCTCCCGACGGTGGCCTGAGGAGCTGTCCGGCTTCGGCTCTCAAAGAGCAGCCGCCACGGGCCAGGGCCCCGAACCCGATCGTCACGGTGCCTGCAGGGCCACCCCTCGGCGGGCCGGGGCACTTACAGCCCGGAGAGACGCCAAAACCATCAGTCTCCGCGGCAGGACCTTCCTCATTGTCGCCATCTTGGCCCAGCTTCCCCCGCGGACCTCGGCTGAGTCTCACGTGACCGCCAGCCGCCAGGTGGGCGTGCCCCTGCCTTTGGGGCGGGGCTTCGGGTGCGGCGGAATGACACCCTCAGCTGACCCTGTTTCCAGTTTGTTTTTCTTTCTTCTGGCCTGCTGTTCCTTATCCATTACGTTTTCTGAGTGCCTTCTACTTGCCATGGCGAAGTGAGGCTAGGACTATAAAGATGAACAAAAATTAATCAAGGGGTTTGGAGTCTGGGAGCTGTAGGAAGACATTAATAATCACATAAATAGTTGCATAATTACTACCTTTAGCAGTAATCACGAATACCCTTCCAGTTCCGAGTGGAAAGTAATAAGATGAAGCATTACTATTTGCCATGCTCAGGTCTGAGTTCTTTGCACGTATTAACTCTTTCATCACGACCTCCCGGACTCAAATGCAGGCAGTCAGTGAGAGAGACAGAGTGCGCGTGAGCATGAAACATCCTTTGATTTCACACCTTGAGAATGAGTAAGATTTATCCAGGTAAAGAGGACACAAGAAAAGCTTTCCAGAGAGCAAACCATATGCAAAGGCCCTGGGGCAAAGAAATTGAATGCTTAGAACAGTGTTTTCCAAAATGCATGTTGTACCCCATTAATGGGTCATAACGTTAATCTAGCAGGTGCCAACTTTTTTAAAAAATAGAAAAAATTGGAGAAAATAGTAGTAAAGCTAAGTACTGCTTTGCAAATCTTTTGTTTGTTCTTACATATGTCAACTAGGTTACAATGTAAATTAAATTTCTTACTGTAGGCTGTAATTTAGAAATGTTTGAAAAACACTGTTTTAGAGAGATAAGAAGGCCGGAATGACCGCAGAGCAAGGATGGGACTTTCTACTAAGATGGGAGAGATTGACAGGGACCATACCACTGGCTTTGGAGAACACATTAACAGCTATCCTAATAACAATGCATTTGATGGGTTTTAAGCAGAGAGAGATGATCAAATTTCCATTTAGTGAAAAGTCACTGTGGCTACTGGGTGGGTGGTATCCAGCTGGTAAATGCATTAACTGGCAGTCCTACGGGAGTCAGAGAAGGCACTGTCCCTGCCATCAGGGGGCTCAGATTTTAGCCAGGGAAAGAACATGACCTGATAAGTGTTCTGTTATGCTTCCATAGTACCAAAAATTTCCTCAGCACCAAAAACTACTCCCAGAGTTCTCAAACCTGCAGCTAACGGACAGAATCAGACCTCAAAATACTAGCACGGCATTTAATTTATTTTAAAATATTTATTTAGGGGCGCCTGGGTGGCTCAGTTGGTTAAGCATCCGACTTCGGCTCAGGTCACGATCTCACTGTCCATGAGTTCGAGCCCCGCGTCAGGCTCTGTGCTGACTGCTCAGAGCCCAGAGCCTGTTTCAGATTCTGTGTCTCCCTCCCTCTCTGACCCTCCCCTGTTCGTGCTCTGTCTCTCTCTGTCTCAAAAATAAATAAAACGTTAAAAAATTTTAAAAAATAAAAATAAAAATAAAATAAAATATTTATTTATGATTTTCATGACTGTTATGACATATTTATTTTTGACTTTCAGGAATTGTGCACTGAAAACTATGAACAAACTGTAAACAATTCCTGAAATTAAAGAAGACAGAAATAGATGGAAAGGTATCTCATGTACATGAATTGGAAGACAATATTGTTAAGATGTCAGTATTATCCAAAGTGATCTGCAGATTCCGTGCAATCCCTATTAAAATCTCAATGATGTTTTTTGAAGAAATAGAAACATTCATCCTAAAATTCATGTGGAACCTCCAGGGGCCCCGAATAGCCAAAACAATCTTGGAAAAAAAAAGCACAAAGTTGGAAGACTGACACTTTCTGATTTCAAAACTTACTATATTAATAAAAACAGTGTGGTACTGGCATAAAGGAAGACATAGAGATCAGTAGAATAGAATAGAGAACCAAGAAAGAAACCCTTGTATATATGGTCATATAATTTTCAACAAGGATGCCAAGATCATTCAGTGGGGAAAAGGACAGTCTTTTCAATAAATGATGCTGGGAAAATTGGATATCCACATCGGAAAGAACAAAATTGGACCCTTACTTCACACCATATACAAAAGTAACTCAAAATGGATCAAAAATCTACACGTAAGAGCTAAAACTACAAAACTCTTTGAAGAAAACATAGAGGAAAAGCTTCATGACATTTGAGTTGGCAATGATTTCTTGAGTATGGCACCAAAATCATAGGCAGCAAAAGGAAAAACAGAGAAATTGGACTTCATCACTTTTGTGCATCAAAGAATACCATCAAGAATGAAATAATAACCCACAAAATGGGACAAAATATTTGAAAATCATATATCTGATAAGTGCTTAATATCCAGAATATTCAAAGAACTCCTAAAATTCAAGAACAAATAAACATCTCAAAAATGGCAAGAATGTGGGGCGCCTGGGTGGCACAGTCGGTTAACCGTCCGACTTCAGCCAGGTCACGATCTCACGGTCCATGAGTTCGAGCCCCGCGTCGGGCTCTGGGCTGATAGCTCGGAGCCTGGAGCCTGTTTCCGATTCTGTGTCTCCCTCTCTCTCTGCCCCTCCCCCGTTCATGCTCTGTCTCTCTCTGTCCCAAAAATAAATAAACGTTGAAAAAAAAATGGCAAGAATGTGAATAGACATTCCTCCTAGGAAGATGGTGTTTGCCAAAGTAGAGTGGTTACCAGAAGCTGAGGGGAGAAGGATATGAGGCATTATTGTTTAATGGGTACAGAGTCCCAGTTTGAGAAGATGAAAACATTCTGAAGATGAATAGTGGAGATGATTGCACAACAATGTGCCTTAATGCCTCTGAACTGTATACTCAAAAGGGTTAAAATAGTAAATTTTATGTTGTGTACGTTTTACCTTAATAAAAAAGTGCACACATGCTCACCATACGATGACTGTTCTTCGGCAAAGCATGCCATTGCCAGTTCCTGTCCCCACCCCTCCTAATTATTATCACAGATAGTCTGATTCACTCATTCCCTGTCTGTTTCCTGAAAGCACTTGTTAGTAAATTCTGCAAATGTAAATTACTTACAAGCCCAGCTCTTAGGTGAATGCCTAAAGGGCATTGACTTTAATTGATTCCTCACTGTGGTGTCCACAATACTAGGTACATGGCTGGCACTAAATACTTACTGAATGAGTAATACTAGCAAATGTACTTGAGTCTGCTCGGGGTCACTCTCAGTTGGAATCGTATTTTAACTCAAATATGAGAGAGGAAAAAAAAAACAGAAAAAAACACCAAGTAAGTAGAGTGAAGAATAAAATAAAAGGTACAAATTTGAATGAAAGAGGGAAGAAGTTACAACTGAGAGAGGATCATCCAATCAGAAAAAAAAAAAAAAAAAAGGAAACTGGCTCTTTGAGACTAAAAACAGTGCCAACGCCATATGACCACACTGATTAAAAAAAAAAAAAGAAACACGAATAAAACAAGAGGACAGAATTAAAGACACTGCACTGTTGAGTTTCCAAATTTATGGACAATAAATCTGAAGACTTGGTTGAAATGGATTTCCTAGAAAATTATAACTTTCAAAAGTGGCTCAAAAATAAAATCATCTTCACATCCATAGAATGGCTATAATCGGGACCGCTGGGTGGCTCAGTCGGTTGAGTGTCTGACTTCGGCTCAGGTCATGATCTCACAGTTTGTGGGTTCGAGCCCCACCTCAGGCTCTGTGCTGACCTCTTGCTCAGAGCCTGGAGCCTGCTTCAGATTCTGTGTCTCCTTCTCTCTCTGCCCCTCCCCCCTCACGCTTTGTCTCACTCTGTTTCTCAAAAATAAAGAAATGTCAAAAAAAATTTTTTTTCAAATAAAATAGAATGGCTATAATCAAAAATACAGAAAAAAAAAAGACAGATAATAGCAAGTGTTGATGAGGACAGGAAGAAACTGGAACTTTCGTAGATGGCCCGTGGGAATGCAGAACGGTACAAAGCACCCTGGAAAAGTTTGTCTGTTCCTCTAAAAGCTAAACACAGAATTACTATATGATCCAGCAATTCCACTCCTAGTTACGCATCCAAAATGAATGAAACACAGGAAGTCAAAGAGATAACTTGCATGTCAATGTTTATAGCAGCATATTCACTGTAGTCAAAAGGTCTAAGCAATCCAAATGTCCATCAATTGGTGAATGGATAAAAAGAATGTGGTATACACATACAGTGGAACATTTTCCAACCTTAAAAAGGAATGAAGTTTTGATACAGGCTGTACTATGAATAAACCTTGAAATACTATGCCAAGTGAAATAAGCCAGTAACCGAAGACAAATATGATTCTACTTACATGAAGTATCTAGGAAATTCACAGAGACTGAAAGTAGAATAGAGATAACCAGGGACCGGGGGCACCTGAGTGGCTCAGTCAGTTGACTTTCAGACTCTATTTTGGCTCAGGTCATGTTCTCACAGTTTGTAGCATCAGGCCCTACATTGGGCTCTGCGCTGACAGCGAGAAGCCTGCTTGGAATTCTCTCTCTCTCTCTTCCTCTCTCTCTGCCCCTCCCCTATTTATGCCCCTCTCTCAAATAAATAAACATTAAAAAAAAAAACAAAAACAGGGGCTGGAGGAGTGGGGATGAGAGGGATGGGGACTTATTGCTTCAAGGTTTCAGAGTTTCTGTTTGGAATAATAAAAATCTTAGAAATAGTAGTTGCACAACACTGAGGAAGTACTAAAAGTCACTGAGGATTATACGCTTAAAAATGGTTGACGGAATACTATGTGGCAATGAGAAAGAATGAAATATGGCCTTTTGTAGCAACGTGGATGGAACTGGAGAGTGTTATGGTCACTGAAATAAGTCACACAGAGAAAGACAGATACCATATATTTTCACTCTTATGTGGATCCTGAGAAACTTAACAGAAGACCGTGGGGGAGGGGAAAACAAAAAAAGGTTAGAGACGGAGGGAGCCAAAACATAAGACACCCTTAAAAACTGAGAACAAACTGAGGGTTGATGGGGGGTGGGAGGGAGGGGAGGGTGGATGATGGGTATTGAGGAGGGCACCTGTTGGGATGAGCACTGGGTGTTGTATGGACACCAATTTGACAATAAATTTCATATTAAAAAAATGGTTGAAATGATGAATTTTATGTTATATATATATATATTCATAATAAAAAAAGTTAGAAAAAGAGTTACCATATGAACCAACAATTCCACTCTAGGTATATATGTAAGAGAAATAAAAACATATGTCCAGGGCGCCTGGGTGGCTCAGTCGGTTAAGCGTCCAACTTCGGCTCAGGTCATGATCTCACAGCTTGTGAGTTCGAGCCCCGCGTCGGGCTCTGTGCTGACAGCTCAGAGCCTGGAGCCTGCTTCGGATTCTGTGTCTCTCTCTCTCTCCACCCCTCTCCTCCTCACATTCTGTCTCTCTCTCTCTCTCAAAAATAAACATTAAAAAATTTTTCTTTAAAAACCATATGTCCATTAAAAAAAGTTGTGCATAACTGTACGAAGCAGCCTATTCATAATTAGCCAAAAAAGTGAAAGTAACCCAAATGCCCATTAAGTGATAAATAGACAAACAAATGTGGGGGAGGGGCATGAAGACAACAGAGTATTATTCAGCCATAAAAAGAAAGTTCTGATATGTGTTATAACATGGATCAACCCTGAAAAAACTAGGCTAAGTGAAAGAAGCCGGACCCAAAAGACCACATATTGTATGGTTTCATTTATACGAGGTACCTAGAACACGTCAATTCATAGAGAGAAAGTAGATTAGTGGTTACCTAGGGCTGGGAGAGTACTGAAGGGATATGGGAGTGCCAACTTTTAAAAGGTATGGAGAGGTGGGGTGCCTGGGTGGCTCAGTCGGTTGAGCGTCCGACTTCAGCTCAGGTCATGATCTCACTGTCCATGAGTTCCAGCCCTGCATCGGGATCTGTGCCGACAGCTCAGAGCCTGGAGCCTGCTTCAGATTCTGTGTCTCCTTGTCTCTCTGCACCTCCCCTGCTCACACTCTGTCTCTCTCTCTCTCTCTCAAAAATAAATAAACATTATAAAAAAAAAAAAAAAAGTATGGAGGAGTGCCTGAGTGTTAGGTTATGATCTCACAGTTTGTGAGTTTGAGCCCTGCTTGGGGCTCTGTGCTGACAGCTCAGAGCCTGGAGCCTGCTTTGGATTCTGTGTCTCCTCTCTCTGCCCCTCCCCCACTTGTGCTCTGTCTCTCCTATCAACAATACATAAATGTAAAAAAAAATTTTTTTTAAAGGTGTGGAGTTTCTTTTGGGGGTGATAAAAATGTTCTAAAATGGATTGTAGTGATGTTTGGACAACTCTGTAAATATACTAAAGACCACTGAGTTGTCCATTTAAAAAAAATTTTTTTAATGTTTATTTATTTTTGAGACAGAGAGAGACAGAGCATGAACGGGGGAGGGTCAGAGAGAGAGGGAGACACAGAATCCAAAGCAGGCTCCAGGCTCTGAGCGGTCAGCACAGAGCCCGACACGGGGCTCGAACTCACAGACCGTGAGATCATGACCTGAGCCGAAGTCGGATGCTTAACCAACTGAGCCACCCAGGCGCCCCTGAGTTGTCCATTTAAAAAAAAATTTTTTTTTTCAACGTTTATTTATTTTTGGGACAGAGAGAGACA
>NW_024412388.1:17780728-17841879 GCF_014898765.1 Herpailurus yagouaroundi
ACCGACGGCGCCACCCAGGCGCCAAGTTGTCCATTTTAAATGGGTGAGCTGTAGAATGTGAATTATAGCTCCATCAAGCAGTTTTTTAAACGTCAAAAACATGATAAAGGGAGGGAAATTCCCTGAGATGACCGACTCCCATCGGTCTTTGCGCCCACTCCCATCTTTCCACCCGCTCAAGGTTGGCCATCTAGGTCTATGGCCCTAGGTAGCCCCCACAAGTATAGTATCTTGGGCCTGGTCAAGGTCTTCTCATCTGCAACCCATGTCCCCGGAGGGGCCACTGTGGCGGGGTTGTCCACCTTTGGAAAATCCTCAGCCCATTAACAGACTATGAGAGTCACTTTTGTCAGTTTCCTAAGGTAACTACAGTGAAAATATAATTTGTCAGCTTAGGATTTGCTGGCAGATGAGAGGACGTGGCCTGCCAAGGTCCCCAGCTGAAGAGTCCAGAAACTTAGGCTTCAATTTGGTAAGAGATCCAATCAAGTCTTCCCTACAAACTATCCTGCCCTGGGCTGGTAATTCCAACATGCAATTACTTGAGGCATTTGAGTTGATGCAAGGTGTTTGATTTGCTTGTCTCCGTTGAGAAAGATCCTGGGACACACCTTGAGCCAACATTTTGTAAGCGGTTCCATCTTTGTCCCAGCAGCAAACCATCCTGGACCTGTGACCCTCCACATGAGCAGGGAGGCTGAAAGGATATGACAGACCTCTGACCTCCGTTTCGTAAGAACTTGGATCTACTTATTTCCATCAAAACCGTCATCTGGAATCAAATCCAAAACAGCATGGATTTACTCCAGACATTTGAAAAATTTTTAAACATTTATTAATTTTTGAGAAGGGGGAGGGTCAGAGAGAGAGAAACAGAATCCAAAGCAGGTTCCAGGCTCTGAGCGGTCGGCACAGAGCCTCATGCAGGGCTCGAACTCATGAACCGTGAGATCATGACCTAAGCCGAAATCAGATGCTTAACCAACTGAGCCACCCGGGTGCTCCATACTCCAGACATTTGATGCAATATTTAAGACTTAAGAGTTAGGGGCAACTCAATTTTGTAAGAAGTGGGACCTGCCGGTTTTCATAGCAGCCGTTCTCCAATAATGACCAACAGCGATGATTTACTCCAGACATTGGATGACATCTTAGAGTTGGGACCACACTTTGGGATTACATTTTTAAGGAGCTGAATCTACTCTTCTTCTTGAGAACCATCCTGGAAGCACTCCAGTTTGGCATCTTCTGAAAGACTGAAGAGCTGAGGACACACCTGGGGTGTGTAAGATTTGGCCAGGAGCTGGGTCTGTAAGTGAACTCAGCCAGCAGAATTTACTGGAGACCTTTCATACCGTCCGGGAGGCCTTCAGATGCAGGCTACATTGTCTGCCACATCTCCTTCCAGTGGGATGAGGGGTTAGGGCCATGGGAGTGGCGATTGTTGAGTCTCTGGCACAACTTTTTCTCATTTTGTTTTAGGTATCTTGTATCTTTCATTGTTACAGAAGAAGGAAGTTTTTCATTGTTTTCTAGTTTCTGGACTGTAGAAATGCAACTGATTTTTATCTACGGATCCAACAACCTGCTAACATATCAGGTTACTTCTAAGAATTCATTTGTATATTCTTTGAGGTTTTGTATGTGGACAATCACACAATCTGAGAACAGCGACAGCTTGGTTTCTTCCTTGCGAATTCTGATGTCCCTTATTTCTTTTACCTGTTTTACTGCATGGGTTAGTACCTCCCAAATAGCACTTAGCACAGTGATACTGGGCACCCCAGCTCACTCCTGCTTTAAAAGGCTTACTTCTCAACACCCCCTTTTAGGTATAATGTTTGCTGTAAACTGTTAGCGTATGCCCACTTCTGGTCCTGCTTTTCACTTAGGTTTGTTGTTGTTGTTATTCTGAATTACAAATGTGATGTATCAGGGGTGGCACCCGGCTGGCTCAGTTGGTAGAGCATGCAACTCTTGATCCCAGGGTCATGAGTTCAAGCTCAATGTTGGGTGTGGAGCCTACTTAAAAAAACTACAAAAAAAAAAAAAAACCCACAAAAAACAAATGTGACTTATCAAAAAATATTTCTGAAATTGTTGAGATCATCTAGCTTTACTCTGTTAATGTGTTGAATTCACTGGCATTTTTTTCTGATATTAAAGGCAACCTTAAATTCCTGCTATTTAACCAATTTCAACAAGTGTTGTTATACTTTTATGACTGTTACCTGGATTCAGTTTGTGATATTTTGCTTAGGATTTTTTTGCATCTTTGGGGGTGAATGGGTGGCTCAGTCGGTTGAGTGTCTGACTCTCGATTTTGGCTCAGGTCATGATCTCATGGTTGATGTGAATGAGCCCCAAGTCGGGCTCTGCAATGGCAGGGCAGAGCCTGATTGGGATTCTCTCTCTCCCTCTCTCTCTGCCTCTCCCTGCCCCCGCATGCTCTCTCTCTCTCTCTCAAAATAAATAAAAAAAAAATTTTTTTTAAGAATTTTTGGGGGGTGTCTGGGTGGTTCAGCTGGTTAAGCGTCTGATTTCTGCTCAGGTCATGATCTCACAGCTCGGTCAGTGCAGAGCCTGCTCGGTTCCTGTCTCCCTCTCTCTCTGCCTCTCCCCAGCTCATGCTTTCTGTCTCAAAAATAAAAGCATAAAAAAATTAAAAAAAAAAGAATTTTTTGGATCTTTATTTATGAGTGGATAGAGCTATCCTATTATTTTACTATTTTCCTCTAATTATGGTGTCAAAATTATGGTAGTGTTATGAACGACACGAGGTGTGTTCCCTTTTTCCATTATCTGAAAAACAGTAAGACTTCCAACCTCTTTGGAAGTTTTGTGTGACTCAACTGTAAAACCACCTGGGTCTGGTGTTTTCTTTACGGGAGGATCGTGCGGTACTGATTCGGTTTCTTTCTTTTTTTTTTTTTAATTTTTTTTCCAACGTTTATTTATTTTTGGGACAGAGAGAGACAGAGCATGAACGGGGGAGGGGCAGAGAGAGAGGGAGACACAGAATTGGAAACAGGCTCCAGGCTCTGAGCCATCAGCCCAGAGCCTGATGCGGGGCTCGAACTCACGGACCGCAAGATCGTGACCTGGCTGGAGTTGGACACTTAACCGACTGCGCCACCCAGGCGCCCCATGATTCGGTTTCTTTAAATGTTAGAGGACTTTCAAGGTTTCTATTTCTCCTTAAGTCATTTGGCTTAGTGCTTTTTTCAAGGAATGTTTTCATTTTATTTGTTTCAAATTTTATTGGTACAAAATCATCCATCTTATTCTCTAAAAAATTTAAATTTTGGGGGGCGCCTGGGTGGCTCAGTCAGTTAAATGTCTGACTTCGGCTCAGGTCATGATCTCGCGGTCCATGAGTTCAAGCCCCGCGTCAGGCTCTGTGCTGACAGCTCAGAGCCTGGAGCCTGTTTCAGATTCTGTGTCTCCCTCTCTCTGACCCTCCCCTGTTCATGCTCTGTCTCTCTCTGTCTCAAAAATAAATAAACGTTAAAATTAAAATTTTTTTTATTTTTAAGAGAAAGAGAGCAAGGGGAGGGGCAGAGAGAGAGAGAGGATAGAGGGAATCCCAAACAGGCTCCATGCTGTCAGCACAGAGCCCAACTTGGGGCCTGATCTCACAAACCCTGAGATCATGACTGGAGCTGAAATCAAGAGTCGTACACTTAATGACCGAGCCACCCAGGCACCCCATTCTCTCTTTTTTTTTTTTTTAAATTTTTTTTCAACATTTATTTATCTTTGGGACAGAGAGAGACAGAGCATGAACGGGCGAGGGGCAGAGAGAGAGGGAGACACAGAATCGGAAACAGGCTCCAGGCTCTGAGCCAAATGCACAAATTTTAAAAATTTTCATTAAGTCCATGTCTATTTCTTTTTGTTTTCTGTGCCTTTGGTGTATCCACCAGAGCCCGATGCGGGGCTCGAACTCACGGACCGCGAGATCGTGACCTGGCTGAAGTCGGACGCTTAACCGACTGCGCCACCCAGGCGCCCCACCCCTATTCTCTTTTTAATCTTGCTGTGTAGTGTGTTTTCATTCCTAAGATTGTTTATTTGTGCCTTTTCTTTTCTTTTTTCTGTTTATTGTTAGTATTTCAAAGAATAAACTATTGGCCCTATTGATCATTATTGTATTCTGCTTCTTGAGTTTCTGCTTTTTTTATTTTTTTAAAAATTTTTTTACTGTTTATTTTTTTATTTTTGAGACAGAGACAGAGCATGAACAGGGGAGGGGCAGAGAGAGAGAGGAGACACAGAATCTGAAACGGGCTCCAGGCTCTGAGCTGTCAGCACAGAGCCCGACACAGGGCTCGAACCCACGGACCGTGAGATCATGACCTGAGCCGAAGTCAGACGCTTAACCGACTGAGCCACCCAGGCGCCCCGAGTTTCTGCTTTCAATTTCATCACTTAAATATTATTTTCTTTGAATTGGTACTCCGTTTCCACCCCCCAACCCTGCTTCCTGATTTTTTTACAATGATATTCCATAACTTATTAAATCTCAGCCTTTCATTTTTCCCAATATAAATTTAAGGCTATACATTTCCTTTAAGTACACTTTTCCATTTTTTCCCATTTTATATTGTGGTAAAATACATATAACATACAATTTATCATCTTAATCATTTTTAAGTGTACAGTTCAGTGGTATGAAATATTCATAATGTACAACCATCACTGTCATCCATCACCATAACTGATTTCATCTGTAAAACTGAAATTCTACAGCCGGTACCCACCACTCTACTTTCTGTCTCTGTGATTTGAACTATGCTAAGTAACTCAGAGAAGTGGAATCTTCTTGTGACTGGCTGATTTCATTTAATTTTCTCAAGGGTTATCCATGTTGTATCATATTGCAGAATTTCCTCACTTTTTTTAATAAATTTTTTATTAATGTTTTATACTTATTTTTGAGACAGAGAGAGACAGAGCATGAGCAGGGAAGGGGCAGAGAGAGAGGGAGACACAGAATCGGAAGCAGGCTCCAGGCTCTGAGCCATCAGCACAGAGCCCGATGCGGGGTCGAACTCACAGACTGTGAGATCATGACCTGAGTCGAAGTTGGATGCTCAACTGACTGAGCCACCCAGGCACCCCAGAATTTCCTTCCTTTTTGACATTGAGTAACATATATGTGGCTAAGCAAACTGTGCAATATACAGGTGAAATAAATTGAAAAGCAAACACATATGTAAGTATATTTCAGTTTGCTTACCCATTCATCTGTCAACAGACACTTGGGTTACTTCCATGTTTTGATGATTGTGAACAATGCTGGTATCAACATAGGTGTACAAATACTCTTTTTGAGACTCTGTTTTGGGGTATACACCCCAAAGTGGAATTGCTGGACCATATGGTAAGTCTACGTCTAATTTTTTTCAGGAAGTGCTACATTGTTTTTCACAAAAGTTGCACCATTTTACATTCCCACCAGCAATGCACAAGGGTTCCAATTTCTCCTCATCCTTGCCAACACTTATTTTCTGGTTTGTCTTTTGTTTTTTGATAAAGCCATTCTGATGGTTGTAAAGTGGCATCTCGGGGTTTTGATTTCTACTTCCCTAGCGATTAGTGATTCTGATCATCTTTTTATTCTTAATGTCCATTTGTATATTTTCTTTGGAAAAATATATGTTGAGGTCCTTTTCCATTTTTAAATTGGGCTGTCCTTCGTTAGTTGAGTTTTAGGAGTCTACTACTTTATATTCTGGATTTTAATCAGAATATTAAATAAAATCAATATTTTATTAATATTAAATATTAAATATTATCAGATATATTATTTGCAAATATTTTCTCCCATTCTGAGGTACACATTCTTTTTTTTTTAATTTTTTAAAAACGTTTATTTATTTTTGAGACAGAGAGAGACAGAGCATGAACGGGGGAGGGTCAGAGAGAGAGAGGGAGACACAGAATCGGAAACAGGCTCCAGGCTCTGAGCTGTCAGCACAGAGCCCGACACGGGGCTTGAACTCACAAACCGCGAGATCATGACCTGAGCTGAAGTTGGACGCTTAACCGACTGAGCCACCCAGGCGCCCCGCATTCTTTTTTTTTTTTTTTAACTGAGGTTTGCTCTATAAATCCTGTTGATGGTGCCTTTGGATGCACAAATTTTAAAAATTTTCATTAAGTCCATGTCTATTTCTTTTTGTTTTCTGTGCCTTTGGTGTATCCACAAAATCACTACCAAATCCAGTATCATGAACTCTTGTCCTATGTCATCTGTCTTCCAAGAGTTTTATTGTTTTGGGGCCTTACGTGTAGGTATTTGATCCATTTTGAGTTAACCTTGTATGATATCAGAGAAGGGTCTAACTTCATTCTTTTGCACATAGATATCTAGTTTTCCTAGCACCATTTGTTGAAAAGACTGTTTTTTTCCCCCAGTGAATGTCTTGGCACCATTTTCAAAAATAATTTGACCACATGTGCAAGGATTTATTTTGGGTCTCTCTATTCTAATCCATTTATCTACTTTATGTCTGCTTTATGCCAGTACCATGCTGTTTGGTTACTTAGTAACTAACAGTGTGTGTGTGTGTGTGTGTGTGTGTGTGTGTGTGTGTGTGTGTATGGAATCTTCAGGGTTTTCTACATATCAGATTATATCATCTGCAAACAGAGTATTTTACTTATTCCTTTTTAATTTGGATACCTTTTATTTCTTTTTCTTGACTAGCTGCTCTGGCTAGGACTTCCAAATAGAAGTGGTAAAAGCAGGAATCCATGTCTTGTGCGTGGTCCTAGAGGAAAAGCTTTCAGTCTTTCACCATTGAGTATGATGTTTGCTATAGGTTTTTTATATGGCTTTTATTATGTCGAGGTAGTTTGCTTTTAGTCCTAGTTTCTCGAGTGTATTTTTCACAAAAAAGTGTTGGATTTTGTCAAATGCTTTCATCAGTTGAGATGATCATGTTTTTTCCCCTTCACTTTGTTAATGTGGTGTATTATAATGATTGATTTCTGTATCTTGAACCATCCTTGCATTCCATGAATAAATTCCACTTGGTGATGGTGTGTGATACTTTGAATATTTTACTGATTTGGGTTTGCTAGTATTTTGTTGAAGAGTTTTGCATCAATGATCATAGGGATATTGGTCTGTAGTCTTCTGGTAGTGTCATTGTCTGGGTATGATATGAGTTTAATGCTGGTCTCGCAGAGTAAGTTAGGAAGTTTTCTCTCCTCTTTAATTTTTTGGAAAAGTTAGTTCTTTAAACAGTAGAATTTGTCAAGAAGCTATTGGGTCCAGGGATTTTCTTTGACAGATTTTAAAACTATTGATTCAATCTCCTTACTAGTTATAAGTCTATTCAGGTTTTCTATTTCTTTGTGATGCGGTCTTGGTAGGTTTTGTTTTTAGGAAATTTCCCACTTCATCTGGGTTATCCAGTTTGTTGGAGTACAACTGCTCATTAGTTTTCTCTTATAGTCCTTTTTATTTCTATAGAATTAGTAGTAATGTCCCCATTTTCATTTTTATTTTAGTAATTTGAATCTTCTTTTTTCATCATAGCTACAGGTTTGTCATTTTGCTGATCTTTTCAAAAAATGAACTTTAAAAAAAGTTTTTTTTTTAGAGACAGCTCACATGCAAGTAGGAGAGGGGGGCAGAGAGAGAAAATCTTTTTTTTTTAATTTTTTTTTTCAATATATGAAGTTTATTGTCAAATTGGTTTCCATACAACACCCAGTGCTCATCCCAAAAGGTGCCCTCTTCAATACCCATCACCCACCCTCCCCTCCCTCCCACCCCCCATCAACCCTCAGTTTGTTCTCAGTTTTTAAGAGTCTCTTATGCTTTGGCTCAGAGAGAGAAAATCTTAAGCAGGCTCCACACTCAGTGCAGAGCCTGACACAGGGCTCAATCCCATAACCCTGGGATTTCACCTGAGGTGAAATCAAGAGTTGGATGCTCAATTGACTGAGCCACCCAGGCGCCCTGAAAAAACAATTGTTTCATTTATCTTCTCTATTGTTTTTTGGTTCTCTATTTTGTTGATCTCTGCTCTAACATATGGTCTTTTCTTCAATCTCTCTTCTTTCAGTTCCTCAGACTCAATAATTTCCACTGTCCTGTCTTCAAATGCGGTATCCTTTCTTCTGCCTAGTCAAATCTGCCTTTGAATCCCTCTGGTGAATTTCTCATTTTAGTTATTGTACTTTTCAGCTCCAGAATTTTGTGCGTGTGTGGTTTCTTACGTTATCTAGCTATCTATTGACATATGTTTCATTCATACATCATTTTCTCGAATTTCTCCCACAGCTTCCTTTAGTTTTTTGAGTGTCTTTAAGGCACCTGTTTTAAGGTCTAATTTATCGGCCATCAGGTCTTTTACAGAGACTTGTTTTTAAGTTTCTGTTGATTCACTTTTTTCTTTTGAAGGGACATGTTTCCCTGTTTCTTTGCATGCCTGGTGATTTAAAACTGGACATTGGAGGGGCGCCTGGGTGGCGCAGTCGGTTAAGCGTCCGACTTCAGCCAGGTCATGATCTCGCGGTCCGTGAGTTCGAGCCCCGCGTCAGGCTCTGGGCTGATGGCTCAGAGCCTGGAGCCTGTTTCCCATTCTGTGTCTCCCTCTCTCTCTGCCCCTCCCCCGTTCATGCTCTGTCTCTCTCTGTCCCAAAAATAAATAAATGTTGGAAAAAAAAAATTAAAAAAAAAAAATAAAACTGGACATTGGAATCTAATAATGTCGTAACTCTGGAAATCAGTTACTACCCTCCTGGGTTTGCTGGGGTTTTATTGTTATTGTTTTTGTATTTTGATTATTGTAGGCTGTTTCTATGCTGAGGATAATCCAGAGGTATAAATTTAAGGTCTCCTCAGGTCTTTTCTGAGCCTTTCCCTGGGCATGCATGGCCACTTTCTAATTTTCCTCATACATGCAGTTGCTTTTGAATATCCTAGTTTTTAATGTCTGGCTCCCCAAATGGGTAATATTTGAATGGGAGAGGGGAGGGCAATAGCCCTTTAAATCCACTGGAAGTCACTTTAGCCCAAGGAGGAGGGGCTTGCAACAATGGGGGAGGCACAACAATGGCTGCCCACCTCTGCGACCAGAAGCAGCCATCAGAGATCCAAGCTCAAATCCCAGGTATTTGGAGGGTAGGGTCCTTTTTGCCCTCTTGGGCTCCCATGAGCTGTGTGCAAGTTGTTCTAGGAACACATTCATAGCTGCCTGTTCCGTGGCTGGGGGTGGGGGATAGGCAGCTAAGTTGACCAACACTAACCACAATTTACCATCCAAATCTTCCTCTGGAAGTTGGAGCCTCGGTAGACTCCACAATTCTACAAAAGTTGCATCAAATTCTGCCAGTGCAATTGTTGTCCAGGTCTGGAGATAGATTCCTGGTGCCTCCTCTCTGCCATCTTCCCAGCATCCTCTCTAAAGACTTCATTCCATCTCACAAGGTTCAGTACATAGTGTTCTCAATATTATTCTAAGCATTTTCTCATTCCCTGTATGGTGCCTTCTTTGATCAGTGAGTTATTTTAAAGTATGTTTTAATTAGCAATAATCATGCCTCGGATAAACCTCATTGGCTATGATACTGCCACTGTGCAAAGTTATTTTAAAGTATGTTTTAAAACTTCCAAACCTATAGGCTTTTTTCCTCCAGGTTTTTATGTTTTTATGGTCCTTTAATTATGTTGCAGACATCTGTATGATAGTGTCCCTTTGGTATTTATAAATATTCCATGTGCTTGAGAAAACAAACATTCCTTAAACATCGTGTTAAGATGTCTAAATATATCTACCAAATAAAAAAGAAATGGAAAATCTGATTAGATCTATAATTAAAGGGGGGGGGAGCTGAATTGGTAGCCAACTCAAAAGAAGCAGTATTAGAGAAGCAAAAAAACCAAGGAATTATGTTCTCTGTTCTGCATTAAGGAGACTTGGCGAGTCTTTTTTTTTTTTTTTCTTTTTACAGAAATATAAAGCTTTTTATAAGCAGTCCATATAGAAACTGGGAGAAGAAGACTACAACATGCTTTTTGGTAGAAATGATTTGACATAAAAATTTATTCATTTGATCGTATTTTCAAAAGCAAGGCAGAATCACATTCATTTCCTTCATAATATCTCTGGAAACAAACTGGACTTCTGAGTCCCTAGTTTGCTTTGGAAACTTTCAAAGAGCTGACCACCAGCAGCCTAGCAAGCCTCTTCTTTCCCTTCCAGGCTCTCCACCTCTTGGAAGGGTGGGGATGACAAACGACACTAGGTAAACAGCATGTGGTTGAGCTTGCTAAACCTTTTTCACCTCCTTCCACAGGCAATAGGGTGACTGGCTTATTCTTTACCTGAAGTCACTGAGTAAGGAAACAGGTTTCGAACACAGAGAATGGAGGGAAGTTTCCCTGGTAGAGAATTTCCCGAGTTAGGAAGAGAAGGATGAACTCAGAGCTTAACCGATTAGTTCCTTCTGCTCAGAGAGAGACATGCTAGCCATGGATCTCAGATCCCTGATCCACAGAGACGTCAGTACAGACACTCAGTTCCTTTGATTAAAATGTGTTGGAAAATCCAGCTCCAAGTAGAGAAGTAGTTTATTACAACGATGGTGCTATAAGAGGAAAATCAAAACAGCAAAGAGAAGACAGTTCTGCCTGAGCTCCAGTGGTCACTCCACTCCTACCAGCTTTATAGTCCAACCAAAGTCAACTGGGAGAGTAAGGAGTGGTAACTGGGGCAGAAAAATGAGTAGACCTCCTTCTGGACCTGTAGACCATTTCAGATCTTTTTGGATCCCCAGCATCGTTATCTGCAGAACGTAAAAGGGAATGATCACACACCAGTGCACTGAGTACAGGATACGGCTTGAACATGATGGGACGCAGCCACACCGGGCCAGGGCAGGGCAGACAGTCTAAAAGGGGAATCAAAATGGGGGAAAACTGGGGCCAAAGGGAAGAAACAGAGATGACCTCCCATTCCTTTAAAGAAAGTTACCTCTCAGAAAGGACAGACTGAGAGGCTCCTTACCTGTGTAGTCGAGGTAGTTATGGGGGATACGAGGCTTAAGACTCCATTTTCTGGCCAGTGCAGGAAAATGGCATAAACAGTTGTTTCTCTTGAGGTATACCTGGGAAAAAAGAAACACCGTTGTCAGAAATACCTGGCTTGTGACCCTGACACATAACCTTATACATCTCCCTTTCAGTTATCTACCAACTCCAAGACCTTGAGTCTGTCACTGCTGCTAGGAAGTGATGCTTACTTGGATACCAGGTCTGCAGGAAGGAAAGAAAACAGCCTTGGAAGGCTCTTTTTGGTGATCTCTTCCATTTGCCTGCTCTACTGGGCTAGACATTTTCTTGAAAAAATTTTAACGCTTATACTAGTTATTTCACATTGAAGCCACTTCCCTTATTATTCAAATCTTTTTTCAACCCCAAATCCGTGGGAGAACAGCAGAGGATCTAACAAGGGCAAGATGTACAATAAAGACGCATTTGTTCTGAGAGCTCACCAGGCTTAGAGAAGAGGATGAAAATCACTAGATAGGAATTCACTCGAAACGGAAGGATGAACGTGTTTCCCCTGATCCAAAGACCTGTGTGCTATGGTGTAACACCTGCAGATACCTTTCACTGAGCACTTTGTATACGCTGGGCATGCTCTCGGGCGCTTTACATAAGTTATCGCACTTAACCATCACAACAACTCCAGGAAGTTAAGTATCTGTGCCCTGCTTCGCACTTGAAAAACACAGGCCCAGGGTCAAATAACTAGATTCGAAATTCCAAGTTTCGATCACAACTTCTCCACTAGTTAGCTTTGTGGTCCTAGGGTTAGGAACTGTATAGAACTGCCCTGGGTCCCCTTCTCACTTGCAACATGGGGATGATAACAGTGTCCGCTTGGTGGGGCTACTAAAGGGATTATGTGAATGGGAAGAATTTGGATTGGAGCCTAACACACTGTAGGTGCTGTGCCAATAGTATTGGCTATTACTATTTTTAGAGATAGGGTAACAAGGTCAAGTATGTTAACAGATGCCTTGTGGCTCCTTCCTTCACGAAGCCCACCACACCTCTCACGAGTCAAAGATATCCTGGTGGCTTCAGACATAAATTGGGGTACAAATTTAACAGCAAAAGAACAGCTCCGGGTTTCCTCAATCAAGATGGCTTCCAGCCTGGCTTCTAACACGGCGGACCCGAGGAGACGCCAGTTTGGGACAGGCCGCCGTCCTGCTCCCGCCCGCAACGAAGGACAAGCTCACCACACAGACGTCGTGTTCTTCTCCAGTTGCTTCCTCCACGGTTTAGAGGAATAGATGGCCTCCCCATTGATGCTCAGCCACTTCCCAACAGCAAGAAGCCTTTCTTGGAAGATGGGAACTATCAGCCCATCTTTAGTTGGTCCAATGTTGAGAAGGTAGTTGCCTCCCAAGCTCACTGTCTGAACCAGTTCCTGGAGAGAGCAGAACAGTGAAACCATAGCTACGAGTGCCAAGCCCAGCATGATGCTGAGAACACATAGGTATTTTTTTATTAAAAAAAAAAAAATTTTTTTTAACGTTTATTTATTTATTTATTTTTATTTTTTATTATTTTTTTTTCAACTTTTTTTTTTTGAATTATTTTTTAACATTTATTTATTTTTGAGACAGAGAGAGACAGAGCATGAATGGGGGGGGAGGGCCAGAGAGAGAGGGAGACACAGAATCTGAAGCAGGCTCCAGGCTCTGAGCTGTCAGCACAGAGCCTGATGCGGGGCTCGAACTCACGGACCATGAGATCGTGACCTGAGCGAAGTCGGACGCTCAACCGACTGAGCCACCCAGGCACCCCTCAACGTTTTTATTTTTATTTTTTTTGGGACAGAGAGAGACAGAGCATGAACGGGGGAGGGGCAGAGAGAGAGGGAGACACAGAATCGGAAACAGGCTCCAGGCTCTGAGCCATCAGCCCAGAGCCCGACGCGGGGCTCGAACTCACAGACCGCGAGATCGTGACCTGGCTGAAGTCGGACGCTTAACCGACTGTGCCACCCAGGCACCCCTAACGTTTATTTATTTTTGAGACAGAGAGAGACAGAGCATGAACGGGGGAGGGTCAGAGAGAGAGGGAGACACAGAATCTGAAACACATAGGTATTAAGAAAAAGAATCTCCTTTGGTGAATAGCCTTTACCCTTTTGAAAATGCCATATATTTTTTGTCATTATGAAAGCAGGAGGGGCTTATATGAGAAAACTGAAAAAAAAATCCTGCTACAGAGTGGAGAAATAGATTAACTTGAATTCCAGGAAGTGATCATGGGTGCTTCCGTGTCAGCCTGCACTTCCCACGGTGTGGCACGCACTGGGAAGGTCATGTGTCAGAAGGGCAAAGTGTGAGCAGGGAAGGGGAGGCCAAACACTTTGCTGTGATGTGATCCCATGGAGCCACATAGAGAGAATATGGGGATAAGACAAGAGAGATTTTGAGGGGGTGCTAGGGGCACTTTGGGGACATGGAAGAGATCTGCAGAATTCGGGACGCTCTATATGAAATGGGCTATGTAGCCTGGGTGGCTCAGTCGGTTAGTGTCCGCCTTTGGCTCAGGTCCTAATCTTACGGTTTGTGGGTTCGAGCCCCGCGTCGGGCTCTGTGCTGACAGCTCAAAGCCTAGAGCCTGCTTGGGATTCTATGTCTCCCTCTCTCTCTGCCCCTCCCCCACTTGTGCTCTGTCTCTCTTCCTCTCTCAAAAATAAATAAACATTAAAAAAAAAAAAAAAAGAAATGGGCTACATAAATGTATATGCTGCCTCTCTGGGAAAAGATGCTGTAAAGAAATATATTCTTCAAGGCTTCTGGAGTGGGGTGTGTGTGTGTGTGTGTGTGTGTGTGTGTGTGTGTGTGTGTGTATTTACTATGACCTCAAACAGGTGCACTTCAAGGAGGCCCAGAAAAATTATGGTTACACTCATAAAATTTTAAAAAGGAGAACTTGTTACAGTATCCCAAAGACACTACACCACCAACTTTTGATACTCCCTTCTGGTCTTTTTCCTACGCAGTGGAAATAGATTTTATATAGCTGTGGTAATTCATAACTTATTTTTTCACGCAATCCCCAGGCACTGACCCAATATTACATTCATAAACTTTTTAATAGTCAAAGAAAATCCCCAAATCTACTTAAATATCCCCTTATGGCTGCCAGAAATGAACACAACCCACATGTCCAACTGCAGATAATCCTGGGAAGAACATCTCTGTATGTAAAACCTTCTTCTGTAATTACAATGATTTCCTTAGGACAGGTTTCTGTGGGTATGTTCAACGACCCCAGTGGGTCGATAGATCGACCTGCACTTCCATCCCAGAATGCTCCCACCACTCTTAGTTAGAAAGCTAGTTGGAGATAGTAGTTAACAAACACCTAACTCGTAAGCGTTCTTACCGAAATGATTTCACACTCAGTTGCGACGTCAGATAGCACCATGTTGCGACGATAGCCCCAGGAGACCTTGTCTATGGAGCTACACATTTCCCACTTGTGATGTGGCAAGCTCTCTGGCTTGAATTTATCCTGACAGTTGTAGTATCCTCCATGATGACAGGAACAGTTCTGACCCCATCGGTCATTTACCACTACCTTGTCCTAAAGGAAGAAAGAGTACTGGGTCACCAGAGGTCAAACCACCTAGCTTCCTTATGTAATGCTGTTTGGTAAATTAAGTATGTATCTGGACAGAAGGAGCAGACTTGGTCTACAACAGTGGTTCTCATTTGGGGGCTGTTTTACTCTGGAGACTTTTGGCAAAGTCTAGAGACATTTTTGGTCGCCACAGTGGGGGTGGTGCTATTGCTATCTATGGGTAGAGGCCAGGGATGCTGTTAAATGTCTCACAACAAAACATCCAGCCCCAAATGTCAACAGTGGTAGGCTGAGAAACCCTGCTAGGCCCATAGGTAACGTCAGAGCTGGGAGAGCCTGTTTTAAAGACCACCTGGTAAACCACTTCTTCTATAAAGGAGGAATGGAGAGAAGCCTTGCCCAAGGTCACATCCCTGGGCAGAGTTTCGGGAAGCTGGGATCGTGAAGCTGGTAGATGAACCCAGCCCAAGATGCTTTCCACTATATAACCCTGACTTCCTTTTCCTAGGTAAAGAAAAGTCAGCAAATATTCTTTTCCTTCCTTCAAATCTTTGCTGAACTCTGAGAAATTATGCAGATTATCTCAATGTTAATGATTAATGCTACCATTATGCTCGTGCTGGCATATCTAAGGTGAATAAAACAGTTTTTGTCCTTAGAGATCCAGCAGAGACTGACTGAGGAGACAGACGTGTGGACAATATGACAGCGCAGCAGAGTTAATTACCTAACTTAAAGGGGAAACACTAATCCGGGAGTGTTTCTTAATTCTAGCAAAGAATATGAATTGTCAGGAGCCAGATTTAGTTAACATTTAACTAATACTTATTAGGTGCCTAACTGGCTAAGTACTGTTCTTGGGGTTGGGGATGTAGCAATGAATAGACCCAAAACCTTGCCCTCAGAAAGCTGACCCTTTAGTGAGAGAGAGTTAAGAAACAAGGCAAGTGACATCTGAAAAATGTTAAGCCAGGTAGTGCTAAGGGAAAAAGCCAGCAGGGAGACAGGGGCATGCTGCAGTTTCAGACAGGGGGACTAGGAAGGCTGCACGAATCAGATGAGTTCTGGGGGAAGACTGGGGGAAGCACAGGAGGGAGCCATGTGGGAATTACGGACAGAAGGAACAGTAAGGAAAAGGGACTTCTCCTAAAAGCACTTTCCCAAGATGAGCATAGCTCCGAAATAACCCTCCTTCCTAACGCACGAGAAAGCGTAGAACAAGAGTGTGCAGAACAGCACCTGCAGCATCCCACCCGAGGGTGCACATCGGAGCCGGTCCAGGGTGAGCACCTTGGGGAAAGCCCGTTTTAAGCTGTGCCCCTGAGACCCTCCACACTTGGCAAATCCCAGAAAAGCACTCTTAATTTCTAGTTGTCATATCGGTTTTCCCCTTTTTACCTCCTGAATTTAGTAACAGTTACCCAATAAGCTCCTTAGGAGGTTTATGAATCTACCAAGATAGCTCAGTACAACCTGGTGCTATACTTGGATTTTTCTTGAAAATCCACAACAAATCCAGAATATGCAGAATTGTTAAATTTTTGTGCGGTGAAGACCCAGGCTTCTGTGACTTTGTAAGCGTACGGAAATACAAACCAGAAATGGGCAGCTATACAGTGTCATAGTGCTGAGTATGTAGCAGGGGGGAGGAGGAGGGGGAGGGGAGGGAGGCAAAGTTCCGTCAAGAATTTGGATAGAAGGGAAAGGAAATTTCCTCGAGAGTTAAACCACATGACCAACACAGATTAGGTACAGTCATAAATATGTACATCTCATTCCCATCATTTAATTTTTATGTTTTGTCTATTAATTTGGGGGGGGCTGGGTTTTTGTTTTTTTTTTCATTTATAATGTTCGTGTGCTTAATAGTTTATTTTACTTTCTCTAAGTCTCTGGGATTTCTACATACTGCTTCTATTCTACTCCTTACATTTAACAAGATGTAAACCTCTGTTGTCAAAGTCAAGAATCAAAGGTGGCCTTTTGGGATGAGCACTGGGTGTTGTATGGAAACCAATTTGACAATAAATTTCATATATTAAAAAAAAAAAAAAAAGAATCAAAGGTGGCTCAGTCCATTGAGCGTCCAACTTCAGCTCAGGTCATGATCTCACGATCTGTGAGTTCGAGCCCTGTGTCGGGCTCTGTGCTGACAGCTCAGGGCCTGGAGCCTGCTTCGGATTCTGTCTCCCTCTCTCTCTGCTCCTCTCCCATTCGTGCTCTGTCTCTCAAGAACAAGTAAATATTAAAAAAAATTTTTTTTAATCAAGAATTAAAGAAGAAAAAGAAAAGCTTATACTCTAAGGAAGGGGGGAAAAGGAGAAACCTTTACTATCCATGAAGTCCCCTGGTCCCTACCACCTCCACGTTGCTATTAGTATTTATTATTGCTGCTGTTGTCACTGTTATTACTCCAGATCTTGGCTCCTTACTCTTTCTTTTCTCATAACAGACAAATAAGAGAGAAGTCATACAATCACGTGCCTTGACTGGGCTATCATTGTAGAGCCAAGAAAGAAACTCTGTAGAGTTCCAGTAAGTATCAGGACATTCCCACTCTCCATCAGACCAAATCAAGTCAGGTTCATACCTGAAAGATACACAATTAGGAAAGTTTATCATCTGAATCTGTTCGCAGTAAGGTCTTACGGATCTATTTTGCAACAAATATAAAAATTTCTCCCGTTTTGAAAGTACCAAAAAATTACATGGTGCAGAGAATGTGGAAAACTAAAGAGACAAAAACAACAGCTGTAACTGTTATGGTTCCTCATATAACCGCTGTTTAATACACAATATTTTGGTACATTTCCTCCTAATCTTTTTTCAATGTCTTCCGAAAAAAGAGTCGTAATCAGTATATATACAATTTGATTTCTTTCCAGCAACTACTTCTGATCAAGAGTGGTGCTCCAGAACTGTAGGATTAAGGTGTCTGCTTTTAAGATGTATTAAGCGCTTTGGGGCGCCTGGGTGGCTCAGCCGGTTAAGCGTCTGACTTCAGCTCAGGTCATGATCTCGTGGTCTGTGAGTTCTAGTCCCGCATCAGGCTCTGTGCTGACAGCTCAGAGCCTGGAGCCCGCTTCGGATTCTGTGTCTCCCCCTCTCTCTGCCCCTCCCCCACTCACACTGTCTCTCAAAAATGAATAAATGTTAAAAAAAAAAAAAGCTTCAACTATTCCACCAAATGCGCTGTTTTTGGACAACTGCCATAGCTTCAACTATAAAGGATCTTCTGAGTCCACTTGAGCCACAGCTGCACCTTTCACATATTGACACTCTGAGCTCTATGCGGCGTGAGCACACGCACCTATGAGGTAAGCACGATTATTCCCATTTAGAGAGCAAGAACCTGATGCTCAGCAGGGCAGTGTGTTTTAGGTGGCAAAGCCTGTAATAGGAGCTGAAACTCAAGTGCAAATTTACCTGATGCCTGATCCTGTGCTGTGCTCTGTAAGCAGGACAGCAAGTGGATTTCAGGAAAAAGATTGCCTGTCTGAGGCAAGATATAATGCAGGTGAACTGTGTGGTACCGTGTATGAGAAACTGTATTAGGCACTTTATACTCATCATTACGTCATTAGTTTCCACAACAGCCCTGCAGTGTCTACTAACCTCCTTTCTCAGGTAAAGAAACTGAGATGTAGACAGATTAAGGAGTTTGTTCAAGGCCATACAGCCAGCAAGAAAAAGAACGGGGTTTCAGATCCAGTTCTGTCGGGACTCCGAACCTCTGCGGGTCTCTTACAACCGTACTATTTCCTTAGGGAAGTCGTCTGGACGCAAGGAGTTTTGTTTTTGTTTTGGTCTAAAATGAGAGTCCAGGCAGAGATGGCTGCCGCTAGAGTCTTAAAGGTTCACCGTCCTCTACGAGGTGGCACGCCCAGGTGCGAGAAGGGCAAACTAGAAATAAAACATGGTGAAGACTAGTGATGAACCCCAATGTGAAAGTGATCGTTTTAATGATAATAATGATAACGCCACCCTTTTTCTGTACAGGCCAGGTGACAGATACTTTTCACATATCGTTCTGAGCCCTATGTAAAAGGCATTATTTCCCTACTTTACATGGTGAGAATCTGAGGCTCAGAAGGGTAGTCATTTAAGGCTTGTAACAAGAGCCAGGGTTCAAATGCAAATCTGCCGGATGCCAAATCCTACGCAGGGTTCTTTGGGCCTTGTTGCCCCTCTGCAAGGTCCCGACAGAGAAAACTACATGTAAAGAGGGACTGAAGTTTTGACTTAACCACCATCCTTGGTTTTGTTCATTTTAACCTATAAAGACACTCGCGGTCCGTGAGTTCGAGCCCCGCGTCGGGCTCTGGGCTGATGGCTCGGAGCCTGGAGCCTGTTTCCAATTCTGTGTCTCCCTCTCTCTCTGCCCCTCCCCCGTTCATGCTCTGTCTCTCTCTGTCCCAAAAATAAATAAACGTTAACCTATAAAGACAATTATGACCACATTATGGGAGTTTTGAGAAGTAGAGGAGGAAAAAAATATACTCTGTCTTAATACAAACCACCATTCTTATTTTGATGTCTTGTAGATTTTTTTCCATAGTCCTTCCTTTCCCCTTCCTCCCAACTTAACAGTATCCTATAGGAAGCTCTAATTTCACTGATAAAAGTCATAAGACCAAAAAGAATTTTTTTTTTTTTTTTACCTGTAAACAAGGTCGTACAGTTCTGGCATTGTTTTTGCATAGACAAAATGCTGTGTTTTGAAGCCATTTTTCTTATCAAGTAGGTAGAGTGGGTGGAACCATTCTAAAAGTGAGTGATAGAGTCCGTAACGCATGTTCCTGAAAAAGAAAAACAGAACAGTACCTGTCCAGTAAGCAAAGAAAATTTAGTTTAAGAAAAATCAGTGACAGCATTTTACATCTCAGTGAAACTCACCCATAAGGGTATGCAGGGCAGTGGGATTCCAAACCATTTCCTTAAATTATGTCTTATCATTAACTTAAACAAGATGATTGGGTTTTTGATAATACACATGACTATTTTTTATGCATAACTATCTTAACACCAAATGTTATTTAAACCATATTTTATCTATGTCCATTATCTCAGTAACGACACATAGTTCTTTTTTAAGAACTGTTTTTCTCTGTCAGTCATAAGAAAGAATACATATTGTAAAGATACTGGGAAATAGAAAAAATATAAAGAATATCCAAAATCTTATCTCTCAGAAGTGATCATTAGTAACATTTTCTATTTAGTTGAAATTAATGAATACAGGTTTATTGTTTCATTTACCTAAGATTTACTAACAGTTCTTAACATTGAAATGTTAAGAATTCTTAGCCAAAATGAAAAAGGGTCAAAGTGACCTATTTTTGTACACTATAAAACTTGTTTTGAGTTCTAAGTGGTGAGTGTCACAGAAATGCTATACTCAGTAAGAAGTAAGGATAACATTGCAACCGCACAGATAAGGCAGAAAGAATTAGAGTTAAGTGTTTCATCATATGACCTGGGGCCTAACCGGGTACAAAGAAGGTAAAAATCAAGGATGGTAAAATCCAGATCTCATCAACATCTCAGAGTTTTACAGCAGGACTGTGAGCCAAGCACAGCATTGGGAGACTGAATATTGAACAGGTGACCAGAGTCAGTAAACGCTTTCTTTATGGCCACATAGCATTTTAGACTTTGTGGGCCTCATGGTCTCTATCACAACTCTGAAGTTGCAGCCTGAAGCAGCCCCAGACATAACCCATAAATGAGTGGACGTAACTGTGTTCCAATCAAACTTTATTTATACAAACAGGCGGCTGGCCTACCCCTGAAACAGGGCAGCAAGTTTACCAAATCACAAAAGAGCGGGATTGGGCAGGGGACAAATACTACTTTTCCTCTCTACAGGCAAACATACCTAGAATTGTAGGGCACAAAACCAGGATAATGGGGTTCAAAGCCCACTTCTACCATTTCCTAGCTCTTTGATCTTGGGAAGTTACTTTTTTTTTTTTTTTTTAATGTTTAACGTTTATTTGAGAGAGAGAGAGAGAGAGAGAGAGAGAGAGAGGGAGTGAGCGCACCAGCAGAGAGAAGGAGAGAAAATCCCAAGTAGGCTCCGAGCTCTCGGCACAGAGCCTGATGCGGGGGGGCCGCCGGGGGGGGCTCCATCCCAGGAACAGTGAGAGCATGACCTGAGCCGAAATCAAGAGTCTGATGCTTAACTGACTGAGCCCCCCCAGGCACCCCTTGGGAAAGTTACTTCTTATTAAGTCGATAAACATTAGGAAGCATTAATTAGAATCAACCAAGCGGCTCCTTACCTCACTTTTTGGCTGCTCTAACTGCCCTTTTCAGTTCCCTCTGAATCTACCATTCATCCAAACTTTCTCCGAATGCCTGCAAAGCTGTATGTTGACAGCTAAGGGGGACACAAAAACGACAGACCCAGTCCTTCATCAGCCACTAGAAAAGGCCTTGGGTTGCAAGGCCTTCCAGAAAGAATCCTTCACAGAGTGCAAATGAGGCATGGTGGGCTACTCTGGGTATCCTTCACCTAAACAAGGCCATGACCTTCTCTCACGGTATCATGAAAAGCTCAGGCATGAAAAGTGCTGGGCATCAGAGCCTGCTAATTCAAAGGTCAGGCTACTTGCTGAACGTAAACTTAGACGACACGTAAGATCGGAGAGAAATGGTGCATCAAAAGACATGAGAGAGTAACCATCTGTAGATACCTACCTCTTCTGAACAGCTTTTCCCAACTCACCAACCAAATCGCGATGGGGACCCACATCCTTGGAGTTCCAGTTCCAAGACACAGGACTTGGCCAGTTTGTGAAGCCTTCGTGATGCTTTGTTGTCAGGACTACGTATCTGTGGACATCAAAACTACGTGAGCAAAGGAAGCAGGCGGCGGGCCACAAGCGTGAACTTACCCAGCATGCCTGAGGGTTTTAAAAATGGTCCGGAGAACTTGATTACAGAAACCGTACTTGCATGGGTAATTGCATTAGCGACACCCAGGGAGCGGCTGCAGTCACAAATCCCCATGGGGAGTTTTAGGAATGGAAGCAAACTTAAGGAGGACAATTCTTTAGTCCCCAGCCAAGGAGGACGCCCAGAGGGAAGGGAGTAGATAAGGGAAAAGAAGTGCACCTTAGCTCTCCCGTTCTGGAAATAGCAGATGATAGAAAAGTAAAGGCAAAGGTCACCTGGATTGCCTCTCACTTACAGAGGTGACAAAAGACCAAAAGAACTGAGGAGAAAAATGTCGAAATAACAACCAAATCACTCAACATCTCATTTGCTTTAATGGCAGAAAAACAGAGGAAGCCTGCACGTGATAATTTAATCACTGGCTGTAGTAGGGAGCTCTAAGACTTGAAAGGCCAGATAGATAGTCCTTCAGCCTTTGTGGCCCCCACTCCTCTCCGTAGCATATCCTTTTTCTTTTTTAAACCCTTTAAAATGTAAAAATCATTCTCATCTCATGGAACTTATAGAAACAGGCGGAGGGGACCCATCTCTCGGGCCACAGTATGCAGACCCCTGGTGTGGTGGAAAGAACCTTCGCCTTGGAGTCGTGAGATTTGGATGCAGGACATTAGTTCCCTTCCTCTGTCTGGGCTAGTCACCTGGGCTACAAAATAAGGGGTCTGGACAAAGGATGTCTCCCAGATTTTAATTTTTTGTCATTTGTAAAGTATGGATCTCTAAGGCTCCCATTAGACAGTGGCCACCTCCTCCATTTGGCGAAGCCTTATGTTCCCACGCATTTATTGGCAAACACTAGTAAGAGTCAGCTGTAATTTTTCTTTAGGACAAAAGAACTTATCCAAGAGAAACTAAAACCCAGAAAATGACTGAGAAGACAAGGTAAGGGTGGAAGGCCACTCTAAGCCAGGAGCCCGGAAACCTCCCTGCCTCCGTTCTTACCCTCTTCCAACCTGCTTCCCTCCCGGCCGCCAAGCTGATTCTTCCAGAAGCTGAAGGGAACCGTCCCCTCACTTCACACCTGACTTCACACACTGCCCTCATGGATTAGTCCTTCAGGATTGGCCCCAGCCTTTAACAGCCTCTCCCTTCCCCATTTCAGCATGCCACACTCTCAGTTCTCTGCACCGACCACACTCAAGCTCCAACAGTTATCAAAACAGTTCAGACATTTCTTGAGCACTTTCTGTGTGCAGGGCACTGAGAAGAGCAGGTGAGTGAGAACTGGTACTGTTGTCCAAATGGACTGCACACCAGAACTCCCCTCCCCTCCCTCTTCCCCTGGGAGATATTAAGGCTGAAACGAACTAAATACACCCCTTTCTATCACCATGGAAGGAGGCTGCAGGGAGGTAACAAAACTCCAGACCAATGGATTAAAATTCTGGAATCCTGATTGTCTTGTTGACCTGGAAGGACATTAGGTATCAGAGCTCAATCGTCTCGATCAACAGGTGTAGACAAGGGGGCCTTCCAGCCCACCACCTCCCTGAAAGCTTTATTTTTTTCGACCCCCCCAGCAGACGCGCCTTCTCCTGATCAGTAGTGCTACATTCAGTTCTGCATCCTTCAGGAGGCAAATCACAGGCCCCGGGGGGACATTAAGTCAGCCGGGCAGCCGCGCGACCCGGGGACAGCGGCCTCGCCTCCCCGCCCCGCCCCCACTCAGTTCCCACCTGCCCAACGTCAGCCCGAGCCGGGAACGCGAGCTCCGCCGGTCCCGGTCCCCGCGGCGACACTCACTTGGCCCCGGCCGCCTGGAAGAGATCCGCCCAGCTGTCCGGGTTGAAGAAGCGCGCGGTGAACTGCGGCCCGAAGTCGGCGTAGCTGAAGCCGGGCGGGTAGTTGTCGCTCATGAACTGCTCGTACTGCGGCAGCCCCTCGCCCTTCCAGTGCCACCAGAACCACTCGCTGCCCCAGGCCGGCACCGAGAACACGCCCCAGTGCACGAACACCCCGAACTTGGCCTTGTCGAACCACTCCGGCAGCGGCCGGGAGTCCAGACTCTGCCAGTCCGGGGTATAACGGGGCTGAGGCCGGAACCCGCGCACGTATGCGGCTCGGAGCAGCACCGGCAGCAGCAGCAGCACCAGCCCGGCGCCCACCGCCCGCGACTTCATTTCGGGCAACCGAGTGGTGGACTCCGAGCCTCCTCTCCGCTTCTTAACGCGCAGGTGCGGGCCGCCCGGTTCCGCCTACTCTAACTAGTGATTGGCTCGGAGGGGAAAAGGGGCGTGTCAACCTAGGCGGCTTGGCGACTGTGTTCCTCTCCGCCGCGGCTTTTCCTGCAGCGCCCTCTGGCGCTCAAAAGGAGAAAAACTCAAAGGGTCGTTGACCGTGATCCCTGAGGGATGAGGAAGTCACAGCTGGGTTAAATCGTGGGGGTGAGGAAGGCCTGGCGAGTGCTGAGAGCTGGGACTAGTGCATTTTGTCATTGGGAGCCATAGAGGACTTTTCGAACGTTAGTAGAGAAGAGCCAGCCTGGAGGCAGGAATACCAGATGGAAGGGCATAGTGACGGCCCAGGCAGAAGTGCGGGCTAGAGGGATGGTGGAGGCATTGCCAGGGAAGAAGAGGGGGAAGAGTGGGAGCCGAGAGAGGAAGAGCCTCTGTGGTCACTGTGCCCGTCTAATATTTATTGAACTTGCTTTGGGCATTCTGAGGCAATTCAAAGAGTGTAATATCTAATTGGAAAAATGAGACCCTAGAGAACAAACCAAGGGTGGCTGGAGGGGCTGTGGGTGGGGGGGATGGGCTAAATGGTCAAGGGGCATTGAGGAAGACATTTGTTGGGATGAGCACTGGGTGTTATACATAGGGGATGAATCACTGGAATCTACCCCTGAAATCATTATTGCTCTATATGCTAACTAACTTGGATGTAAATTAAAAATAAACAAATGAAACAAAACCAAACAAAAAAACAAGACCCGGGCACAGGCTGCCACTAAGGAACGTTTTTAGAAGAGCAGAGTGAGAAAATTGAGAGCCCCAGGCCCAAGGAGCGCCCATGTCAACTTTGTCTCTCAGGGATGTCACCAGCTCCTCTACCCTTTTACACGCTGTGTGCTCAAACAAGTGAGGCCATCAGGTGGGGGAAGCCCAATGACCCCATGTGGCACAGCCAGTCCCCACGTATCAGTGAGAGAGCTGAGGCACATCAGAGTTTGAAGGGACTTTGGAGATTTTGGACACTATCCGCTTCCCTACTTATGGAGGAGGAAACTGAGAGCCAGAGAGGGGATTGGAGTTGCCCTCGGATCACGAGGCTAGTTTGAGCCAGAGGTGGGACCAGAATCCAGGTCTCCAGATGTGGAATCTGTGCCTCTCCTCTACAGGCTGCATCTTTCTGGGAGGGGTTGGAGCCTATGTTGACAAAACCAAGCACTTCCTCATTCAAGGAGTGATAAGGAAATACAGTGGTGTTGCTGATTGAACGGCTAGTTTATCTTCTGTGTTTCTTTCTCTGCAAGATTATGTTAACATAGTGCCCAGAACAGTAAGCATGGACCACCTCGAAAAACCTAACCCAACCCATTTGCACACATCTTCTAGTGATCAGAGTGAGTAATGGGCTCTGACGTTATGGAACTTATCTTGGGGAAGATAAAATGGGACACTGTGACCTTCACGTCTCCTTATTCTCCTCACCAAAATGTAAATCTGCAGGGACAGGTAGGTGAGAGGCATGGTGATGGTGTGGATAAAACCGGAAGTTGGGAGACCTGCATTTTTGGCACTGGGTATCACCTTGTTGGCTCTTCCTGGGCAAGTCTCGTCCACTGTCTAGGTCCGTTCCCTCATCTAAATAATAAGGTGAGTTCTCAGTGAAATCCACGGACCCCTTTCCCCACTTGCTCTCCTCCTCCATAAACTCGAGTTCTTTACTTAGAGCAGAAATTGAGTGTGAATGTGAAAAGAGAGAGGTAGGAAGTGTGGACGTGCAAATGATTTTTAAACTCCAGTTTCATTCGTTAAACAATACATATTTGCTGAGTGTCAATTTATGCCAGGCACTTGGGGCATTTTCTTTGCTAAAATGAGAGCAGACCCCACGAATGATTAAAGAAAGGCATGCCCAAACCTTAAGGAATCTCAAGTTCACCTTAAAAAAATCATGCCAGGATGCCTGGATAGTTCAGTCGGTTAAGCATCTGACTTCAGCTCAGGTCATGAGCTCACAGTTCGTGAGTTCGAGCCCCATGTTGGGCTCTGTGCTGCTGGCTCAGAGCCTGGAGCCTGCTTTGGATTCTCCCCCTCTCTCTCTCTCTCTCTCTCTCTGCCCCTCCCCCACTCGTGCTCTGTCTCTCTCTCTCTCAAAAATAAATAAACATTTTTTAAAAATTAAAAAAAAATCATTCCATGTCTTTGCCTTACAAAAAGATAGGCATCTGGGTTAAAAGAAAGTTTGATTTTCCAAAATGGTTTTCAGGAGCAGTTTAGTTCCACAAGTATTGACCAGCCCTCTTAAGACTCTATGCTGGGTTGTCAGGGAGCACTGGGGACCAGGAGGTGAACGTGTAGCTCATCTCATGGGGGGAGACTAGCCAGTGACTGCCATTTAACACAGTCCATGATCTGGGCTGTAACAGAGGAGTAGGATTTGTCTTTGGGGGTTGTACTGAAATGAATAATGGTCACCCCCAAACTTCATGTACACTCGGAACCAGTGAATGTTTCCTTATTTGAAAATAGCTTTTGTAGGTGTCATTTGTTAAATTATGATGAAGTCATACTGGATTAGGAGGTGCCTTTAATTCAATGATTGGTGTCCTTAAAAGAAGATGCCGGGAGAGGTGGGGAGGGGAGGGCCATATGAAGACGGAGGCAGAGACTGGAGTTCTGTTGCCACAAGCCAAAGAACATCAGGAACTCCCAGAAGTGGGAAGAAGCCAGGAAGGATACTGTCCTTGAACCTCTGGAAGGAACATGGCCCTGCTGATGCCTTGATTTTGGACTGTAGCTTCCGGAACTGTGAAATAATGAATTTCTGTTGTTTTAAGCCACTCAGTTTGTGGAAAACTGTTACAGGAAATTAACACAGGACATACAATGAAGTGCAGTGAGAAATAATGGTGAGTTAAGAGAGCAACAATCTGATGTTACAGAAATCGAGTATTATTCCTCATTGACAGAATTTGGCTGAACTAAGCCAAAAGGTTAGTGGGAAAGGGTTGGAAACCCCAGTTTGGGGTACATATCGGCAATGTGACCTCAGGCAAGTGATTTGGCCTCTTCGATGGTTCCTTATCCATAAAACAAGGATCTTAAGACCCTCGTGGTCAGGTTATTATGAGGACTAAATGAAATACCTCATTTGAAAGCACTCACCCTGGTGTGTGGCACATAGTAAAGCCTCAATAAAAACCAGCTGACATTTATGACCAACCTAAAGTTGTCTCAGTTAGTCCCTTTCCCTTGACTAATGAGTTCCTTCATTGTACCACCAGTAATTATCTTCGTTAGTGGCTGTCTTTCCCACCAGAATGTAAAATGTAAGTCCTTTTAGGTGGGGGCAGTCTCATTCATGGCTGCACACGGGACCTAGCACGAAGCCTGGCACGTATTTGTGAGATGGGTGCATGAATGAATGAATGAATGAATGAGTGAATAGTGGACACCTTGTCTTGTAAACATTAAATGCAGACATGTTTAAACAATTTCCTTTTACTCTGTCTGTGGTCCCACATAACTGCATTAGAATGCCTCTGTAATCTTCCCCACCAACAACAATTTCTCTTGCCTGTTTTAAGCTTGTTTGGTAGGAACGCAGCTTCCCTGATATGTAAAATATGGGTGTCCTGGAATCTTCGGAAGCATGGGGCTGTGTTCTTGCTGGCGATAACAGACTGTGGGATGTCAGTCCCATGCCTGGCACATAGGAAGGGAATTTCCCCCTCCTCTCACTTGCCCTGTTTATTTTTTGCTGTAGGGGTGTGGAAGAGACAAAGGGGCTGAATTGAGGGACAGCGGAGAACAATTTGGGAGTTTATGAAATCCTAGTGAATGTCTTTCTTTTTCTTGGAGCTGTATTAGATTGGGGCACTGCTTGCTTCCAGGGGAACCAAACCATCAAATAGGACTTCACAGGGTCAATAAAATGCTCTGAAAATTCTGTGTCTTGCACAGTGTCAGCCTCCCCTGTATCCCCGGGACCTAGGTCACAGTGGCTGTGAGTGGAGATTCTCAGGATGTCAAGTGGGGCCATTGCACTAATAGCAAGATTCCCTGAGCTGGAGGCTTGTCAATTACCTACGAAAGAGGTGGGTCAACCCCCTTGAGCCTCATCATATCAAAGTTTTTCGTCCTCAGTAGGAAAGGATGACCAGAAAGTGGGGTCTTTCATAGCCTTAGAGCCAAGGAGGCCCTGACAATTAAGCAAGGACAGGGTTGGCCAGCCATCCCATCCGATACTTTGAGATCCCAGGAAAAGAATCCATTCTTCTTCCCAGATGTCCTCCAAGTCCCTTGCTGCTGAGCCTGAAGGCTCCATCTGGCTGCGGTCTCTGTGGTCTCTGGAGGACGCAAGCACTAAGCCATCTTGTTGGGGAGGTTCTGACGAGCACTGAGCCTGCCCAGGCCTCTTGCCCACGTTGCCACTCCTCGCAGGGCCTAGCTCTCCAACAGTCTGTGTGCAAATAGGCGTGGCCAGGCTACCTGCCAAGGGTGGGTGCCATCAGTCATCAGTGAAAAAGGGTAAGTGTCCAGGCCCCTGGGGCTGGCTCAAGTAAGACAATAGGGTCAAGGTCGCTCTCTCTCCTCCAGGGAGTGAAATGATTGGCTCAGCTTGTTGAACTGTGAGAGGCCTCATCAGCAATCAGAGCAGTATAGTCCTCTGGAATCTGGCCACGGGGTGATTTTCACATCAGCCTCTGTCTCAGTAACTGAGGACCTCGGGACTTCTTTGCTTCCTTCAAGCCCACGTCTCCTCAGATGCTTCCTCCAGTGGGCCAGGCAGCGGTGGGCAGAGGAGCGGATCTCCCCACTCCTCAGGGCATAGATAATGGGGTTGACCATGGAGTTGACAAGGCAGAGCAAGGAGCAGAAGGCGAAGACCTTCTTGACTTGGTCGCTTAGGGTGGCGGTCAGGCTGTAGACCATGAGGGCCAGCACCGGGAACCAGCAGATGAAAAGCACAGCCAGCACCACCCCCAGGGTCTTGGCCAACCTCACATCCAGCCTCATCCGTGCCATTCCTGGCACCTGCCTGTCCTGGTGTTCAGCCAAGCTGGCTACATGCTGATGGGCCTTCCAGAGGACGTGCCCGTAAGTGTAGATGATGCCAAAGAAGAGGAAGGCAATGAACAGGAGCCAGCCCAGCAGATAGTCATTGGGAATCAGGGGGAAAAGCTCAGAGCAGGGACTGGGACAGCAGGTCCATCCCATAAGGGGCAGGTAGGAGACCAATGCTGAGAGGACCCACATGATGCCCAGGGTTGACAGCGCCCTCCCACGGGTGAGTAGGGCTTTGTATGTGGATGGGTAGCACAGACAGAGGTAGCGGTCAATGGCGGTCAGCAGCAGGCTGCCTACAGAGGCTGTGAAGGTAATGGTCACGCTGCCAATCTTCAGCAGGAAGACAGCCTGAGAGTCCACGCCGTGGAAGACGTGGAAATTGACAAAGTTGCAAGCAAAGATCACGCTGGCCAGGAAGTCAGCCACAGCCAAGCTGCTAATGAACAGATACGAAGGCTTCCTGCGGAGCCGGTGGGAGGACAGGATCAGGTAGAGCACGGCCAGGTTCTCCAGGGCGCTTAGCAGGGCCAGGGAGGTGCACAGCACTGCAATAGCGATCCTCTGGGAAGCGTTCAGGACCATGTACTCTTTCATGGGGTTGAAATCCAAGCCATCCTTGCAGCCATTGGCCGCCTCCATCACCCAGCGTCTCTCCATGAGGTGGATCCCTTGGCTCCTGCCGGGCTTGCCAAGAAGCCTTTGCTGTAGTACAATGAGGGGAAAAAATGAGTCTTTTTCAATTAGCACAATAACGACTTCACACAATCATCAGCTCTAGCCACACCCTTTACCTGTGTGGATGGGTCTTGCGTTGCCATAGCGATTTAGACCTTTCAACTTTTGAAAAAAATTTGTGTTTTGTTCCCCTGTGTTTTGCCCTGGCTCCATCCCACTGGGTCACTAGGTCTGTACTGGTTGCTTTGCTTTAGGAGAGGTATGTGGGAATTCAAGAAACAGAAGGGGACTGCAAGGTTTTTGGTCTTTTGTTTTCAAAAAAGACCAATCCTGAGACTTCCCTTTGAAAGTAAAAGAAATCTCCAAGCGTCAAAAACTGAGAGGAAATCAAAACCAAGAAAAAAATGGAATCCAGAGTGATAAGGCGGGAGGGGATCTTTTCCATCGGCGTTTTGTTCGGTTTTGTTTTGTTTGTCGGTTTCGGTAAGTAAGATGCTGAAGTTTTAACAACAAAGATGAGTCTTTGGCCTCACACCAGTAGGGTTGCCAGATAAAATATAGGAATCCAGATAAACCTGAATGTCAGATAATGAATCATTTTTTAGTATAAGTATTCTAAATATTGAGAAAAACCGAACCAGGGCTCCCAAATATTATAGGGGACATCATTAGATATTACTAGAAAGCAGACTGGAAATTTCTCTAGAGAGATATACTTTCTAGCCAGGTAATCCAAGATTCCCACATGGAGAAGCCCATGGTATTTGAGCTCACAATGCAAAATTACAAAAAACTTAAGAATCTATGCACAAGAGTTAACAGAAATGTCAGACAGTAGAATGAGACTTCCCAGGACTTTGTGTCATTCTTGGGAATATGTTTAATATAATTAAACAATAAGGGCTCAAAAACATGAGTACATAATGGGAGACTGTCTAGGCAGATTTAAAAATGAATCAAGTAGAATTTCTGGAACTGAAAAATAAAGTCTTTGAAAAAGAAACTCTTAAAGGCAGGTTAAAAAAACAGAGCAGATTCATTGGAATCTGAACCCGAAGGTAGAGCTGAAGAGATTTCTTGAAACGTAGCAAAAGAGACAAAGAGATGGGACAGATAAGAGAGAGGTTAATGAAAAGTCCTATAATATATCTAATTGGAGTTTCAGAAGGGAAAAATAGAATTGAGGGTAGGCATTGGGGAGGCCAAAGAGGGAGGCGGATGGTGGAGAATCGATTCAGAAATCACAGTGAACTCTGAGCAGAATTTTATTTTATTTATTTTATTTTATAAGTATCTTTTTAACGTTTATTTATTTATGTTGAGAGAGAGAGAGAGACTTTGCGCGTGCATGCAGGTGGGGGAGGGGCAGAGAGAGGGAGAGAGAGAACCCCAGGCAGGCTCTCTGTCAGCACTGAGCCCTAGGCTCAAACTCACAAACCATGAGGTCATCACCTGAGCCGAAATTGGATGCTTAACTGACTGAGCCACCCAGGTTCCCCTGCACCCCCCCCAGCATAATTTTAAAAACAAACTAATTGAACGTTCACATATATCATAATTAAACTTCCAAACACCAAAGACAGAGAAAAAATTAAAAGCAATCAGAGGGAAAGGACTCACTACCTGCAAATGAATCATAATTAAATTTAAAAGCTGATTTTCCAAAAGCAACAATAGATGCCAGAAGAAAGAGGTGGGAGGGAGGTAACTAAACTACAACTCAAAATAAATAAATAGAAGTAGACGTATCTAGTAACAGACCTTTACTGAAAGAACATTTAAACGATGTGCCATCACCAGAAAGAAATTTTTCATAGAGGAAAGAATAGGAAGGCAAGAAGGAACTGTGAACAAATAAATTGCTAAATGTATGTGTAAATAAAAACAACAGTTTGTATACAACACTAATAAGAATGCTGATGATCAGTTTGGAGGGCATAAAGAAAAAAATGGAAGCAAAATTGTGAATGACAGTAACACAAGCCAAGAAAGAGAAAGAGTGGAAGCTTTAGGAAGTGAGTAAGGCATTGATCTACTTCAGGATTTTAAAAATCAAGCATCATCTCCTACCTGGTTGACTTTGATAGTTTACTAACTGGGCTTCTGGAGTGATCCTTTTAAAATATGTCAGAGGGTGCTACTCATTGTCTGAAACTTTGTATAGGACCCATTCCATTTGGTGTAAAAGCCAAGGTACTTACAATGGCCTAAAGGGCTTTATGTGTTCTGGCCCTATTATCTCTAATATCATGCTTTCCTTGGTCAACCAGCTTTAGCCACACTGAATGCCTGAGGTGTCTAACCTCCTGCCACAGACGTTTGCACTGGCTGTTCCCTCTATCTGGGCACACTTTCCCTAGATATATGCTTGACTTAGTCGCTCACCTTCTTCAAGTCTTGGCTCGAGTTTTACCTTTTCAGTGACATCTTTCTTACCACTCTATTTAATACTGTAACACACACCAACCTCCTGCTCTTTTGGTCCCCCTCCCTCTGCTCTATGTTTTATTTTTTCCCATATCACTTATCACTTTCTAACATACACTTTACCCTACATAACTTATCTATGTATTATGTTTTATTGTTTATTGTCTGTTGTTCCACTAGAATTTAAGCTCCATGAGGTCAAGAATTTTGTTCACTCATATAAGGTCTTAGAATAGTATCTGGTACATAATAGGTACTCAATAAATATTGTGGACTTGAAGTGAAGTGAAATTGAATAATGACTGACTTTAGCATTCCTTTCTCAGAAATGGATAGATTAAGTTGACAACATACTAGTTAATAGAATGCACAATATTTGAACATTCAATGAACAACCTTGATCCAGTAGTTAATATGGACGGACACCTGGCTGTCTCAGTTGGTAGTACATGCGACTCTTGATCTCAGGGTTGTGAGTTCAAGCCCCACGTTGGGTGTAGAGATTACTTAAAAATAAAATTAAAAAAATAGTCATATATGGAACTCAGCACCCAAGAATTAGAGAATACACACTGTTTTCAAGCAATTTACCAAAACTGGATAAGTCTTAGGTGAAAAGTAAATTTTAACAAATTTAAAATAATCTGTAACATACAAACCATGTTCTCTGACCATAGTGCAATTTATTAAGAACTTAAAAAAATATAACTAACAAACTTCATAGTACGAAGCTTCAAAAACACTTCTGAAGGGGTGCCTGGGTGGCTCAGTTGGTTGAGCATCCGACTTCGGCTCAGGTCATGATCTCACGGTTCGTGAGTTCAAGCCCCGCGTCGGGCTCTGTGCTGACAGCTCAGAGCCTGGAGCCTGTTTCAGATTCTGTGTCTCCCTCTCTCTCTGACCCTCCCCCATTCATGCTCTGTCTCTCTCTGTCTCAAAAATAAATAAATGTTAAAAAAACCCCACTTCTGAATAATTCTTGGGTCAAGAAATCATAAAGGGAGTCCGAAAATACTTAGAATTGTAACATTAAAATTCGTGGGATGCATCTGAGCAGCACCGAAAAGGAAATCTATAGCCCCACATGCTCATAGTGGAAAAGGGAAAAAAATGTGCTAACCATCACAAAATTAGAAAAGGGACAACAGCATAAATACAAAGAAGGCATAAGACAGAAATCAGAAGAGCAGAAATTAATTACATAGGAAACTAATGGAGACTGGAAAAGACTGAGGCTAGTTTTTTGAAAAGGTGATAAAATAGGCAACCCTCAGGAAAGATTTTTTTTTTAATGTTTATTTTATTTTTTTATTTTTGAGAGAGAGAGAGAGCACAAGTGGGGAAGGGGCAGAGAAAGAAGGGGGAGGAAGATCCCAAGTGAGCTCCGTGCTGACAGCACAGAGCCCTATATGGGGCGCAAACTCACGAACCGTGAGATCGTGACCTGAGCCGAAGTCAGACACTTAACCTTGCCTGAGCCACCCAGGTGCCCCTTCAGGAAAGATTTCTGAAGAAAAAAGGAGAGAAAATTAATGGTGTGAAAGAGAAATGGTCAATGATCCTTTGAAAAGATGTTTAACCTCGATAACGTCCACAGAAATGTAAGTTTCGCTCCAATCAGGTTGGTAAAACCTTAAACCTGAGAGGGGCGCCTGGGTGGCTCAGGTCACGACCCCAGTTCGTGAGATCGAGCCCTGAAACTTGCTCTGCACTGACAGTGCGGAGCCAGCTTGGGATTCTCTGTCTCTCTGTCTCTCTCTCTCTCTCTCTCTCTCTGCCCTTCCCCCACTTGCATGCTCTCTCTGTCTATCACTCTCTCTCTCTCTCTCAAAATAAATAAATAAACTTAAAAAAACATTAAACCTGATGATACTGAGCGTTGGAGAAGGCGCAGACCAACAAGAATTTTCAGCACTGCAACGGGGGTGTAAGTTGGCACAACCACTGTGGAGAGCAGTTTGGCAAAATCTGGCAAAGTTGATGTGCCGCTGCCCTTGAATGCACCAGTTTCTCTCCCGGGAATATGCTCCTGAGGGACACTGACACGTGTGACCGAGGAGACAGCAACAAGGTTGTTTACTTAACTCTCCTGTTTCTATTTATTTATTTATTTATTTACTTATTTAAAAAAAAAATTAATGTTTGTTTTTGAGAGAGAGGGAGAGGGAGAGAGCAAGCAGGGGAGGGGCAGAGAGAGGGGGAAACACAGAATCCGAAGCAGGTTCCAGGCTCCGAGCTGTCAGCACAGAGCCCGAGGCAGGGCTCCAACTCACGAGCTGTGAGATCATGAGCCAAAGTTGGATGCTCCACCCACTGAGCCATCCAGGCGCCCCCTTACTTATTTTTTAAATGACATGTGGCTCACATGAAGCCTTCGCGGGATGGCGCTGGCCCACGCCAGCATGCTGTGCTGTGTGTGGACAGCCAGGCAGGGCAGGGCACAGCGCCCAGCAGCCACGGCTGGCAGTCCTATCCGGCTCAGCTGCTCCACCAGATGCCCCACTGGTTCCCAGATAGCTCTGCTTTCTTGCACCTCTGCCCACACCTTTGCCCCAGGGTTCCTTTTTCTGGCTCACCTTCCTTCTTTTCCTTCCTTCTGGACTCATCTTTCGCCCAGTGAAGGCTTCCTCGATCCGCCATCAGTCTGGAAGCTCCCAGTCTTACTCTGCTTATGTTGTAACCAGTTCTGCACTAGGCTTTTCTCCCACCGGAGGAATAACCGCACTAACCAACATTTGTACGGGACTGAAATTCTACAAAGTAATTTGCCACCATCTACTTCATACAACTTGACAATATAAAGATTATGGTTACTGTTCTTGCATAGATAACGTGGGCTCAGAGATGTTAAACCACTTGGTGGAGGTCCCACAGCTTGGCAAGGTCAGGGACTGGGCTTTCGTCATTTCTGGGTCTTTTAGTGCCTTGCACAACGCCTGCCATCTACACAGTAGGTGCTCAAAAACTCCCTAATGAATGAACCCCATTTGCCTCAAGTGGAGTGGATCCCAAGTAAGAATGTGAGGGGGAGGGGAGCACATCCTGTAGGTTAAAATTCCAGCAGGGTGGCCTTGTTGAAGATACCGAATGCCTCAGTCTTCCCATTTCTCATCTGTAAAATGGGTTTTGTGAGGCTTTAAGTACATTAATATACTATCTGAAAGTGCTGCTGCTGCTGCTGCTGCTGCTGAGCATCTTCCAATGGGGATAACTCACCTACTCCATGAGGTTCTTAAGAATAACATGCCAGGGGGCGCCTGGGTGGCTCAGTCAGTTGAGCGTCGGACTCTTGGTTTCCGCTCAGGTCATGATCTCACAGTTCATGAGTTCGAGCCCTGCATCGGGCTCTGTGCCGATGGTGCAGAGCCTGCTTGGGATTCTCTCTCTCTCCCTCTCTCTCTGCCCTTCCCACGTCTCTCTCTCTCCAAAATAAATAAATAAACTTAAAAAAAAATAATAACATGCTTGGCACATCACAAGAGCGTGATAAATGTTAACCCTTATTATAATCCAGGTTAAAAAAATTTTTTTTAAATTTTTGTTTATTTTTGAGAGAGAGACAGAGCACGAGATGAAGAAAGCAGAGAGAGAGGGAGACACAGAATCTGAAACAGTTTCGGGCTCTGAGCTGTCAGCACAGAGCCGGACATGGGACTTGAACTCGTGAACTCTGAGATCATGACCTGAGCCGAACTCAGACGCTCATCTGACTGAGCCACCCAGGCGCCGCTAGGGCTTCGAAAATTTTAAGACAGCAGAATAATTTTTACAATTGATGGAACCCCTATTCATAAGTCAGGTAAAATCTGAGCTCAAGTCACTGGTAGCCTCTCTTCAAGGCAACCCGAGGAACGTCGGAAACCTCTCGTCTAATCCAGGTCCATCATTTTACCATTAAGAAAACAGTCCAAGGGTGGGGATACAATCCCTGAGGTCGCCCAGCAAAAGAGCAGCAGACCTGAAACTAGACTTCACATCCCCCCAGATCACAAGACAAGACTCTTGTTCTGTAGGCACAGAGGTGACCCTACCGACAGAAGTGTTTCCCTGAGACGTACAGTTTGCTGAATGTCGCTAAAGTCACATCTGAGCTGAGACAGGAAATGGTGCCGGCCGAGTTCTCAGCCCTGGTCATGAATGAGTGACAGACAGTGCAAACCTTTCTCGGTTCCCACGTCCCCACCCTGTCACTTCTGGAAGCTTCCTCCCTGCACCCTGCGGCCCCAGCCAAACTCCCCTCTCCCTGAATTTCCCTGGGAAAACGGTCCCATTCCCACCAGAGCATGGCTTACCCCACGCAGCGTCCAGCCTAGAAGTGGGATGCCAGAGAGGTGGCTGCCGACATTCTGTGCTGCACCCAGGTCTGGCGTGGCCACTGACCTGTGGTGGTGTCCAAATTCGGCAAGGTCAGGAGATGCAGGCCCTTGGAGGGAGGGCCTGACAAGACAACATCCGACGGCAACAGGATGCACAAAGCAACAGGAAACCCAGCTCCCTGTCTGGTTTCCCTGTGGGCGGATAGAAATACCTTCTGGAGTCAGAGCATCTGGCTCCCGGACGGGCCTGCCTCCAGGGTGAGGACTGGTCTGAATGCCCGGCACGGGGAGAGACCCAGCGTGGGCTGCGCGACAGAGGTGGAACCGTTCCACCTCTGCCTTGTCTCATCATGTGACTCCGGGCAAGTCCCTTCGACTTTCTGAGCCCCTTTTCTCAGTTACTTATTTTCTTGAATGTTTACTTATTTATTTTGCGAGAGAGCAAGCAAGACAGAGGGCAGGGGAAGGGGCAGAGAGAGAGAGGAAGAGAGAGAATCCCAAGCAGGCTCTCCGATGTCAGTGCAGAGCTCGAGCCCACGAGCCCGTGAGACCATGACCTGAGCTGTCATCAAGAGTCGGCCGCTCCACCGACTGAGTCTCCCAGGCGCCCCCCCATCCCCTTTTCTCATTTATGAAATGGCAGTGACAATACCTGTCCCATTCTCCTTGGAAAAACCAATTGGTTGATGACCTCCAACACGGCTTTTGAAGCCAGTGAGCTGTGATGGGGGTAGCCATCTTTTCAAAGTGTGTGTAAGACTTTATGTCTGTACATTTTTTAGGGGAAAGCATTCATATTTTTCTTTTATTTTTGCATTTATTTATTTTTGAGAGACAGAGAGAGACAGCAGGAGCAGGGGAGGGGCAGAGAGAGAGGGAGACACAGAATCTGGAGCAGGATCCAGGCTCCGAGCTGTCGGCACAGAGCCCGACGTGGGGCTTGAACCCACGAACTGTGAGATCATGACCTGAGCCGAAGTCGGATGCTCAACCGACTGAGCTACCCAGGCGCCCATATATATATATATATATATACATATATATACATATATATATATATTATCACTGTGTCAATAAAGTTCCCAATAGTAAGAAGCACCAAGTCATACAAAACCATTTTGTGGCCGACTCTGTACAAATGCAGGATGAAAAGAGAACCAACCTTGGGGCTCCTGGGTGGCTCAGTCGGTTAAGTGGCCTGCTTTGGCTCAGGGCATGATCTCGCGGTTCGTGAGTTCGAGCCCCGCGTCGGGCTCTGTGCCGACAGCTCGGAGCCTGGAGCCTGCTTCGGATTCTGTGTCTCCCTCTCTCTCTGCCCCTTCCCCGCTCATACTCTGTCTCTCTCTGTCTCTCAAAAATGAATAAATGTTAAAAAAATGTTTTTTAAAAAGAGAACCAACCAGGGACGCCTGGGTGACTCAGTTGGTTGAGCCTCTGACTCTCGATTTTGGCTCAGGTCAGGATTCCAGGGTCATGGGATCGAGCCCTGCATGGGGCTCTGTGCTGAGCGTGGAGCCTGCTTGAGATTCTCCCTCTCCCTCCCTCCCTCTGCCCCTCTCCCCACCTCGCTCTCTCTCTCTAAAAAAAAAAAAAAAAAAGAACCAGGCAAGTGCTATCCCCACCTAAGAAACATGTCAAAGTCCTCAAACTGCCTGACACTCTTCTCAGACAGCATGTCCATGCTGTGGTGGGTTGGCAGGGCCTGCAGTCCTAGAGCCCTCATGCTGAGTGTCTGGGAAGAGAACCTTCAGGCAGGGGGATGTGGGGGGGGGGGGGGGGGGGGGGGGGGGGGGGCCCCTGGGGGGTTTTCCTACCTGAACTGAAAGTGTGAAGTGAAAGAATGAGCGCCATGGTAACAGCTGCCCCCACGTTAAAGCTTGAGGGCACCAGGGACGAGGAGGATCGTAACCCTTTGAACGTGGCTACTACACCTGCAAGTGAAAAGCTGAGATTGGAAGTCAAGAGTGGTCATTTTTCTCTCTGACTGAGAGTGCGGAGGCCTGGGTTCTAGTCCCTGTTCTGCTACTGATCGTCATTGGGCAGCTCCCTTCTGCTTTCTGGGTCTTTTTTTTTTTGCATCTTTAAAGCAGGTGGGTAGAGTGGGTGATTTCTTAGGTCTCCTCCTGGAAATTCACCATGTTGAATCCCAGACCTCCTTGGATTCGAACCCAGCTCTCCATTTCGTGGGCTGTGTGACACTGGGCAAGTTACCTCCCCTCTGTTTCATCCAGCTGTGAACCGGTGAGAAATACCACCCACATGGCATTGCTGTACTGATTAAGTAACTGAAGTTTCCTAAATTCATGGTGCTGTGCCTGGCTGACAGTACGTGTCCAATAAAAGGCAGGAAAGAACTCAGTTGAGTTAGAATTCTTACAGGATTCTGTGCTTAAGGCTTGTCTGACCTTCCTCTGAGAGCTGAGGCAAATAGAAAGATCTCTGCTCGTTCTTAGCTGACACTTTATCACCATGAAGGCCAAACCATCACATTTTTAAAACCCTGTTTGACCCACATGACCTTCTTGGCCTGCTTCCCAGCAGTCTGGGCTCTTGGTGCTATGTCCAGCTGTAGGAAGGGAGTCACGGGGCCTTCCTTCCACATTTCTTCTCCTACTTCCTTTCTGTGCTTGATAGCCCTTGGCTGCAAGTTGCAAGGAAGTTCTCTGGGATTTGGGGCTGTAGGCTATTGTCCTTTACCCAAATCTTATCTATTTTTTTCAGGTCCTGTATCAAGGCCACCTTCTCCAGGAAGCATTCTCTGGTTTCCCGTAACCCTTCCAGGTGGTTGAAGCTCATTGAGTCCTGCTGTATGGATCACCATCTACCTTCTATTATTTGTATCAGTAATATTTGTCTCCTCTTGCTTCCTGGATTGTGAGCTTCTAGTTTTGAGAGTTGAATCTGGGGGTCAGGGAGGGAAGACATCTTTGTATTCTAGTTCCCTTTACAATGAAACGAAGTTCTTGTAATGAGGGGTTCTGAGCGAGGCTCAGCAGCCCTCGTGGAGGTGGGACTCAGCCCAGGTAAGCAAGACAATTAGGTGGCCCCGAGCCACCACCCCCTGTTCCCAAGCCATGACAGACAGTGCCCATCGGCCCCAATTCCCCCTCATCCTGAGCCTCACCCTAGTGCCCTTTATCCAGGGAACCAGCCTTCTAGAAAGAGATGGGAACCACAAACAGCAGGTCTAAGGCAGAAAGTGAACTAAAAGGTTGGCAACTGTCCAGGCTCTTTTTGACCTTGTAAATAGACCACTACGGCAGTCATCCCAGAGGAGGTGGGACAGATTGTGAGTGAAGGAACTTAAAAATCTCTCCAGTGATGTGGACGCCTGGGTGGCTCAGTGGGTTAAGCATCTGACTTTGGCTCAGGTCATGATCTCACAATCTGTGAGTTCGAGCCCTGCATCGGGCTCTGTGTTGACAGCTCAGAGCCTGGAGCCTGCTTCGGATTCTGTGTCTTGTTCTCTCTCTGCCCCTCCCCTGCTTGTGCTCTGTCTCTCTCTCAAAAATAAATAAACATTAAAAAAAATTAAAAAGAAATCTCTCCAGTGATATAAGCCCTAGGAGAAGCTTATGGATGTGAGGCAAAATATGGAAATTCCCCTAGGGAAGGGATACAAAGGGCTGCGCAGACCGATTTCTTCTTTTTTTTTTTTTTAATTTTTTTTTTCAACTTTTTTTTTTAAATTTATTTTTGGGACAGAGAGAGACAGAGCATGAACGGGGGAGGGGCAGAGAGAGAGGGAAACACAGAATCGGAATCAGGCTCCAGGCTCTGAGCATCAGCCCAGAGCCCGACGCGGGGCTCGAACTCCCGGACCGCAAGATCGTGACCTGGCTGAAGTCGGACGCTTAACCGACTGCGCCACCCAGGCGCCCCCAGACCGATTTCTTCTATTTTTTTAATTAAAAAAAAAATTTTTTTTTTTTTTTGAGGGGGAGAGAGAGAACGAGCAAGAGGGGAGAGGGACAGAGGAAGAGATAGAAAGAATCCCAAGCAGGCTGCATACTCAGCGCAGAGCCTGAAGCTGGACTGGGTCCCCCCAACCCTGGGATCATGGCCTGAGCTGAAATCAGGAGTCCGACGCTTAACTGCCTGAGCCACCCAGGCGCCTCAAACTGATTTCTTTCATACATTTTTCCTGGGATTTCCAGCACTTGAGCACAAGGGCTGGCATAAAGTAGGCACTTAAATATTTTAAAATCAACACGTTGAATGAATGAACGAACAAATGTCCTATTGGGAAAAAACAGGCTTCTTCAGAGAGACTTTGTATTTTCTTTTCCCTCCGCTGCCAGGAAGTTCAGAGCTAAACACGATGCAAGCCTGCAGTCCTGGTTCGTTCAAGGTTGGTTCCTGATTCATTTCTTCTCTCTTTTAGTGGTTTCTAATGCTTTGCTTGTATTTCCACTGCCCTAATTCATAAGATAGACCTCCTCCAGTTCTTTAAGGGAAGGATTTTTAATTTATAGAATTGACGCAAAGGATCACCATGAAGGCCTTTCTCAAACATCTAACGGTTGGCAGAAAAATCTCACTCCCCATGAGTCCGCCCTGTGGGGCTGGAAGTTTCCGTCCTGTCTGCTGTCCACTCGCTGTTCATCGCTCCCACCAGGGGCCTGTGGGATCACTACCTGCTGTCTGGACACTTGTTCTCCCTGGACCTTCCTTCCTCGTCTTTCTGTATCGTCTCCAGCCTCCCTCCTGGGAGGAATTAAGCTAAACGGTGTCTGAGGCCTCTTTCCACGGTAGCAAAGGTTAAAGGGCCAAAGCTTTGGAATGAAACATTGCCGGCTTCAAATCCCGGCTCTGCCAGTGGTGGGCTGTGTGACCTGAGGGCGAGTTACTCAGACTCTCCGAGCCTCAGTTTCTTCATCTGTGACTGGGGAAACTATTACTGCCTGCATTCTTGATGTGCAGATTAAGTAACGATTTAAAACAAGCAGTCGCGTGGGGGCCTGAATGGACTATAGCCTGTTGGTGTGTGATGTGGCGGAAAGAAAAGGGTCTCACGCTAAGCCGCGATGCTCAGGGTTTGAGCCTGGCTCTGGCACCAGTTGGTGCTATGGAGAAGTCACTTTCCCTCCCTGTCCCCAGTGCTGCCATCTGAGAAGAAGATCGAAGGATGATGATGAGGAGGGCTTGGCATGGTACTAGCGCCCTCCACACATTATCTCACTGAAACCTCAAAACAACCCTGCAAGGCTGGTGTAATTACTTCCCACATTTTCCAGATGAGGAAAGCGGGGCCCAGGGATGGATGTAAGAAACATGCTGGGGGCACCGGGCACGTGTTCATTCCTCTGAAGACGCAGGGTCCCGTCCTGTTGGTTTCTGTTCCTTCATTCTTGGTAATTAACTGACTGATCTGAAATCTTCCCACAGGACAGGGTGGTTGAGTCTTTTCAGATCTTTTCTTCCTTTTTTCAACTACCTTATGTTCCAGCAACTTCCCTTTCAGAGAATGAACCAATGGTGCCCACATCCATATCATATTTGACAGTTTGCACAGTGGGGAGGGCTCACGATGGTATCTGAAGCAGGTAGCATGTCTTGAGCAAATGGGTGCAGAGAGGGCAAGTCACTTACCCAAAGTTCACAGCAAGTGCCAGGCAAAGCTAGGACTTGAGCCCCAGTGCTCCGACAAAGTCAGGTTGGTAAAGGGACAGGATCCAATGCATGACCTTGCCCGGGGGGGGGGGGGGGAGCCCAAACCACAGCAAATAGGCGATCTTTGTCCTTTAGCCCCAGGGGCAAATTGCATCGTTTCTCTTTCTGGCTTTTTCCTTTTTGGACCAATTTCACTCAGCAATGCCTCCCTTGCTTACATTAGCTGATCTAGATTTTAGTCTTATCCCCGCCAACCAGATGGAGTCCTGACCTCCTCACCCCCAAGGATTTGCCAGTCAGGCTCTTGGGGCTTTGGAGTCAGACAGACCCGACTTCCAGAACTGGCACAGCCAAGTGTTAGCTTTGTGCCCTCAGATAAAGTCACTTCTGGGGGTGCTCGGGTGGCTCAGTCGGTTCAGCGTCCGACTTTGGCTTAGGTCATGATCTCCCGGTTCATGGGTTTGAGCTGTCAAGGCAGAGATCACTTTGGATTCTTTGTCCCCCCCAAACCACTCCCAGTCTCTGCCCTTCCCCCCTCATGCTGTCTTTCTCAAAAATAAACACTAAAAATGTCACTTCATTCACTTCTTTTCCTCTGTTTCCTCATCCATAAAATGGGAATAACAAATAGTACATACTTCACCGGTGGTGGTGAAGCACGAGAATTAATGCTTAATACAGTGCCTGGCACACAGTAAGCCCTCCGTGGATGGCAGATTCTATCTATCTATCTATCTATAATATATATATATAGTAGAGACTATATATATATATATATATATATATATATATACACACACACACACAATATGTGTACATATTACAGCCCTGGGCCAAGGAGAGAGGCTTCTGGTTCCAGCTTGGGGTGGAAACAATGGCCGGGTAACCTCAGGCAAAACAGTCTTCTTCTCAGTGTGCCCATCTGTACCAGGAAGGGGTTTTTGATGACATCTCAAAGGGTCCTTCTTTCCAACTTGAAGTTGTGCAAGTAACCACATGGGGCAGGGGGGTTGTTGTTCACTTGCAGAAGAGCTGGGCATGAGAAAGTCAGCTTAGGAAAGCCTGGAGCAGCAGATCTCAAACTCTGGGCTCTCTGCACCCCTTTACTATCTTAAAAAATCACCAGACCCTAGAGGGCTTTCATTGGTGTAGGTTACATCTCTCACTCTTTACTATATTAGAAAATAAACCTGACAACTTAAAAAATATGTTTAGTGAAACTATATTACATGTTAATAGCAATAACCTATTTTTTAAAAATATTTATTTATTTGGGGGAGAGCATAAGCGGGGGAGGGGACCTAAGGGGGGGGGACAGGGGATCTGAAGCAGGCTCTGCACTGACAGGCTGATAGCAGCGAGCCAGATGCGGGGCTCGAACCCACAAACTACGAGGTCATGATCTCTGCCAAAGTTGGACGCTCAACTGACTGAGCCACCCAGGTGCCCCTAGAAATAGCCTATTTTTTTTTTTTAATTTTTTAACGTTTATTTATTTTTGAGACAGAGAGAGACAGAGCATGAACAGGGGAGGGTCAGAGAGAGAGGGAGACACAGAATCCGAAGCAGGCTCCAGGCTCCGAGCTGTCAGCACAGAGGCCGACCCGGGGCTCGAACTCACGGACCGTGAGCTCACGACCTGAGCCGAAGTTGGACGCTTAACCGACGGAGCCACCCAGGCGCCCCAGAAATAGCCTATTTTTAATGAAAATAGTTTTAGGCGAAAGGAAGTCTCTTAATTATCTGGCAGCCGGATTCTCATCTCTGCTTCTGCATTCAGCCTATTGTCATAGGTCATTGTGGTTAAAGTATGTGAGGAAAATGAATTTGTCACCACCCTTTACTACTTCCTTTGTGGCAGGCTCTCCAAGAGGCTTTTTACCTGCATTGTTTCCTTTATCCTGCGAACCGCACTTGTGGGTGGATTGTCTTATTTTCCCTATTTTAAGATGACGGTGCTGGGGCCCAGCTGGATGGATCCGCCCCAGGTCACACGACTTGCAGGTGGCAGAGTCAGAACTCTGGCTTGGGTGGCTACGCGCGTGGCGGACCCTGTCCTTTTCATCCTTTCCTCTTTGGACTCTTTGGACTTTCCTCTTTGAGCCCCTCTGTGCTGACAGCTCAGAGCTTGGAGCCTGCTTCGGATTCTGTGTCTCCCTCTCTCTCTGCCCCTCCTCCATTCACACTCTATCTCTCTTTCTCTCAAAAGTAAATAAAAACATTTTAAAAAAATGTATAGGGGGAGAAAAGGGGCTGATGGAATGTATACCAGCAGGAAGAACATGCCGGGCTTGACATTTCAGAAGTGATTCTCAAAGGATCTGCGACAAGAGCACTTAGGACAAGCCTTTAGGAGATTCCCCTGCCCTGCTGAAATGTGCAGGAGAGGGTGGGGTCTTGGGGGATCGAACCTAAATGCTAACAGCTTCCTGTGCGCCAAGCTTGGCTTCACGTGTGAACTCAGTTAATCTGCACGATAATCAGGGAAGGACGGTACTATTAGCATCGGCTCCCTTTTGCAGACACACACGAAGTGACTTGCCTGAGGTCATACGAAAGGGCAGAGCCCAATTCAAACCCAGGCTTGGCCTGTAATCATGGGACCTCTCCTCCCAGTTGCTCAGCTTTCTCCTGAGGACCTCTGTCCTTTCTGAGGAGGGGGCGGGGGGCGCTTCTTGAAATTCTGGAAGTAGCACAAGGTCCCCTGTTTCCTGCTTTACCAGATCCCAGGGTTCAGGGTCTCAGGATGGGGTGTCTGATGACAGTTGTCTTAGTTTTGCCCTAGCAGGGAGCCCCCCTGTGATTCAGGGCCCGTTACTCCGATTCCTTGCCTTTTACCTTTATCTCTGTAACAGGGATTTAAAAAAGGCCTATACCTCTCTTTCAAAGAAAACCTGCTACAGAAAATTTTGGAAACTCAGTCACGTTAAAGTCTGCATGACTGATAACAGTGCATGGATCTCCCTGACCCTGAGGGCGAAGCTTGGTCATTGGTCATTGGGAAGTGTGTGTGTGTGTGTGTGTGTCTGTGTGTGTGTGTGTGTGTGTGTGTGTGTGTGTATGGCGGCTGACCCCTTCTGACCATGAAGTGCTCCCTGTAGGGCAAACAAGGCCTTATAACCAGGGGGCAGAGAGGTGTGATGATGGGGACTTTTCGTGGTGGCTTCTCTATACAGCAGAGAGTAGGCAAGGGCTAATTAAGTGGTGGATATTCTGAATCACCTGCAGCTTCCCCCAGGTTCTTCTACTTCTTCCTGGCTTGCCCAGATCCCAAAGGGTGTGGTCCCTGCCCTAACCTTGATTCTGGTTGTTTCTAGTTGCACCGTGGGGGTTGCAATTCAGACCAGTTCTCCAAACGGAGGTGGGAGCGGTGGGGCGACAGAGCCATGGAACACAGTGGTGATCACGACAATAGTGGAAAGTAACACTGAATGAGCGCTTACTGTATACTGTGTGCCAGACCATTCTATGCCCTTTGCGCAGTAATTCATATATTCTGCACGACAAGCCAACGAGGGGACTGGTAGCATTCCCATTGCATAATCGAGGAAACTGGCATCAGCAGAGGGGCTGATTCATAAGACTTTGGGCCCCTAACATCTGGGGTGACAAAGTGGCGAGAGGGCCGCGGGGACAGCTGGATGCAGGCTGATGAATGAATGAAACCTGCTGTGGGCAGTCAGGCCATGGAGAGATGCGGAGAAGCCAGAGATGGGCCAGACATCTGGGGAGGTGACCCTCACGCACACTCCACCCACTGCTTTCTACAGAGCGAGTTAATGTGCCCCGGTGGCGCGGTTTGCTTTGGGCCCTGGGGCAGTGAGGACGAAAGCATGTCACCATTTCTGGCCTAGAATTTGGGATCAGACCCAGCACACTGATTCCCTCGGTACACCAACTCGCAAGGAGGCCTGGAGTTCCATCTCCTGCTTCCGGAAGGAGAGGTGGTCAACAGATAAGGATCGACTGAGAATAAGAAGGAAACTTACAAGCAAGCTCTGTGCTGTCAGCACAGAGCCCGACATGGGCCTCGATCTCACAAACCGTGAGATCGAGACCTGAGCCGACATCAAGAGTCAGATGCTTAACCCACTGAGCCACCCAGGCGCCCCTACAGACAGAGGTTTAAGAGGCCGCCCCAAGTCACGGTTGTGAATTCTGGTTCTGCCTCTTATTAGGTCCGTTGTGTCTTGGGCAGATTGCCTCACCTCCCTGAGCCTCAGTGTCCTCGTCTGTAAAATGGGGATAATGAAAGTACTCAGGGCTGTTGTGAGGAGTATACGGGGCAGGGGGCATGTAGCAGATGCATAGCTCAGTACCTTACTCTACCCTCAATTAAGGTCGTCTGTCTGTGTGCCAGGTTACCTAAGGGTCATGGCCAAAACTGAAAGAGTAAAATAAAACAGAGTGAGGGCGTCAGACTAGAATAATCTCCAATCTCTTCCGACTTGGGAGCTGTTTCACAGTAATATATAATGTTAGAAACCCCAATAGGAATTATTTGAGCCATTTTGTAATTGTGTATGGCTTGTGAAAAAGGAAGCGATTTTAAGTTAAATGTACTATTTTCAATACGTGTATCATTTCAGAATTTTCCCTAAGATTTATTTTAAACCCTTTAAATTATATGCATGATGTATGAAGATAGCTTTTGACTTCTCCCCACCTTCCAAGGGGCACGTATGCTCCTTTCTGCTTTGCAGTGACAACAAGAGAAAATGCCTGGTTAGTGAACACATTTTGAGGGAATGTTAATATTGGGACCAAACGGACATTACAATAGGCTGCGATGTAACAGGAAGATGGGAATCGCTTTCATGACCTGAGGGTTTGAATTCTTTTTTTTTTTTTTTTAATTTTCTAATGTTTGTTTATTTTTGAGGAGCGGGGGAAACAGGAGCAGAGAGAGAGCACACACACACAGAATCCAGAGCTCCAGGCTCTGAGCTGTTAGCACAGGGTCCGACACGGGGCTTCAACTCAAGAACAGGGAGATCATAACCTGAGTTGAAGTTGGATGCTTAACGACTGAGCCACCCAAGTACGAGGGTTTGAATTCTTGCATTCAATGCTTAGAAAGCCAATTTGTACTTAAAAAAATTTGTTTTAATTCCTCATGGCTTTATTTTGTTATTTTTTAAAATTTTATTACTTTTTTAATGTTTATTTTTGAGGGAGACAGAGACAGAGACAGAGTGTGAGGGGCAGAGAGCGAGGGAGACACAGAATCTGAAGTAGGCTCCTGGCTCTGAGCTGTCAGCACAGAGCCCGACGCAGAACTCGAACCCACAACCATGAGCTCATGACCTGAGCAGAAGCTGGACACTTACCCACTGAGCCACCCAGGTGCCCCTAGTTTGTACCTTTTTAAAAAGAATCTCATGTTTGTCACAGGCAAGAGAAAATAATCTGAGGTCCCTATTTGCAAACCTCTCTCTCTGCATTTGCCTGGCAAGTGTGGATCGCCTTTATGCCCAACACAGGAGAAGAAAGAACATGTTATTTTCTCTTTTTAACAATCTTGAAATGTGGAGAAGCATAAGAACTTCCTTGAAATGCTTTGTAAGTAACTTGATCAGATAAACACAACTTATGAATCTTGAGGCAAATTTTCAGAGGAGGTATTATTTTCCTTCTTATTTCCTTCTGTTTTTGACATCAGAGTTCCTTTTGCATCCTGTCTTTGATCATTGGTTCAATAAGGGTGCAAATTAAATAATAAACAAGGATAAGACCAGTGTAAAACCATATATATCAGCTAAAGCCACTCTAGTCGCCAAAGAAGAAACATCCTGGGTGGGAATTCATTAGGTTATCATTCATTTGATCACCACTGACTTCTGCTTTTGATCCTTTTTATTTTAAGAAGCTCTCAGTCTGAATAAAAACAATCTTCTAAATAGCAAAAATAATTATTCGCTAATTTTTTTAAAAAATGGAACCAAGCACCATGAACTTCTAGTGTGTGAACCTTCTGGAATACCTTCCTCCTTGTTGGGAAAACCTCGTGGAAAGTAATGGAAACACAGAGCTGAGCTTGACTCTGGTCTCTACCGTTTGCCTGCTCTGACTAGGCCTTGGTGACCTCATCTGCCAAGTGGGTATTATTAAGATAGGACTCGTGTGAAGTCTTCGAGAAGCTCCGTGAAACACCCTGCACCCCCGCCCGGTTCTCAGCAGGCTCCCACCCCCTCCTTTCAGCTCCGTCAGATTTCCCAGGACCCAGGCAGATCCACGGAGACCCACAGAGGACGATTCACTGTCCAGCAGAGGCAACACCGTGAACGCAGCTGTGGTTCTCAGAGGAACTTTGGGGTGGCCCCAACCCCCCAGGGAGAGGAGGGCGGAGGGGGGGTGGTAGCTGTAGTGGGAGGGGCTGCCTCTGACTCACTGTGCGAGCAGAAGATTGGGGGCCTCCTCTGGAGGGGTAGGAGCAGGTGGGGGGAGGAGAAGGGAGGCAGCAAAGCCCATAGGACACTCAGCCCAACCCATTTCTGTCCGGAGGTCTCCCCAACATTCTTCTGATTTGGATGGGACCTCAGCAGCCTTCCTTCCCAAGCTTGGCTTTTAAAAAAAAATGTTTTTTTAATGTTTATTTATTATTGAGAGACAGAGAGACACAGAGCATGAGCAGGGGAGGGGCCGAGAGATGGAGAGACCCAGGATCCGAAGCAGGCTCCAGGCTCCGAGCTGTCAGCACAGAGCCCCACGCGGGGCTCGAACTCACAAACTGCCAGATCCTGACCTGAGCCGAAGTCGGGCGTTTAACCGACGGAGCCACCCAGGCGTCCTCCCCCTAGCTTGGCTTTAATGACACCGGGGGCTCCTCCCCTTCTGATCTACCCTATTGATGATCTGCCTTTCTCTGCCATTTTCTTTCCTTGGCATTTGGGGGGGGGGTCTCCCCTGGATGGGGGTGGGGCAGGATACAGCCCATGTTCTGTGGACCCTATCTTTCCCCAGGAGATGGAGGGAAGAGGGAATTATGGTCTTCAACTTCCTTGTCCGAGCTCGGCTGGAAGAGGGCTGATGGTTCTTTGAGCCTGCATGACACCTCGTGCTCGCAAGGTACTCTCCACACCTGTTCTGTTTGGGTCTCGCTACAGTGCAGCCGGTTCTGGCTTCAGACAGACCCAGGTTTGAGTCCCGGCTTTGCCGTGTGCCACCCGCTGTGTGACCTTGGGCTAGGTCTTAGTCCTGGGCGAGCCTTAGTTTCTCACCTCTCAGATGTGGGTGGTGAGAGCCTGTGTCTCCCTCACAGGCTGTCGTGAGCACTGGACAAGGTGAGGCAGCCGTGTTGGCAAAGTTCCAGCAGGTAGTGAACTCTCACTAAATGTTAACTTAAGGAAAGGGGCTCCCCTTTGCGGCAGATTGGTAAGGCTTTGCTTCATTTTTGGAGTTGGAGAAACTGTAGGTTAGAAATGTGATGTGACTCCCCCAAGGCCATCTGACTCATTGGTGAGGGGGACTTGTGTCTTCCACAGGATTCAGCGATTGATAGCACAGGCTTTGGAGCCCAGAGAGCTGGACTTGACACTCTTCCTTGGCCTTGAATTCAAGGTCAACCTTGAATGAGTCACCATGGCCTGCGAGCCTTGTCTCACAGGCTGTCTGTCTCCCTTCAAAGAGTATCCTTGGTTTCTCCTGGCTCAGGGTCTTTTTGCAGGGGTTGGGGTAGAAAGCAGAAGCTGTCTGAAGACAGCCCTTCTCCCTGTCCTTTGTGAAAATCTGAGTGCGGTGCGGTTAAGTGGGTGTCCCAGGAGGGTGGGGAGAAGAGCCTACATCTGTGACCCAAAGCCAAGGACACAGGACAGATGGCCCCGGGCTAAGAAGGGACCAGAGGCCACGGGTCCCTTGAGTGTTGACATCCTGGGCTCTGCTGTCTTGGGGAGATGGTGGGGCCTCTGGGGGAAGTTACTGGGTGGCTCACCCTGAAGTTGAATCCAAAGCACAGTGGTTTCAAATCCTGGCAAAGAATCCGGACTCCAGGCCTGCCAGGGAAGTGGACAGCGCTGGACTTCAGGGAAATCAAACCCCTTTGGACAATGGGCATCTATCACAGGAGGAACCAGGGTGGCACCAAGGCCGGGCGCCTCCCTCGTTCTGTGCTCTGTACGAGACCCTAGGACGCCATGTGCGTTGCTGGAAGGTGAGAGAAACTCGCTATACACCGAGACCCCATCGCTGACCAGCTCAGTAGGGTGAGAGCTCGGAGTCCTACTGAACATGCTTTAATAAGAATGAATAAAAGAACATTCTGTGCACGTTTGAGAGCACAGGGTAAGTAAGATTAACAGGTGCACCAAGATGAGGAGGGAACAGAAGAGATACACTGGAGGGCTCTGCTCGGCTGGGCCGTGCTCCCATTTTGCCCACCTTAACCACATGGTCTTAACCCTCCCAAAGGTAAAGGACACGCTTCATTGGTAGAAATTAATGCTAGGGCCAGAGTCGTTAGGGTGCTGACTCCCAGGGACTCCCCGGATTCCTCCACGGCCCCTCCTCTGCCCTAGTCCTGGCCTTTGCGTCCTCAAGGCGTCTACCTGCCACCCGTTCAAGAGAAAAACAGCCTGCAGCCATGACGTCCTTATCTCTACTCCATAGCAGGAGCCGATGGATGAAGATCAGAGTCTCTCCACTGTAGTCATTTGCTGACCCAGGTGCCCGCCTGGTGTCAGCATCATCCAGCCCGCCCTCACCACAGGCCCACGAGTGCTGGCATCGGGCCCAACATTCGCAGAAGAGGGAGCCGTGTGGGAAGGAAGGGGACCGATTTTCCTGAGGCCGTGGGGTTACCTACCAGTGCTGAGATTCACCTGGGTGCTGGCCCAGGGCACACTCGTAAACACGACTGTCCTGCTAAGTGGAACCTCCATGGAGCGGACCCCTGGCCTCCTGAGTCTAGTGTGGCTCTAACGCTGCGGAACTGCCCCAGACGGGGAAGCTGTGCTCCCTGAGCCTCAGCCTTGCCCCCCCCCCAGCCCCCCCGTCCAGCAGAGGGGCCCTGTACTCACCAGATGACCTCTAAGGCCTCTTCCAGCCGATCTATTGGGGTTCTTTCTGGGCCCACTGTCTGCTCATTAGGCCTGACCTTGTAAGGCAGGACACCCCGGTGGTGAAAGGGTGACTGTGGAGCAGAGAGTCTGAGTTCAAGCCAGTGTCTCACTGAATGTGACATTAGGTAAGTCACTTCCCTCCATCTGTGGGGCGGGGAGGGATATCAGTCCTGACTGCAGACAGATGTGAGGGTTAACTAAGTCAAGCCCTGCATGCAGTAAGGCTCTCTGTGTGTCGGTGAGTGTCTCCTTCTGTCCTGACCTTGGTGGTCCTGTCCAAAGGGGAGGACGGCACCAGCCCTGAGCCTTCCTGTGACTGGTCCTCAAAAACCTCAGGAGTCCCCCTCACACGGCAGCAATTTCCCGGCCCCAGGCAGTCCTCCCCCTCCCAGCTCCTTACATCCCTGGAGGGAAGGGGTGAAGTAAGAGCACAGGTTTTCTGGAAGGCAGCTATATACTAACTAACCGCTAGGCCACCGGCGCCCCACAGAACACAGTTTTCCGAAATGAGGAAGAGGCCCCAAAGAAAGCTGCAGACAGCTACTCACGGTGATCTGTGGCTGAGCTCCCTGATCCTGCTGGGTGCTGAGGAGTCCTGGCAGTCGTGTCTAGGCGGTGGGTCTGGGTCCCAGTCAGAGCCCCTGTTGAACAGCCACCCCAAACAGCTTTTTGCTCTTTCTCACAGATGAGTGAGTGTGGGGAGGCCTGGCCTTCCGTCCCTGTCACCACTTCCCCTCTGGGACCCCACTGCCGCAGCATTCTTGTCCCTGTAGCTGAGCTGTTTCTCACAAGGAACTCGGGCCAGCGTAGGGCACAGGTGTAGGCCCTGGAGCCAAGGGACTTGGGTTCTAATCCAACATCGCGTTCATGACCTTGAGCAATTCGCTTTAACCTTCCCAAACCTTAGTTTTTTTTTTCACCTGCAAAATGGACATAATGCACCAGCCTTACACAGATCACCTCAAAGGACATTCCGTTCCAATCAATCCCTCTTGCCTGTCAGATCGGAGCTTTGAAATCCAATGCCCATCGGCACCCGCCAGATAACACAAATGGGTGAAGGGTGCTGGTATGGGGCAAGAGAGAGTAGCGGGGACTGTGGGGGAGTGGAGACACATGACCCAGTCAGAGGGGGCTGGCATCTCAGCTCCAGCCAAGCCCTGCTGCATGGGAGTACAGACCCCGGCTGCCAGCTGTCCCAAACATTTGGAACATGTTCCCCTTTTTCTAAGAGATAATAGAAATCCTGACCTTTATGTAATGGCTTCCAATTTTAGAATGTTGACCACAAAGTCAAATATTTTAGAAACGCTATGTGGGTCAAACCAACACCGTTTTCCGCTCACGTTTGCTAGATCGTGGGCTCCCTGAAGGCAGGGATTGTGTCCCTAATGCCCAGTCCTGGGTGTTTTCATACCTGTTATCAGATAGAATGTTTATGTATTTATGTATTGTTTCAGGTTTTACTCTAAATTCCAGTTAACATACAGTGTAATATTAGTTTCCGGAGTAGAATTTAGTGATTCCTGATTTACATACAACACCCAGTGCTCATCCCAACAAGGGCCCTCCTTAATCTCCAGCACCCATCTGGCCCATCCCCCACCCACCTCGCCTCTAGCAACCCTCAGTTTGTTCTCTATAGTTAAGGGTCTGTTTTATGGCTTATCAGATAGAATATTTAATGAGATCTACTTCTACCTAGGGATATAGAGATGAGTACGGTAAAGTTCCTGCCTTCCTAGATGAATGGCATTTGATTATCTCATTAGATATTTTTACTTATTACCCCCACTTTCCAGACCCCAACGGATGGATCTAGGCCGGTGGTTCTCAGGAAGGGAGATCGTGCCCCTGAGGCAGAGGTGCCGGACTCAGCAAGTCAGAATGTAGGATGGCGGGGCGCCTGGGTGGCTCAGTCGGTTGAGCGTCCGACTTCGGCTCAGGTCATGATCTCGCGCTCCGTGAGTTCAAGCCCCGCATCAGGCTCTGTGCTGACAGCTGGGAGCCCAGAGCCTGCTTCGGATTCTGTGTCTTCCTCTCTCTCTGCCCTCCCCAACTCGTGTTCTGTCTCTTTCTCTCAAAAATGGTCAAACATTAAAAGTATATATATAAAAAAAGAATTTTCAAAGTTAAGGTAGGAAGAACACTGGGAATCTGGGTTCTAGTGTGGTCTTGGCTACTTCCTGGCCGCGTGATGTTACTTCCCTTGTGTAGTATCCATTTCCCCATTCCTAAAATGAGGAAGTTGGAGCTAATCGGTGTTTCTATAACTTCCGCATGCATCTGAATCGCCCAGAAGGCTTGTTAAAACACAGATTGCTGTCCCTTCCACCCCAGGTTTCTGACTGAAGTATTCTGGGGGGAGGCCTGGGAATCTGCATTCTTAACAAGTTCCCAGGTGATGCTGTTGGTCCTTGGACACACTTTGGGGAGCCTGAAGGAAATGACGGATAAGAGACCTTCTTGCCGGGGCAGTCCAGGATCCCCAAGTTTCCTGGGTACCCTGGGCAGGGCTGATGGGACCCGCTAAGGAAGTCTGTTCTCTTTTTTTCCCCAGAGAGGGCTAGGTGCATCGGCAGGGAAGGGTCCAGGAGCTGGTTTTCTCCAGCTGGCTTTCCCCTCTGGACAGCCAGCCTCACCAGCCCGCGCACAGTGAGATTCTGCCATCTACTGGATGCATCTAGCCCGTGCCGGGCCTCTCATGGCGCTACATTTAGGACCTGATTGAAGGAGGAACATTCAGGGGTGACGTATTTCCCAGTGGGCCCCAGGGAAGCAGACTTTGTCAGGTCTGGGCCTTCTGACCCCTTCAGATGACTCAGTTTCTGGTATGGATGTGGGAGCCTGAATTAACCTAGGAAAATGAAAACAAAATGCAGTTGCAAGTCCGTGGGGTGGCAGTTTTCACCAAACTGTTAACGCCTTGAAGCTTCTGAAAACCCAACACCAGTGATCTGAATTCACTAAATGCAAATGCTGGTGGTGATATTTATATGGAAAAGGGTTGTGTATCTGTACGAGTCTTTACCACAGGTACTCTTTAAAAAATTTTTTTTTTATGTATTTAAAAAAAATTTTTTTTTTTTTTAGCCTTTATTTATTTTTGAGACAGAGAGAGACAGAGCATGAACAGGGGAGGGTCAGAGAGAGAGGAAGACACAGAATCGGAAACAGGCTCCAGGCTCCGAGCTGTCAGCACAGAGCCCGACGCGGGGCTCGAACTCATGGACCGCGAGATCATGACCTGAGCCAAAGTCGGCCGCTTGACCGACTGAGCCACCTAGGCGCCCCCAAAGATACTCTTTTAGGTGGCTGCATAAGGCGTGTTTAAAATGTGGTGATTCGTTTATGAAACTAAGTAAAAACCCAAACCAATAGCGACGTTGGGAAGCAGGCAGTGAGACAGACCCAGTGGGCATGTGGCCTGGAAGGAAGCCGGCTCCGGGTTTTGCAGTGTGGGATAGAGGTTTGAGCGCAGCCTCTGGACCTGGGCTAGACCTAGGGAATTCTAGCCTGGGGTGAACATACTGTGTTGGTCAAAGCACTTTCTTAATTTCTTCAGCCTTTGAAATGAGCAACTGGGAGCCGGCCGATGTTTGTCCGACTTCATCAGATCACCAGAAGGGCTGGAAGAGTTCGAGGCACAGAGATGCTCGTTCGACAGGTGCAAGTGGGCCCGACAGTACACCTGTCTTAACCAGCTCCCTTGTCACCTATGTGACACCCTGGTGAAGCCCCCTGCAAGCCTTAGCTTCCTCACCTGGGAATCTCCAAAGGGTGATCGCAGGTAGTATGTGAGGCGGTCCTGCACAAAGTTGTGGCTCCTCTTGTGAATCTCAAACATGCCCACAGAGAGCATTTGAAACAGTAATTAACTTGTGGAAACTTTTTTTTTTTAATTTTTTTTCAACGTTTATTTATTTTTGGGGGGGCAGAGAGAGACAGAGCATGAACAGGGGAGGGGCAGAGAGAGAGGGAGACACAGAATCGGAAACAGGCTCCAGGCTCTGAGCCATCAGCCCAGAGCCTGACGCGGGGCTCGAACTCACGGACCGCAAGATCGTGACCTGGCTGAAGTCGGACGCTTAACCGACTGCGCCACCCAGGCTCCCCAAGTGGAAACTTATTTTAAGAAACGAATCACATGATCAACGATGTTACATTGGTATTATTTATGATGGTGAGAACCAGGAGGCATTCTAAACATCCGATAATAGAGGAATTATTTAATAAATTATGGTACATCCATGCGTTGGAAGGTAATACAGCTATTAGAAATGAAGCTGTCTTTTTTTTTTTTAATGTTTATTTTTTGAGAGAGAGAGAGAGAGAGTGGGGGGAGGGGCAGAGAGAGAGGGGGACAGAGGATCTGAAGCGGGCTCCAGGCTCTGAGCTGTCAGCACAGAGCCCGATGTGGGCCTCGAACCCATGAACCGTGAGATCATGACCTGAGCTGAAGTCAGACGCTTAACCGACTGAGCCATCCAGATGTCCCAGCAATGAAGCTTTCAAAAAAAACACAAAAAACAAAAAAAACCCATCACAATGACTTTGGAAAATGCTCACAATATAAATTAAGAGGAAAAAAAAAAGCAAAAGGCTTGGATGTTATGAGCTGATATCCACTTGTTAAATATACGACGACGTGCTCAACAGGGGCATGGGCTGGAGGTGGGGATTAGGGGTGGGGGGATCGGCCTCTACCCCTCTCCCCTCTACATTTGAGCCACTGGGGCATGGGTCCTTATGTTAGTTTCTCAAAGATCCCACACGTCCTCCCACCTCAGGGCGTTCAATGCTGTTCCCTCAACCAGAAAGCTCTTCCCTCTTAATTCATTATTCAGACATCAGCCGCAATGCCATTGCCTCCCCTGAGAAGCCCTCCCTGACTACCCAGGCAAGGTTAAGCCCCACTGTTATAAGCAGTTCTTATATTTATAACTCTTGCCCTTCCCTGTCTGAAGACTATAAACCGCATCGCATCACAGATCCATCTACCGTATTCACTGTTGTAGCCTCTGCAACTGGCTGTAGTGCCTGGCACATACATAACGCTCGAGAAAAATCTGTGCACGAGTAGACGTTGGTGAGGTCACTCCAATGTTATTTGGGAAGCACGTGGGAATCAGGGGTAGACTTGGTGAGCATAATGTTAATCCTTGGGCAAGGCTGTCCTCAAGCTCCTCAAGACCTTGGGCGAGTCCTTTCCCCTCTCTGGGTCTTGGTCTCCTCTAGAAAATGAGACCGTTGGGTTTCCAGGAATGGCAGATAGATTTTAGCTTCAGTGCTACGTCAGGTATTTTGGTGGGTGTTATCAGACCATAGATTCCGAAGCTGGGCGTAGGAACTCAGTGGGAAACCATGTCATGATCAGTTAATGAGGTCTGTAGTGGTGTAAGAGGGGCAGCAGTTGTCCACAAGCCAAGTTTTGGCATCCTTGGAATGTAATTCTTAGGGTTTTGGGGGATCATGATCCCCTTTAAGAATCTGATAAAATTTCGGGCGCCTGAGTGGCTCGGTCAGTTAAAAATCCAGCTTCGGCTCAGGTCCTGATCTCGAGGTTCTTGAGTTCGAGCCCCGCGTCGGGCTCTCTGCCGACAGCTCGGAGCCTGGAACCCGCTTCAGATTCTGTGTCTCCCTCTCTCTCTGCCCCTCCCCCCCACACACTCCGACTCTCTCTCTCTCTCAAAAATAAGTAAACATTAAAAAAAATTAAAAAAAAAGAATCTGATAAAATCTAGGGCAAGTATTGCAAATGCAACTTTGCGTGGGGGCAGGTGTGGCATCAGATGGAGGCTCGTGGCCAACCAGGGAGCCCTTGCCCAGCTCTGTTGCTCGGTCCTTGTGGGAACGGGCTCAAGGGGCCAAACCACAGATTTTTCAAAAGAAGTAAACAATCTGGATTTGCAAGTGAAATTCTTCCAACTTTTTAATCTCACTCTGTGAAGAACAAATAACAGGTTACTCTGGGCTGGACCTGTCCTGAAGGCCTCTAGTCTGCCACCTTTGCCCGAGGGCCCTTTCCTGGTGTTTCTGTGTTGCCCATTTGCTCCCTGTCCTGCCCTTCCCAGTGAGGATGGCTGGAAACTTCTAGATGAGTGTACCCACATCCCCTCCCCGGGGGTACCTTCCCTTTCCTAAAGCATGCCTGTGTATTTCAGAAGAGGGAAACTAGAGACTTCACAGCCATTCCCAGCTCTCCCTGAAATCCATCAGACTCAACCTTTGTTACTGTTGGGACTTTTTTTTCTGACTATGAAAGCAAACAGAAGTAACAATGTCCACCTATGTGCCAAGGTAAAAAAGAGAAGAAGCAGAATAAGACACTCAGGACACTACTCTTTTTGTAGATTAGAAAACACACTTACAAAACAGTACAGAGGGGTTATCTGTGGTGGGCGTGGGGGGAGAAAAGGGTTTAAAACAAGCTCAGTACATAATAAATCAATGGACGAGAGGGGCCTTGCACAGAGTAGTGACAGCGAGCCATAGACCCAAGGGGTCTGCTTAAGACCGTAAACTCACCCAACGGTCCCCTAGAAAAAGCAATGATTTTCAATGCAGCTTTACAAACTACAAGGAAGAAGACAAAAATGCCCCTGGATCCTGCCACAATGGGGGAGGGAAACATTGCTAATTTTTCGATGTGTTTCTCTCTAGGCTGCCACATATCCAGGCCAGGGGTGTTGAGGGGCTCAGCATGCCCGTGGGGCCCGTGGGCACAGAGGAGGGAGGACAGTTGAACAGATACATTACAGGGTTGATCAACAGAATCTGACTTTGGAGCCAACCTTGGGCTCCGGTGCCCCGGCCACCGCCGGGGTATTTCAGCCTGTTCTTTGCCCTTGTGGCCCAGCCCCAGCAGTAAACAACCGATGCTATAAGTAACAGCGTGGGCAGGGGCTGAGGGCAGATCTGAGCCTGCCAGGCTCCCAGACTCAAAGTGTTCAATAATAGCCTCGACTGTCCTGGGGGGTTTCAGGCAGATAACACCGAGGCTCCAAAAACAGCACGGTGGCAGGCATCTTCAGTAGCAGAACACTGGATTTGAATTTTCAAGCTGGGTTCTGGCGCGAGAAGCAACATAGCGCGGTGGTTAAGCATCTGGGCTGTAAACACAGATGGACCTGGGCCCCTCTTCTGCCAGCGAACAGCTGTGTGACCTTGGTCAAGTGACTGGATTTTCTTAAACCTCAGTTTTCCCATCTACTGCTACTACCTAGGATTTAATTTTTTTTTTTTTACATTTATTTATTTTTGAGAAACAGAGTGAGACAAAGTGTGAGCAGGGGAGGGTCAGAGAGAGAAGGAGACACAGAATCCGAAGCAGGCTCCAGGCTCTGAGCTGTCGGCACAGAGCCTGACGCGGGGCTTGAACCCACGAACTGTGAGATCACGACCTGAGCCGAAGTCGGACGCTCAGCCGACTGAGCCAGCCAGGCGCCCCTTACTACCTAGCATTTAATGCAAGAATCAGAAAGGACCATATAAATATCAGAGACAAGGAAAACACAAGATATAGAAGACAGATGGAAATGCTGTCTGACAAAGTATCTCTCTGACCAAACTGTAGTTGGGTTCCTCTGCGCCCTTCTTCCAAGTAGGCCTTGATCTTGGCCCTTGTGCTGTCTGAGGCCTGCCCAGCCTGGTCTTAGCAAAGAATCCTGCTAAATCCACCTGTGATCCGTGATTAGGTTATTCATCTCCCACCTTTGAGGTTCAAGTCCTTGGCCTGCCTTCAGCAAGAATCCTGTTAGGTCAGTTTAGCGAGGGTGTCCCCTACCCTCGATGTCTCCTGTCGGTGACCATCTGTCCACTGACCCCCTCACTGTGCTCCTCGACTGTACACCCCCAGCTGTCTGTGCTGTGTTGGGAGTTGAGCCCCATCTCTCTCTGCGTTGCAAGATTCTCGAATAAAGTCTTCCGTGCGGTTTAAACAAGTGTCAGGATACTCTTTAACATCCCCAATCTGAAACCAAAAATTTAAAAAGTTAACCCAGGTACGAGGCAGTAAGTCCCACACTGGCACTCTAAACGTGCCAGTACCTGGCACAGAGGCCCAGCCCGGAGTAGGTAGGCCCTCAGCAAGGATTTATTGGACTAATGAAAGTGGAGTGTCCCTGGATGCTCAACATGGCTCATCGTCAGGGAAATGCAAATCAAAACTGCAATGTGCTATCACCTCACGCCTGTCAGAATAGCTAAAAATCCACAACGCAAGAGACGACAGGTGTTGGCGAAGATGCGGAAAAAAGGGGAACCCTCTTGGGCCGTTGGTGGGAATGCAAACTGGTGCAGCCACTCTGGAGAACGGTATGGAGGTTCCTCAAAAAGTTAAAACCAGAACTACCCTAGGATCCAGCAATTGCACTACTAAATGTTTACCCAAAGGATACAAAAATACTAATTCAAAGGGATACATGCACCCCAAGGTTTACAGCAGTATTATCTACAATAGCCAAACTATGGAAACAGCCCAAGTGTCCAGCTGACAAATGGATTAAAGAAGGTGTAGCGTATATATATATATGGCATATATACATATATATATGCCATACCTTCTTTATCCATTTCTATATATCCATCTATATATGAATATGTAGATATCCATATGTAGATATATATACCTTCTATATATCCACATATATATACCATATATATATATACATATATATATGATATGGAATATTACTCAGCCGTCAAAAAGAAAGACATCTTGTCATTTGCAACAATGTGGGTGGAACTGGAGTGTATTATGCTAAGCGAAAAAAGTCAGAGAAAGACAAATACCATACGATTTCACTCACACGTGGAATTTAAGAAACAAAACCAACTAGCAAAGGGGAAAACGAGAGAGAGAGGCAAACCGAGAAACAGACTCTTAACTATAGAGAACAAACTCTCCTCCCAGAGGGGAGGAGGGGCATGGGGGAAATAGGTGATGGGGATGAAGGGGTGCACTTGTGATGGGCACCGGGTCATGTATGGAAGTGTTGAATCACTATGTTGTCACCTGCAACTCATATCATGCTGTATGTTAACAAACTGGAATTTAAATAAAAATTAAAAAGAAAAAAGTGGGAGAGGGAAGATGGCGGCGTAGGAGGACGCTGGGCTCACCGCGCGTCCTGCTGATCACTTAGATTCCACCTACACCTGCCTAAATAACCCAGAAAACCGCCAGAGGATTAGCAGAACGGAGTCGCCGGAGCCAAGCGCAGACGAGAGGCCCACGGAAGAGGGTAGGAAGGGCGGCGAGGCGGTGCGCGCTCCACGGACTGGCGGGAGGGAGCCGGGGCGGAGGGGCGGCTCGCCGGCCAAGCAGAGCCCCCGAGTCTGGCTTGCAAAAAGCGGAGGGGCCTGACGGACTGTGTTCCGACAGCAAGCGCGACTTAGCGGCTGGGAGGTCATAAGTTAACAGCTCTGCTCAGAAAGCGGGAAGGCTGGAGGACAAAGGGAAGGAAAGCTGCTGAGCCCCCGGACGACAGAGCTCAGTTTGGTGGGGAACAAAGGCGCTCGCCAGCGCCATCTCCCCCGCCCATCCCCCAGCCAAAATCCCAAAGAGAACCAGTTCCTGCCAGGGAACTTGCTCGCTCCGCGCAAACACCCAACTCTGCGCTTCTGCGGAGCCAAACCTCCGGCAGCGGATCTGACTCCCTCCTGCTGCCACAGGGCCCCTCCTGAAGTGGATCACCTAAGGAGAAGCAAGCTAAGCCTGCCCCTCCTGCCCCTGTGCACCTTGCCTACCCACCCCAGCTAAGACGCCAGATCCCCAGCATCACAAGCCTGGCAGTGTGCAAGTAGCCCAGACAGGCCACCCCACCCCACAGTGAATCCCGCCCCTAGGAGAGGGGAAGAGAAGGCACGCACCAGTCTGACTGTGGCCCCAGCGGTGGGCTGGGGGCAGACATCAGGTCTGACTGCGGCTCCGCCCACCAATTCCAGTTATACACCACAGCACAGGGGAAGTGCCCTGCAGGTCCTCACCACGCCAGGGACTATCCAAAATGACCAAGCGGAAGAATTCCCCTCAGAAGAATCTCCAGGAAATAATAACAGCTAATGAGCTGATCAAAAAGGATTTAAATAATATAACAGAAAGTGAATTTAGAATAATAGTCATAAAATTAATCACTGGGCTTGAAAACAGTATAGCTGACAGCAGAGAATCTCTTGCTACAGAGATCAAGGGACTAAGGAACAGTCACGAGGAGCTGAAAAACGCTTTAAA
>NW_024412388.1:17846879-17947115 GCF_014898765.1 Herpailurus yagouaroundi
AAAACAAAACAAAACAAAACAAAACAAAACAAAACAAAAAGTGGGACATTGGAACTAATAGGAGCCAGAGTGTTAGAGCGCCGAGTTCCATCTCTTCCATCAGCTGAGGAGGGTGGGATATTGTGGAGAGAGGAAGCGGGGCGGGGGGGGGGGGGGGGGGGATAGGGGGGCAGCAGATCCCACCCCTGCTGCTCACCTGTTTGACCTCTACTCCTCCAGGCTTAACTCAAGTCCTTCCTTGCCAGGAGTGATCTCTGCCACAGCACTGGTCTCACTTCTCAGTCTGGTTTGCTTGTTTTTCATAAAGGGCCATGTCTACCAATTAGTATTTGCTTGTGTACTCAAGTGTCTCCCTCCATCTGTGCTTGGGACAGTGGAGGCGTCAGAAAGGCCTGAGACACATTCAGGGTCCAGGTACTGAGTTGGCATGAGTGAGACTCAAGAGAATAGGGATCATGAGAAGGCAGCCTATGAGCGGGTGACAATCTCCTGGAGGAAGGAGGGACCCTCTTCACTCCTCAACTGCACCCCTGCCCGAAGGAATTCAGAGGAGTGGAGGGAGGGCAGACAGAGGGCTGGGGACAAAACGAGCTGCCAGCTAGACAGGAGAGGAGCAGGAAGAACTGTCCGCTGAACAAAGAGGAGGCAGCATCCAAGGGCCCAGTGCAGGGGTCAAGGGAAATGGGTCAGAGGGAGGCGCTTCCTGCCGCCGGGCTGGCTGGGCCCCCGGTGATTAAGCAACCCCGGGGGCCGGCAGCTGCAACTTCCACTCTGGGCAGATGCCAAAGCGTCCACCTGGCGGGATACTCCTGACCCAGGGTTGGCTCGAGAAGCCACGGATCGGTTTAGCGTGAACCTCCGAGGGAAACGAAGCTATTTCATGGTTTTAAATCATCCACTGAGTAGTGACGAAGACTCTCCCCTTGACCAAACTCCACTCAGTCTCTCCTGCGTTTCTCAGGGATTTCTGTGCTCGTCCCTTCCTGCGTTGCCCAGTTGCAGCAAGAATCTCGGTAGGTCAGTAAGAATCCTTCCTTACTCCTGCTGTTTCTTGTTAGTCATTTTTCATCCGCTGCCTCCCCCCGCTCCCCCCCCCCCCCCCCCCCCCCCCCCCCCCGCTGCCCCTTATGATCTTAAGCGACTGTCGTGAATAATGTTCTTTAACGGTAGCTTGCAGGACCCATGAGTGGACATAGGAAACAGTCCATAAGCGCGGGGGTGGGGGGTGGGGCACCGGCGGAGGCCTGGATGGAGGAGGAAACAACAATGCAGGGATGAGGGACCGAGTTCTAGTTCTGGCTCGGCCTCGCCGTGGCCGTGTGATCTTGAACAAGTCTAGGCCTTAGATCCCTCTTCCGTAAGATTTACAGAAGGGGACGGACCGTCCGGTTCTGACCTTCTGCGGCTACTTACACGTGCACTGAGTACATGAGAGGAAAGCGATATCAATCTGCGTGCAGTGAGCTGCGTACCAGGCACAGATATATCTGCGTCTCAGATATTTTCTCTTCGGAGCCTCACAACACTTAGCAGCAGTAAGGACTTTTATATCCACGTGATGTTACGTGTGGAAATGTAACACAGTATTCTCCAGGAAGGACTAGGACGAGCTCCAGGTGCTTTGGGTCAGTCCTTTGCGCCCTGGACTCTCATCTTCACGTGGTCCCATAGGCCAGGAGGTAAAGCTCCTCCCTCCTCACCCCAGAATCCCATCTCCCTGTTTTTTCCAAAGCCCGTCTCATCAGCTGAAGCCCACTGTATACTCCACTTAGTAGTTCATTTGCCTACTCCTCCCAGAAATATAAACTCCCTCAGAGCGGAGATCAGTGTCTGTTTTGGTCATTTCTACATCCCTGGTGCCTAGAGCAGTGCGTGGTACTTACCAGGTGCTCAGCTAATATTTGTTGAACGAAGAAATGAATGAAGGAAAGTAGCCGAGCCTGAGGGAGGTTAAATAAATTGCCCAATGTTATCCAGCTAGCAAGGGGCAGAGCTGAAACTCAAGCCCGGAGCTGTGACGCCCTTGGCCTCGGCCCATGTAACCTTTATCTCTTAACTGCTTCATTCGTTCTGAGAATGTTTATTGAGATCCTAATTCCTGTTGGGCACTGTTCTAGGTGCTGGGGATACAACAGTGAACAAAATAGACAAAAATCCTCGCCCTGCTCGCATCCTGGTATCCTCCCATGTGAAAACAGGTGTGACATTTTGAGACTGGGAAGGTGGATGCAAGGCCCGAGGCTCCCAGTGACATGTCAGTGGTGACAGGACTAGTTGATCAAGGTCCTTATTTCTGGGGGGCCCAGATGCTGCTCCCGATCATCCTCAGGGTCGCACTCCAGGCTGCCATTGTCGACCGCAGGTGGCACCAGATAAACCTGGTTTCATGCACGAAAACACAAGTCAATAAAGTCATGAATCCCTCGCAACCCTGCACTGTGCGGCTAGAACCTCTGAGACCACAAACGGTGGTCCTGTGGCTGCTGGCACAAGACTTGGGGTTCCTTCCCACTGGTCCCATACATCGTCTCTCTATTCCTTTCCCCAACTACTGACCTGCTCTGGAGAAATGGAGGGCAAGGAGGTTTGCCAAGGTACAGGTGGAAAGGCCCTAGAGTCGACCAGATTATGTTGAGGCTGGGAGTGTAGCTTGATGTGAAGAATGGGCAAAGGTTCTAGAATGGGCAGTTCTGGGTTCAAATCATGGCTTCTCCATTCACGTGACTTTGGGTAGATCACTGCCCCATTCTGAGCCTCAGTTTCCTCACCTCTTAAGTGGGGATGATGCATTCACTTCCAAGGGTTGACATGAAGATTAAGTGAAATAAGCAATATAAAGGGCTGGCTTAGTGTTTGGCACATAATAGGTGCTCAACAAACGTTTGATGCGTGAACAAATTTATGCATGAGTGGTTGAATGGATAAGTGTTCTAGCAGGGAAGGCAGACACAAAAACATGTCTGGCAGATTGTATTTTTTTTTTTTTTTTGGCAGATTGTATTTTCTAAAGATGACCTCAGTAGACTCTCCCATCCATATGATTTCTCCCATAGAGAGGTAAGGTCTGTGTGTCCCCTCCCCCTTGAAATTAGGAAGGCTTTTGTGATGATTTCAACCCATGGAGTATTGCAGAAGTGGTGCTATGTGACTTTCAAGGCTGAGAATACTCCCTCCCGGAGCCTTCAGTTACCATGACGTAGCCATGCTGGGAGCCACCCAAACTGCCCCACGTGGAGGGACAACCTGGGGGGGGGGGGAGGCTCTGAGAGTTACATGAGGACACAGAGATGGCCAGCCAGCTCCCAGCTCTTCCAGCTCCGTCCACCCCCGCCCCCCGCACCAGCAGCCCCACGATAGACCCCAAGTCAGACCGCCCAGCCGATCTCTTCCTGAATTCCTGACCCTCAGAGACCTAGAAAGATGATAAAATGCTTGCTGTTGCTTTAAACCACTAAGCTCTGGGGTGGTTTATTGTGCAGCAACCGAAACTGGAAGAGCAGGTAACCCAAATGCCCTGGATGTACAGTGTGTTGGAGAACACAAGGGTGGGGCGGGGGCAGCCATTACAGGTGGTGGAATGTTCTACATGAAGAAGGAAATTATGTTAATATATCTAAGAGGATACACCATCAAACGGAGTTGTTGGAAGTAATCTTTAGGTGAAGGCTTTTGGATTCAGGAGCTTAAGAAAAGTCTGCACTTTGTACCATCTTAGGAAACCTCCCTGGGTTTCCCCTCCCCACTCCCACCTCCATCCTTTCCCCCAGCCCCAGGGGGGAAAGACTCCCATAGCTTTTCGGCCGCCAAACAACGGAAAGAGCACTGGACTTGGAGTTGGAAGCCCTGGGTCCAAGCCCCGCCCCCCCCCTCCGCCGCCGCCCCAACTAGCTGAATGATTCTGGGCAGGTCAGTTTAAAGCTCAGCCTCCTCGTTTATGAAACGGACAAGCCATAACTGCTGACATTTCTTGAATGTTCTGCACATCCTGGCGCAGAGCCGTTTAAAATTTTTTTAATGTTTATTACTTTTTTGAGAGAGAGAGAGAGACACAGAGACCAAGCAGGGAAGGGGCAGAGAGAGAGGGAGGCACAGAATCGGAAGCAGGCTCCAGGCTCTGAGCTGTCAGCACAGCTTGAACTCACAGACCGTGAGATCATGACCTGAGCCACAGTCGGCCACCCAACCAACTGAGCCACCCAGACGCCCCAATGCAGAGCCGTTTAAATGGACCACCACAACCAGTCAGTGAGATAGAGAATATTGTCTCCATTTTAGCAATGAGGAAACTGACCCAGAGACGTTGAATAATTTGCCCAAGGTTATGCATCCTCTGGACAGCAGAGCTGGGATTCAAATGCAGACTGTCTAGCTCTAGAGCTTGTGTTCTTTCTTTCTTTCTTTTAATATTTATTTATTTTTGAGAGAGAAAGAGAGAGAGAGAGAGAGAGAGAGAGAGAGAGAGAGCATGAGCCGGGGGAGGGGGAGAGAGAGAGAGAGAGAGAGAGACAGAATCCAAAGCAGGGTCCAGGCTCTGAGCTGTCAGCACAGACCCCGATGCAGGGCTCGAACTCACGCACTACAAGATCATGACCTGAGCTGAAGTTGGACGCTTACCCCACTGAGCCACCCAGGCGCTCCGTCCAAAGCTTGTGTTCTTAACATTGTGCTGACCCAGCTGGGGTGGGTGAAACTCAAGGAGAGCTTCACAAAGTAAACAAAAGTGGCACCTCGTGCAAAGGTGAGGAGCCGGCTTTACGGTGTTTGCAGCTCCCTTGTGGCCCTTGGCATGCTCTGCCCCACCGTAGACAGAGTTGCTCCCGATTCTGGGTCCTACTGTCAAGGCTTCTTAAAGGTAAGACCCAGAATTCGTCTCTGCACCTGCACAGCACCCAACCCAGCTCCAGGGACTGAACTGGGGCTCTGAGATAAAAATGTGGACAGTGTGGATTCCCCTTTTAAGCTGAATCGTGAAGGCAATTATATCCGCTCATAGAAACGTAACGAGAACAAGCACACCTTTGAAAAACCCTCTCAACATTTCTGAACCACTTTTAGCCCAAGATTTTTATCCTGGGCTTTAAAACACAACCCAGTGCTTTCCTTCTCAGAGTTTGCAGATGTAATCACAAAAGAAGGGGAGAAAGAGAAGCAAAGAGTCTTTGTGACTCCTTCAGACACTCCCTGAGGCATTCCCCAGGCTGGGAAAGAGGCCTTTGGTCCCAAGTGGCAGAATCCGACTGGGGAGGAGGCGGGGTGGGGTCCTTTGAAAGCAGAATTCTCTCAGGCCAAGAAGTTCTGTGGAAACTTGTTTTCACAAAGTTGTCGTGTGTGTGACCTGACCCAGAAACTGGGGGGAAGTTCAAGAGAAATTCGATGTTATGAGGCAGCTGCCCCTGAAATTGGGTCCCGAAGCTTCCCTTAGCTGAGGTCCTTCTTTTAGAAGCCTGGAGAACCTAAATAGGCTTCAGGGTAGGCAGAAGGGAAATTCTTCAACATGCTCCAGTTAGTGACTTTGTCCTTCCTTTTCCACAGTGGGTGGCAAATTTCCGTAAGAAGTTGACGTGGAACCAAAATAGAAGAATTTCTCAAACTCATTTGACTAGTGCCAAATACAGCTGAAATAGCTTATTTGACTCATGAGCAGTCATCTGAGATTTGGCCAGTCATAGATGTAAGCTCTAAATTATAACTAATAACATTTTACATGCATCTGAAATATCGAGGCAGCCAAGTGTCCGTGGTTCGTACAGCACTTAAAAGTACAGCTTTGGATTTAGACAGGTTGGGTCTGGATCCCAACTCCAGCATTTGTAGCTGTGGGACCATTGGTAAAATAATGTAATCTCTCTCTTTTAAACATTTTTAAAATGTTTATTCACTTTTTGAGAGACAGAGAGACAGAGAGTGAGGAGCGGAGAGAGAGGGAGACACAGAATCTGAAGCAGGCTCCAGGCCCCATGCTGTCAGCACAGCTCGAACTCACTACATGGGGCTCAAACTCACAAACCACGAGATCGTGACCTGAGCCGAAGTTGAATACTTAACCGACTGAGCCACCCAGATGCCCCAATAATTTAATCTCTTTAAACCTCAGTTCTTTCTAGTAAAATTTAGGTGTAATAATAGCTCCAGATTCCCAGGGTTATTTTCAGGATTAAATGACTCTATATACATATTGCTTACGTATTAAGTCCTTAATATATGTTAGCTATTGTGGTAAGCAGCCCCTAAAATGGCTCCCAGTAATCTTTGCCTCCTGGTATCCACAGCCTTTGTGTAATCCCTTCTTGATTGTGGGCCAGACTCAGTGACTAGCTTCCAACAAACACAATATAGCAAAAGTGATGAGGCGTTAGGGACTCCGAATAGCCAAAACAAATTTGAAAACAGAAGAACAAAGTCGGAGGTCTCATGCTTCCTGATTTCAGAACTTACCACAAATCTACAGGAATCAAAGTATTTGATACCGGCCTAAAGATAGATATGCAGGTCAATGGAATAGAACAGACAGCCCAGAAGTAAATCCTCGCGTATATGGTCAAATGGTTTTCAACAAGGGTGCCAACACGATTCGGCAGGGAAGGGACAGTCTTTTCCACACATGGCTCTGGGAAAACTGGAGACTCACCTGCAAGAGAATGAAGTTGGACTCAAATCTTATACCTTAGACAAAAAATAACCACAAACGGAGAAAGATCTAAACGTGAGAGCTGAAACTTTTAGGAAAACTTGGGATAGAAGCTTTACCGATTCACACTTGGCAACGATTTATTGGATTCTGACACCAGAAAGGCACAGACAACAAAAGAAAAGATAGGCAGATTGGATTTCATGAAAATTAAATACTTTTGTGCATCAAAGGACACTCACCATCAACAGAGCGAAAAGGCAATGCAAGGCCCTTATGTGTCCACTGCTTCTGATGGACACAGCGGTCACAGGACCATTGGATACGTCACTAGATCTTGCCTTCATTCCTACCAGATTCTAGGGATAGATTAGCAGATACATTACCTCCTATTTCAGGCAAGAGAGGCCCCTGCTCTGGGCCTGACGATTTACAGGGCCCCTATCACAGCCACACATAAAATAAATGTATTGAATAAGAGGTAAAAATGAAATATCCAAATCAAATTGCAAAAAATCATTGTTATCAATGATGTACACAAGCAGGCAATTAGCACCCTGTCTCAAAATGGATCCAGAAATGCGAACCAGAATGTCCGAATAAACCTAATTCTATCAGCCAGGAGTTGAATGACCATTTGACGAAGTAGGAATATGGAACAACTTTCATTTAGTTTGTCCCACTTAAATATTTAGACAAATACATGTGGGTGTCTGTTTGTATCCTTACCTCAGACTCCATATATGTCTAGCCAGTATGATGGTATGTTGAAAAAGATTCATGGTATAAAGAAATATTGGGGCACCTGACTGGTTCAGTAGGAAAAGCGTGTGACTCTTGATCTCAGGGTCGTGAGTTTGAGCCTGTGTTGGGGGTAGAGATTACTTAGATAAATAAAACTTAAAAACAAACAACAACAAAGAAGTATCTTTATTTCACTCTCTTGTCAATTCAGCGTTTGTCCATTTTAATGCCAATTAAAATACATATAGCATACAATTTACCAATTTAATCAAAAAAAGGTGTGCAGTCCAGTGATTAAGTGCATTCATATCGTTGTGCAACCATCAGCTCTACTCGCCTCCAGAACTTTTTCATCTCGTAAAACTGAAACTCTATACCCATTAAACAGTAACTTCCCATTCCTGCCCCTCCCCCAAACCCCTGCAGCCTCTGAGTCCCTGGAAACCACCCTTCTATTTTCTCTCTGTGATTTTGACTACTCAAGGAACTGTGTGTAAGAGGAATCACACAGTATTTATCTTTTGGTGATTGGCTTATTTCACTTAATGTCATGTCCTCAAGGCTGATGGACTGAATAATACTACATTGTACGTATATACTACATTTTGCTTATCCATTCATTTGTCCGTGTATATTCGGTTGCTTCCATGATTAAGCTGTTGTGAATAAGCTGCTGTGAACAAATATCTGTTCAAGACCCCACTTTCAATTCTTTTGGGTATATACCCAGCACTGGAATTGGTGGTTCATATGGTAATTCTATTTTTAATTTTTTTCAGGAACCACCATATGGTTTTCCACACTGGCCATAGCAATTTACATTCCCGCTAACAATGCACAGAGGTTACAGTGTTACCGCATTCTTGCCAAAAGTTGGCATTTTCTGTCTTCTGTTTTGGTTTTTATGATAGTCATCCTAATGGTTGTGGAGTGGCATCTAACTGTGGTTTTGATTCCACGTTAGGTATTTCCCTAATGATCAGTTATGCTGAGCATCTTTTCATGTACTTATTTGCCATCTCTAGATCTTCTTTGGAGAAATACCTATTCAAGCCTTTCGCCCATTTTTGAACTGGGTTGTTTTGTGGTTGTTGATTTTTAGGAGTTCTTTATATATTCTAGCTATGAAGCCCTTAAAAGACATACGGTTTTCAAATATTTTCTCCCAATCCATAGGTTGCCTTTTCATTCTGTTGTTAGTGTCCTTGGATGCACAAGAATTTTTAGTTTTCATAAAATCCAATTTGCCTATATTTTCTTTTGTTGTCTGTGCCTTTGGTGTCAGAATCCAATAAATTATTGCCAAATCTAATGTGGTAAAGCTTTTATCCCAAGTTTCAGCTCTCATGTTTATTTAGGTCTTTATCCATTTGTGGCTATTTTTTTTGTCTATGGTGCAAGATTTGAGTCCAACTTCATTCTCTTGCAGGTGGATCTCCAGTTTTCCCAGAACCGTGTGTGGAAAAGACTGTCCTTTCCCTGATGAATGTCCTTGGCACCCTTGTTGAACAATCATTTGACCATATACAGAAGGATTTACCTCTGGGCTGTCTATTCTATTCCATTGACCTGCATATCTATCTTTATGCTGGCATCATATTGTTTTGATTCCTGTAGATTTGCGGTAAGTTTTGAAATCAGGAAGTGTGAGACCTCCAACTTTGTTCTTCTGTCCTTCTTGAAAGATTGTTTTAGCTATTTGGGTTTGATTGTTTGTTTCTTTGTTTTGAAATTCCACATATGTTTTAGGATGGATTTTTCCATTTCTGAGAAAAAATATCGTTGGGAATTTGATAACAATTGTATTGAATCTGTAGATCACTTGGGCAGTACCGACATCTTAGCAACATTAAATCTTTCAATCTATGAGTATTGATATCTTTCATTCAGTTATGTCTTCTTTAATTTCCTCTAGCAATGTTTTGTAGTTTTCATTGTACAACTCTTTCACCTCCTTGGTTAACTTAATTACTAAGTATTTCATTCTTTTTGATGTTGTATAAATGGAGGTGCTTTCTTAATTTTATTTTCATATTTTCATTGTTACTATATAGAAATGCAATTGATTTTTGAGTGTTGACCTCGTATCCTGCTACTTTGCTAAATTTATTTCTTAGTTCTAATAGTCTTTTGGTAGAACCCATAAGGTTTTCTATATATAAGATCATATCAGGGGTGCCTGGGTGGCTCAGTTGGTTAAGTGTGCAACTCTTGATTTTGGCTCAGGTTATGATCTCACAGTTCATGGGATTGTACCCTGTGTTGGTACAAGCCCTGCTTGGGATTCTCTCTCTCCCTCTCTCTGCCCCTCCCCTACTCACTCTCTCTCTCTCTGTCTCTCAAAAGTAACTAAGTAAACTTTAAAGAAAAGATCACATCATCTGTGAGCAGAGATAATTTTACCTCTTCCTTTCCAATTTAGATGCCTTTTATTTATTTTTCTTGCCTAATTCCTCTGTCTGGAACTCCCAGCACTGTGTTGAAAAGAAATGGTGAAAGAGAGTGTTTTTGCCTTGTTCCTGCTCTTAGAGGGAAAGTTTTCAGTCTTTCACATTGAATATGATGTTTGTTGTGGGTTTCTCAGATATGGCTTTTATTATGTTAAAAGCAGTTTGTTTCTATTCCTAGTTTGTTGAGGGTTTTTATCATGAAAAAGTGTTGAATTTTGTCAAATGTTTTTTCTGCATCAATTGAGATGATCGTATGTTTTATCCTTCACTCTGTGAATGTGGTGTATTACATTGATGTTTGTATGTCAAACCATCCTTACATTCCAGGAATAAATTCCACTTGGTCATGGTGTATAATTGCTTCACTATGTTATTGAATTCAGTTTGATAGTATTTTGTTGAGGATTTTTGTAGTAATGTTTATAAGGGAAATTGGTCTGTAGTTCTCCTTTCCTGCAGTGTCTTTGTCTGGATTTGGTATCAGGGTATTATGGGATGAGTTAGGATTTCTTCCCTCTACTTCAATTGTTTTTTTTTTTTTTTTTTTTAATATTGGTTCTTGAATATTGGTAGAATTTACCAGTGAAGCCATTAGGGGGAGGGCTTTTCTTTCTCAGGAGATTCAATCTTCTGATTAAATCACCTTACTAGTTACAGGTCTAATCCGATTTTCTGTCTTCATGATTTAGGCTTGGTAGGTTTTGTGTTTCTAGGAATGTTTCCATTTCATCGAGGTGATACAATTTTGGGGGGTACAATTGTTCCTAGCACTCTCTTATAATCCTTTTACTTTTGTAAAATTGGTAGTGATATCTCCACTTTCATTCCTGATTTTAGTAATTTGAGGGTTTTTTGTAGGCAATCTAGTTAAAGGTTTGTCAATTTTGTTGATATTTTCAAAGAAACAACTTCTGGTTTCATTGTTTTTCTCTCTTTTTTTAAATTCTCTATTTCACTTATCTCTGTTCTAATTTCCTTTCTTCTGCTAGGTGTGCATTAAGTTTGTCCTTCTCTATTTCCTTAAGTTGTAAAGTTAGGTGATTGGTTTGAGATATGTCTTGTTTTTTAATGTGTTTATACCTAAACATTTCCACTTTAGCACTGCTTTCACTGGGTCCCCAAAGTCTTGGTAGGTTGTACTTTCATTTTTACTCAACTAGTATTTTATAATTTCCCTTGTGATATATTTTTTGACCCATTGGTTGTTTGAGAGTGTGTTGTTTATCTGTCATGGCCGCATGTACAGTTAGTGTTGTAGTGAGAGGGTGAAGACCCTGAACCAGAAGGGAGGTGTAAGCCATCTCTGGGACTTTTGTGGGGGACCTACATGGTGTTGCCATTGAATTTACACTTGCCCCAGTATATAAACTATTAATTATGTGTTTTTCATGAAATTGCCAAAACACAGTAACATGTATATAATGGTATAAGACCTTGAAAAAAATCTATATATTGTGCTTTTTATCTGTGAATGGGAGAGTCATTTTTAGTGGGTGACTGCCGTTTGAAGATTCAGTTGGATGTACACCTAAATGTCGCATTGTACAGTACTGTAAAGTATGCATATTATTGTTTGTGGTTGCATATGGCAATGAAGTGTTTGTTTTATTTAAAAAAAGACATCTGGGGGCACCTGGGTGGCTTAGTCGGTTGGGTGTCAGACTTCGGCTCAGGTCATGATCTCACAGTTTGTGGTTTCGAGCCCCGCATCGGGCTCCGTGCTGACAGCTCAGAACCTGGAGCCTGCTTCCGATTCTGTGTTTCCCTCTCTCTCTGCTCCTTCCCTGCTCAGTCTCTGTCTCTCTGTCTCCATCTCTCTCTCAAAAAATAAATAAACATTAAAATTAAAAAAATAAAAATAAATAAAGACATCTGTTATGTACAGCTGAAATAAAATTTGCATTTGCTAAGAAAAAGAGTGTATTTTTTAGTTTAATTTTTATAGTTTTGAGAATTTTCCAGTTTTCTTCTGTAATTAACTTCTAACTTCATCCTGCTATGGTCCGAGAAGATACTTTGAAGGATGCCTAGGTTGTTAAGTCTATTGAGATTTAATTTGTCACCTAAAAGATGATCTATCCTGGAGAATGTGCATTTGAGAAGTGTTTGTCCCACGTGCATTTGGGAAGAAAGTGTATGCCATAGTTGTTGGGTAGAGTATTCTCTACATATTTATTAGCTCTAGTTCATTTATTATGTTGTTCAAATCTTCTATTTCTTTACTCATCTTTCTATCTGGTTGTTCTATCCATTATTGAGCGTGTGGTGTTGAAGTCTTAAACTATTACTGTGGAACTGTCTATTTCTCCCTTCAGTTCTATCAGTTTTTGGTTCATACATTCAATGGTCTGTGACTAGTTGCATAAACAACCTCTTTTTCTCCTCCTCCTCCTCCTCCTTCCTCTTTTCCTCCTCCTTCCTCCCTCCCCACCCCTCTTCCTCCTCCTTCCCCAAGATTTTATTTTTTAAGCCATCTCAACATGCAGTGTGGGGCTTAAACTCACAACCTGGACATCAAGAGTTGCATGCTCTACCGACTGAGCCAGCCAGGCATCCCAAACTTATTCTTCCTTTAAATATACTCAAGGCTGATAATTCTTCTCCAGCCAATGGGCAAAACATCCATTTCCATGGCAAGGTGACCTTTTTGCTTACTGCTAGGGAGGGCTGACATTCAACCAGTATGTTCCTGATGGCCCTATTGGCTGTCTAATGTTGATCAATCAGATGTCTGATTGGATGTTGTGTGTGCGACACTAGTTGATCTTTTCATTGTCACTCTTTCTTTTGGGTAATAGAATTCAGCGGTCATTTTAAATTTTAAATTCAATTTTGATTCAGTAATTAAAATTGGTCAGCCCAGGGAGTAATCAGAACTCTGAGCTTGATTGACAGTTGAATGCTCTGTCCTTCCTTCCTCGGCCTTCTGCAGCTGGCTAACTGCCAGATCCCTGACATCTCTGGGATTGCAGTCAGGGAAGAAGGGTAAAGGAGAGCAAGAAATTTCCTTCTGGACCGAAAATCTGGTCAGATGGCTTTATGGTTTCCTAGCTTGATGGATATCTAAAGCTGCCTCTTTCTACATGGGCACTTTGGGGGGCTCTTCACCAAGTCCTCCTCATGAGTTCACCTGGTTGCCATTTCTCTACGGTGGGCAGTGTTCCTCCTTAGGCCCTCACTGCTGCAGAAGCTCCTTCAGCTTCTGCCTCTTAGCAGTATCCTTTCATGGAAGGATGCCCCCTCATGGGCAGGATGCCTTTGAAAACAACTCCATATACGGAGGAATATATAAATACTCTGTTTTTTCTTTGCTTTCTTTCCAAAAGGAGTTAAGAATATATGTGCAAGTTTACTGGGCTGATGATAGCCTGGACTCAGAAGAGTGGCTACCTCCTGTTCTACAGCAAGCTGTATTCTGAGACCCTCCTAGAAATACGGGCTCTGAAGACTGTGCCAGCATAGCAGAGTGGCTCCAAGCAGAGGTTTTGGTATCACACTCACCCAGGTTTGAGTTCTGAGTGTGTGACTTTGGGCAAATCACTTAACCTATTTCTCCAGGCCTCAGTTTTCTCATCTGTGAAATGGGGATAAAAATACTACTGACCTCAGTAGAGTTGCAGGGAGAAGCAAACAAGATAACGCACATAAATTGCTCAGTGCGGCGTCTTGCTCATAGTAAAGTGGTCAATACTTATTGCTAACGAGGAGCACCTTTAGGGAATGCAAAAGAAAATCCTTGAATATTCTTGAATTCTAAAAGGTAACGGTTACAACAAAATAAAATAACGATATATCAGTTAAAGGCAGGGAGATGATATAAAAATTCATCCATGGTGAACCAGAGTCAAGAGATCGGATTGTCCTTAGGCAGGTTACTTCTCCCCGTGGGTGGGTTAATGTGGGTTTAACGGAGGCTCCCTTGATGTCTGCTATTCTCAGGAGTGGGAGGCGTCCCATTGGTGTCAAGTAGGCTAAACACTTTTATCATCTATTAAAACTATGTCAGTCTGGGTGCCTTTTTCTGTTGTGGCAAAACATGGGCTCTTGTGCCATGGCAGCTTGACTCACAGTCTCTGCAATCAGCTAGAGGACAAACACTGGCCTGCCTGAGTCAGTGGAGAAGTCCAGATGTTTGTGGCTCATTAAGTGCCGGACTGACAGCTATGGAGGTTGTCACCTATGATGAATAAGTACATCTTATTGGCGTCAAGTCCCCCTATAGAAAGACGTCCCACACGCATAGTTCTTAAAATTGGGGGCAATACATAACCTGTGGTCTTTTAAAAAAACTTTTGGGGCACTTGGATGGCTCAGTAAGTTAAGTGTCTGACTTTGGCTCAGGTCATGATCTCAGTTTGTGGGTTTGAGCCCTGTATCGGGCTCTGTGCTGACAGCTCAGAGCCTGGAGCCTGCTTTGGATTCTGTGTCTCCCTGTCTCTGCCTCTCCCCTGCTCACGATCTGTCACTCTCTCTGTCTCTCAAAAATGAATAAACGTTAAAAAATAAATTAATTAAATCAAAAACCTTAAAAATTCTTTTGACTATTTCTTTTCTATGTAAATTCACCAACTCCTCTTTCAGATCCGATGTCAGAGAAGCAGTCATAAATAACCGGGTGGGAGTATAGCATCCTTAAGGCCAGAAGCTGGAGACTGGACTTTAACGCCCTGATGGTGGGGGGGTAAGTCAGAAGTCTTACCTAGATATTTACTGTAGTAATTTCACCTCTACAATTTATTTAAAGGAAATTTATTTAACAAAATGAAGATTTATCTACAGGGACATTCAGATCAGCATATAATAGCAAAAAATTGGAAATGACAGTAGGGGATGGTGACATTCATAACACGGTCATAATAAAAAATACTGTTAATGATCTAGGTATGTATACATACACAGAAACAGGTTCACAATGTATTGGGTTTATTTTTTTTTTTTAATGTTTATTTATTTTTGAGAGAGGGAGAGAGCGCAAGTGGGGGAGGAGCAGAGAGGGAGACACAGAATCTGAAGCAGGCCCCAGGCTCCAAGCGGTCAGCACAGAGCCCAACACAGGGCTCGAACTCATGGACTTCAAGATCATGACCTGAGCTGAAGTTGGATGCTTAACTGACTGAGACACTCAGGCACCCCATCACAATGTATTGAGCTTAAACATGAAAAATAAGGGGTGCCTGGGTGGCTCAGTTGGTTAAGCATCCGACTTTGGCTCAGGTCATGATCTCGCGGTTTGTGAGTTCAAGCCCTTGCATTGGGCTCTGTGCCGACAGCTCAGAGCCTGGGGCCCGCTTCAGATTCTGTGTCTCCTCCTCTCTCTGCCCCTCCCATGCTCGTGCTCTGTCTCTGTCTCTCAATAATAAATAAACATGAAAAAAATTTTTTTAACATGAAAAATAAAAGGTAACAAAAGAAAATATACCATTCATTACCATTTTTATGAAGAGAAAAAACCCACAAAGATCAGTAATTGGAAGCTTTCTAAGTACTTCAGAATTGTTGATTTCAGGCATTGTTCTGAGTACTTCCAATATGTTGATTTGTTCAATCCTCACACTAACTGTTAGGTGTTGTGATTATCCCCATTTTACAGGTGAAGAAACTAAAACAGAGAGGTTGAAAAGCTGCAGAGCGGAGACTGCGGGCAGGCTGTGGCGTCTGTGCTCTTCTGCACGCTGCCTCTCAGTATGGAAAAAAGACTGGAAGGACATTCCCTCAAAACCTTAACAGTGGTTACGTCTGGGAGGTAAGATGTTGAGTGATTTTGTCGTTGTTGATCTACCTTCTACGGTTAATACATGTTACGTAACAAGACACACTCTGACAAAAATGTTTAAGGTGGATGTCTATTGCAGACTTGAACCAGTCTCTCAGAGCCTCGGTTTCTTCACCTATAGAATGGTAATAATGCCTATCCTGTCGTGCTAAGGCCGAGATTGAGTGAGATAATGTATGCGAAAAAACTTTGATAGTGTAGATTTGGAACGTGTTCAAAAGGCTATAGGTGCTGTAATACAAGGCAACACAAAGTAGAAAGTGGGAAGACAAAAACGTCCACAGAAATTCAGAGACTGTCGAGCTGAACAAACATGGCAGGAGCTTGAGTGGTTTCCTATCTCACCGGATTCTCTTTAGAGCCTTCCATGATACCTAAGGACAGTGTGTCTCTTCTCCTTTTTCTTCTTCTTCCCCTTCTTCTTCTTCTTCTTCCTCCTCCTTCTTCTCTTCTTCTTCTTCTTCTTCTTTTCTCTTCTTCTTCTTCTTCCTCCTCTTCCTCCTTCTCCTTTTCTTCTTCTTTTTCATCTTCTTTTCTTCTTCTTCCTCTTCTTCTTCTTGATAGTGTCTCTTCTTCATATCATGGGTGTGAATAATTGGGAGACAGGTATAGTCATGGTCTTACATAGAATTCGATGGCTCCCATATTCCAGTTTTTTTTTTTTTTCCAGTGAGTATAGTATTGGGTGTCCCAGACTTCTTCTTGGTATCAATCAGGTTGCCAGTCTGAGCCTGTCTGGATTGTTCTTCTCAAGGTTGCTGCCCACGTTTCTGTTCATACAGCTTCTGGCCTGAAGGACTGGGAGCTTAGACCTCACAGTGGAGCAAGAAATGGACAGTTTGGATCAACAGACTAGCAAGGAAACTGGTGGTAGACCTTGGGAGTCCGCCTGTGTGATGAACACTTTAAAAACCTGATCCAAATAACTCTGGGTGTTCATTTTTTGTGGTTGTTTGGTATAATCACCGCCTTTAGGAATACAAAGGACAAAGGAAGTCCCCTTCACATATACAAACCACCTCCCTCCCATCAGGGGAACTGCTCTCGGAAAAACCGAGACCAGTTCTCAACCAGAGTGAGACAGTGGAATCAGCTGTGTCGGGGAAACAAAACCTTAGCTCCACCCTCTCAGGGTCTCTGGCCTGAGAATTAAAATGACAGAAGGCATTAGCAGGAGAAAAACACACAGATTTATTTCATATAAATTTTAGGTGAGAAGGAAATAAAGACATGACAACGCCTAAATGCCCTCCCATTAGGTGGAACAAGAGATAAATCGTGGAAGAGTAACTAAAATACATGGGGAGGGTAAAGGAAGGTAAGTTCTTTTGACAAGGTCTGTTAGGACAGAATTCTCCAGGCCTCCACTCCCATCTCTGGTGATAAGAATGTTTCTTTCCTCCTGGTGTTGGAGGACATCTTTCACATGGGAATTTTCTGTTCTGTCTTCAGGAAGACAAAGGGAGGAGAGGTCAGAGTGGCCTTCTTGCACCTGCTGTTTTTCAAGTGCCTTTAGTTCAAAATAATCCTTATTTGCCACAGTGGCAAATCTGTGAGTGGCACATTCGCCACTCTTGAGCTCTGCGGGAACACCCACGCAGCCACCCTCAAAGATTCTGATTCTGGGGTGCGAGTCCATGCATCAGAGTCCCTTAAAGGTCCTTGGAGGCTGAGAACCCCTGGGTCAGAGTCACAGGAAGTGTGGGAGGTTAGCACTGACTTCCTGTACCCCATTTAGTAATTCGGCTGAAATGGCTGTGATGACTGAGAACTGATTTGCAACAGCTTGGGAATGTGTGAGCAACCGGGGAAGCGCAGCAGATGCTTCCCCAGGAAACGCATTCACGGTGTGGGGAGGGGTGTGTGTTCTGATACCAGTTTTGCAACAAGAGTAGAGCCCTAAGGGACATCAAGACATCAGACAGGTGTTCCACTTTGCTTTTTTGGCAAGTTCCAAGAACTCACTTCTCCTAACTGAAATTAGCCATCAGTTGACTGGCCTGCAAGCGTTCAAAGTTGTATTTTGAGTTCACGGGTGAGCTTGAGAAAGACAAATAACCAAACCAGCTGGTTTTGAGACAGACAAACTGGGAGGTACATGATGAGCCTGAAAGCCAGTGGGTCCAATTAGAGACTTGTTTGAAAGGTGTGGCAAACCTGGGTGATTGCCTCACTGCCCTGCCACTCACCGGGTCTAAAATACAGTATCAGCCTGCAACTCGCCAATCCTACAAAGCCAGACTTTCCAAAACACCTTTTTGCCCCACTTCTATTTACAGATTAGGTGGGTAAATTTTATGTCACAGATTTTGTTGATTTTGGTTCCTGCTGAGACATAATTCAAAATGCATCCTCCTGGGAAAGGATTCCTTTGAGTGTGCGACTCCCTTCCTTTTCCCCTCCATTCCAGGGGGTCCGGGTATAATGTCTGTAACCTGCACTCCATAGCAGGTTGATTTTTGGGTTTACAATTGGCACTGTCTTCCTTGAGTCTTACGGGAAGAACCGAGGAAATGAATCTCCCCAGACATCCAGTTTTCCTCTCTGATAAACTGTCCAGGGAAGAGCCCTTCAGTTCCTTTACCCTTGGGATGGAGCCTCATTCACTTTTGTATCCCCAGGGCTTGGCAGAGTGCCTGCTGCAAAGAAGGCAGGAGATAAATCTTGGTTAAATAAATGTTTTGTATTAAACACCCACATACTTATTATGCATTTGGCTCCCAGCGTTGGTGGCTGATCTACATCCTGAGAGCTGTTTCTCTGTATCACCATTTTCCTGTTTGAACTGAGAACCACTAATTGGATTGTGTTGGTGGCACTGACTTTAAACAGTGGCAGGGGATAGGCAGAGGCCGCAGGGGATGTCCTGAATGGGTTATGTTTTTAGCTCCCGCTCTCTGGTTCTGAGCTGTAATCAGCGCTTGGTTAAGGATGAAGGATGAGGCAGGAGCTACACCGAGAGGCTGCTGGGAGTCTGGGACATGGTAAAGGCTTTTGCAGTGCTCTCCTGAGGGCAGCCTGGCTCTGACCTAGCAGAAATGGAGGCTTCGAACTGCCCAAGCAACCCCGCAGCCCAGTCAACAGGTACTCCGCGTCTGCTCTGGGCAAAGCACCTTTCAGGCACCGGGAAAGACAGAGGTGACTCAGACACAGATGCTGCAGGGAACACAGAGCCCGGGCTCCAGAGTCTCAGCAGGTGGCTTTCGCCTTTAAACTGCCTGGGCTTCACATTCTTCATCTGCACAGTAGAGATCAAAATAGCACCTACCCCAGAATTTGTGCAAATAAGCAAAAACAATGTAGCACAGGGAAGGGGGCGGTGCAGAGAAAATAGCCAATACATTGTGTGTGTTTTCAATACACAAGGGGGCGCCTGGGTGGCTCAGTCCCTTAAGCAGCCCAGGCCATGATCTCATGGTTGGTGAGTTCGAGCCCTGCATGGGGCTCTGTGCTGACAGCTTGGATCCTGGAGCCCGCTTCGGATTCTGTGTCTGCCTCTCTCTCTGTACCTTCCCGTTCAACACTCTTATCTCTTTCTCTCAAAAAATAAACACTCTAAAAAAAAAAATTTTTTTTTTTTTTTTAAATAATCCAATATACTAACACGGGTAAGAATCAGAGGGCAGGGCGATTGAATTCTGTAATACAATGTGGAGCCAAAGAATTTTTTTTTTTTTAAGTAACACAGTAATAAGATCCTGTGGAGAGCAGAGAGAAGAGCACAGGGGTGGGAGTGTAGTAGGGATGAATTTGAAAGGTATTTCGATGATAGGAAGAAAAAAGAAATAGAAGCAGCTGCTCAGACTGAAACCGGACTGTTCACTTTACAAACCATTACATTAAAAATAGTTTATTGCAAGGGTCTTTTTCGAAGTTAAAATCTTGAAGTCATTAAATACAGCCTGGCAATTACAGGGCATCTAGAGTTTTTAGGAAACAGATGACACTTTGGGTAAACTAGCTGGTGCTTATTACATTCATCTTATTTGACTATAATATGATTAGCACCAGAAAGCCCCATGCTCAAAAATATCTCGTCTATGTATTTCACCAAGTTAATTTGATTAACAAACTCCTCTTTTAAAATGCAGCAGCTTCAGTAGGTTTTCTTAAGAAATCTTAAGAGCCGTGACTAGAAAAACATGGGGGGGGGGGGAGGATGGCAGCGAAAACCTGAAGTCTAAAAAACGAATTACGTGGGAGTTAACAAAAAGTGGACATAAACCGGCAATGAACATGCTCATATGTACAGAGAATATGGCGTTCTCTTTTGCAACACTCATTTTGGGTTGCTTATCCATTTACCCCAAAGAAGTTGTCCTTTCCCTCTTCCTCGCTGGCGTAATCACCTAAACTAGATCTTTTCTCCCCGTTCACACTTACAATTGGGCAGAAAGGGGAATAAGGGAGCCCCCGTTCTCGCCACAAAGTTTTCTTGTTCGAGAGGCTCTGTTCAGAAAACTAGAAGCCGGCCTCGCCCTTCGAGGACGTGGTGGCGGGTGGGTGCGTGGGTTTCAGACACAGGCAGCCGCAGTTACCGTGCGGGACGCCGAAGGGCTCTAACTGAAGTTAAGGACCACTGGGGGCACAAAGGAGGAAGTGATGGACTCGATCCGCGCATGTGTCGGAAACGCCTTCACAAGGGCGGCCACTTGGGGAAGTTTCGAGGCTGGGGCGGAGGACACGAGAGAGACCCGCAGGAGAACCGCAAGCTTTGGGAGCGACAAAGAAGGTCCCGTGATGTAGAAGGCGAAGAGCGTCAGGAGCAAAGTGGGGAGGGGCCAGGCCTCGGGAGGCAACTTTGTTGAGTATCTTCCGTCTGTAAAAACCGGTTACGCGGCACTGCGAACCCACCTCGGGAACCGACGCCGCTTCGGTAATCCGCACCCCCCGCCCGTGGGTGGGAGGCTGGGCCACCAGGGGTCTCAGGGCCACGGGGTCCGCGCGCCGGTAGCCCGGGCTGAAGCTGCGGCCCCGAGGGCGGCTGACGCCCCTTCCCAGACGCCGAACGCGCGCGGGCAAGACGGGCGCCTGGGGTCGCGGGCGCCGCCGCGTCCAGTGGGGCCGGCGGCAGCGGGGCAAGCGCCTCCGCGGACGGACGGACCGGCGGGCGGGCGGGCGGGCGGCCGCCGGGGCCTCAGCACTTGTTCCCGACATGCTCCTCTCGGGGAGGATTTCAAACCTTGGGCCACAAGCTCGCCTCCCTCGCCCCGGCCGGCCCCAGCAACAGGCGGTGGCGCGCGTCTCATTGGCCGGGCGGCGCGTCGGCGTGTGTTGATTGGCCGCGGTGCCTCCCGGCCCCGCTTCGGCGCTCGTCGCCTCCTCCATTTTGTCGGTAGAGGCGGAAGGAGGAGGTCGGGTCGGGAAGCTGAGGCGGTCAGCAGCTAGCTCATCGGTGCCCTTGGGTTTCGTACGTCCCGCGCCTCGTCTCTCCCTGGAAGGGGAGGGGGGCTTAGACGCCGAGCAAGAGCCGCCGCCGCCGCCGTTCCGAGCTTGAAGTCGGTGAGTGGCGGCGGCGCCGCGGGCGCGGCCATGTTGGCGGCCGCGCTCCCCATTGTTGGGGGAAGGAGGGGAGATCGGGAAACCGGGTCGGGCGCGGGCGGCCGGGGAGCACCGGGGCCCCGGGCCGGGCTCGAGAAAGGGAGCCGCTCGGAAGCCAGGCCCCGTCGGAAGGCCCGAACTTTCCGGGCTCGCGCTGTGAACGACTCACGGGCTGTTGAAATAGTGTGCAAGGCCCTCTGAGCCTTCCGAAAAGAGGGCTTATTTGTTTGGGAACTTGGTTTCTTGGGGTGTTACATGAAAACTCGGAATGTTTAATGCTCACTGTCAGGAGGCATCTCTTATAGTTAAGAGGGAACATCGGCTTGGGTTACGACTTGGGAAAACTTTAAGATGAGGTGGAGTCGAGAGTTCGTAACTAAAGGAGACACTTCTGGACGTAGGCGTGTTGGGCGAGGAGGCTTTTCGAAAACGGATACGCGATCTCCCGCAAGATGGGAACCTTCTGAAAGGATTTTAGAAACCTGGGTCTCTTTAGGAAACTCTTTTTAAGCCAGCTTCTTGGCATGGCTGCAAAAGCTAATGCTTCCCTAGTCTGAACATACTGGTGACAAAATCCGTGTGAGACTCAGAAAAGTTCCCCAGTAAAGGTAAAATAATTTGTGGGACTTGTAGACCCCCGTCCCCAAATTCCCCACTTCCTGGATCTCAAGGCTGAGAAGAGCTTTTAAATGATGACAGTTAACAAGGTTATTTTCTACCTTTGTTAGTTCAGGAAGTAGCCATTCTTAAATGTATTTCCGCCGTAAATCCAAGTGATCGCTTTCCCCCGTGTTTTTGAGTTGAAGTAATGAACTAGTCTTTGCTTTTCTAGCTAGGACTTCTCTCATACTTGTGTGCTGAGGAGACTCAGATGTTGGCCTCAGCTCCTAGGCTGAACTCAGCAGATCGGCCCATGAAAACTTCTGTATTGAGACAAAGGAAAGGATCCGGCAGAAAGCAACATCTATTATCCTGGGCTTGGCAGCAAGGAAGGGGACAGGTAGTGGAAATCCTGCAATCCGAGAAGCAGACTGAAAGGTATAAAACTCGTGTTGTGGGGGCAAACATCCTAAACCGTTTGTTTTTATTTTTTGTTTTTGTTGATTCAGATTTGTGGAGAAGCTTGTTTTTAAGGTGATAAAGGCTGTGAATATAATGTGTGTACACACATAGGATGGGGTTAAAGCAGTTGAGTATCAATTTTAAAATGATTTCTGGAATTACAAGTTGAGGCTTATCTATAGAAGCTTATTAAAGTTTTGAACTTTTCTTACTGGAATTTTGCTCAATATTTTCCCTTTACTTACAGGTGACAAAGAAGCTGAAGATGGGTGGTGGAGAGAGGTATAACATTCCAGCCCCTCAGTCGAGAAATGTTAGTAAGAACCAGCAACAGCTTAATAGACAGAAGACCAAGGATCAGAATTCCCAGATGAAGATTGTTCATAAGAAAAAAGAAAGGGGACATACTTACACCTCCTCAGCAGCTGCACGGCAGGCCATGCAAAATGGGGGGAAGAACAAAAATTTTCCAAATAATCAAAACTGGAACTCTAGCTTATCAAGTTCTAGCTTACTTTTTAAGTCTCAAACTAATCAGAACTATGCTGGAGCCAAATTTAGTGAGCCACCATCACCAAGTGTTCTCCCTAAACCACCAAGCCACTGGGTTCCAGTTTCCTTTAATCCTTCTGATAAGGAAATAATGACATTTCAACTTAAAACCTTACTTAAAGTACAGGTATAAGATAAAATACTATTTAAACTTAGTTATATTGGAGGGTAGTTGTCAATTATTTCAGACCAAATTCACTAGGGAACTAATCTATTTGTGTAAAATTGCTAATTAATGTGGAAAATCTAATTAGACTTCATCTTAACTTGTTTTATGTGTTGTGTGCACTGTGATGTGATGGTGGGATCAGTGCAACTTAAAATAACAAAATTATTCATCATAGTACTTGATATTAAGTGTTCTCAACTGAGTAACTTAAGTGGTTTAAGATTTGGGGAATGGTAATCAACTTTTCCTATCTGTTGGGTGAAAATACTAATTTAAGATTATCATTCATGGATCACTAGATTGACCTGTTGAAAGCTAGTGAATCTGATTTTAAGCATCTAGTTAAGACATACAGGGACTAAGTAGTTGAGTATTTGAAAGTTTAAAGTCCTAGAAACACCCAAACCAATAATATGCCAACAATCCTATGCACTGCCAAAAAGAAAATGTGACTTTTTCTTAGAGAATGGTTGCATTTTAGTAAACTGTATGCTGGTGAATGTAGAAAGGGCACTCGTGGCTGTCTAATTTAGAATGAGACCATATACCCCAATGGCCGTTTCTTTCATGCAGTGAGTGGATAAGCGTCTGCCAACTAATGCACCAAAACCAGTTTTTACAGAAACAGTATTTGGTGGTCACTGAGTAGCTTTCAGAATACATTTTTTTTTGTATTCTAGCACTGCATAAGCTATTCTGACAGTGATCTGGTCTCAAAAGTTATCCCTGCAAAGCTTACTTAAGTGGGGAGCTGTATAATGTGAAAGTTTTAAGTACCTAGGAAAGAGCCATGTAAATATATGTAATAAACTTGTAGCATATGTAAAGTTTTGTTGGCATTTATCCTATAAAAATAGAATATTTTAGTATGAATTTGCTGAATGTAAGACCATGACTCTTGTTTTTTATGCTATGGCCTGATTTTAAAGGTCCAAAATAATTTGTTTTTAAGGTTTGCCCTTGTGCTAAAGTGCCGGTGTATGTATAATTGATCTGGTGGTAAACTATATTTCAAAGTAAACCCTAGTGTAATAAGTTTTATATAACTGAAAAGGTTTTTAAAGCTGCTAAAACACTTCCTATTTTCAAGAGATGTGAAATGCAGTATGGGACTATTTTAATTTTTCCTCCTTAAGCCCAAAGATTAACCATGAAAAGGTCCCTCCAACCTTAAAGATTCATTTTGGCTTTTAATAATTTTTGTAATCTATAACATGAATATAGTTTAGTGTATGATGCCAGTATATATATTTTTTGTTACTAGTAAGTGCAACCCAGGGGACCACTTAATGTAAAAGATGTAATTTCTTGCATAACTTGATAACATATTTTACCTAAATATAAATTAACCCAATAGTGAATTACAAATGTGTGTGGGAGAGTCAATTTAAAATTTCTGATTTTAGGTGCCCTATTCTAACTTGGCAGCTTTTGACTTAAAGGAGAAGGGTGAAGTTGTATTTCTCCAAGTAAATTCAGATGAGGTAATATTGCCCAAATCAAATAATGGTATTCTAAAGACAAGTTTACATAGTACTTAATGTACATATGCAAATTTCAAGCATGAAATTAAAAAATAAAATTGCTTCTTCCCCCCCCCCCAGTGGTTGGTTTGTATTTTGTAAAAAATTACGACTATTTTTAACGCACTCATAATCCAACTGAAGAAATGGTAGGACTGCTGGTTTTTGCAAGGCAACCAATCTGCCAACCGATAGACACATTTGGATCAGTTCAACAACTATACAATTAAACCTGCTGTTTATGACCAGCCCCCCCCTCCCCCCCCGCCCGCAGCAGGGCTAACAGTAAAAGGACACAGCATACTTTGGGAACTAAGATTCTAATTCAAGAGAGTAAACCAGGTTTAATTCCCTGCATCTCTCCCTTTTCTCTACATTCTAAGATGACAGGTTTATAGAAAACAACATTCCTCAAATTGACAAGAACGGTTACATATGTTCCTATGTAAAAGTATAATTTCCACCAGGAGGCTTTGGGGGGGGGGGGTTAAGGCATCAGAATACTCCATAGGTTCCAAGAGATAGGGGTAGCTTAAACTAGTTCAAGAATAGGTTGTTACCACGGCAAGGCCATTACTTTATCATGCAAACCACAGGAAATAAATGATTTGGAGGAAGTAAAAACTTTCCCCCCTATTCTCTGTGTAGTGTCTACAGGCAGTGCCAAGGACGGTCAAATTCTTTACTACAACCAGTGGAATTTCACTAGATTTAACAGTTCTCAGCCTAAGTGTGTTAATTCTGGATTTATGCAGTATTAGGTGTTTGGTTTGGGATGGACTCCAGTGGTTAGTTGTTCAGACTTGAGGGTGGGTGTAGAAAAGGCTTCTAACTGAAGTTTTTAAAAGTTAAGGGTAACCTAAAGAAAAGGTTAATGATTTCAACATCGCACATCCCAGAGAGGTACTAATAGTTTTGGTTAGCCTACAGGAATTATAGTGACAGAAATTCCCTAACCATTGTAGTTGTGAGAACCAAAAAGTTGTTTTAGAAACAACCTATCCTCTAAGGCTGAAGTCAGCCATAGCGTGAATCTTAAGTCAGTCAATGTTCATGTTTAAATTTGTCGTCATCTTTTCGATGGCAGTGTATAGTATGATAGAATAACTGTAACCTATCCTTACATCTAATTTCTGGTTGGTTAAGTTCTATTCTTCCCAAAAGCAAGCACAAAGTGGAAAAAAAACTGAAGGTTTGGGTAAGTTTTCTGGTTTCTTTAATTGCATTCTCATTGGCAATTACTTTGCAAAACAGGAGGGACAAAGTACATCTCTAAAGCCTCCTACTCAAATGAGGAAAGCCCACCCAGCCACAAACCTGGGGGGCAGAGTTAAACCTAAGGAAAAGAGAAGGGGGGGGGAACCCCAAATTGTTTGGCTCCTAGACCAGTTGTTTATTTCACTCTCTAGCATTCAAAGAGATGTGGATCTACAAAAACTAGACACAAAGGCCTTTTACTTCTTTACAAACTACTCTGTCAATTATCAATGAAAGGAATTTACATGCCTTGCTTTTTATTCCAAATAAAGATATTCCCACTTTAATAAGGGTGAAACAGCCGTTAGGAATACACAGAAACACAATGCAATAAACATAATAACCAACACTGTTGGAGGAAGGGGCAGAGACAAAAACCCTGGAGAAGGAAATTTTTCTATAGTAACTACGTCAATAGTTGAACGAAAACAGGTTGCTTACTTCATTTATCAATGACAACAGTTTGTTCCTAAAAGCTCTGACCTGGTAGAAATGCCATTAAGATTATTCCTCCACTATCATTGTGCTGTCTCAAATCACAGCCTCCTTTCAAAGTATCTCAGGATTTTGTAAACAAGAATATGGTCAAAATGCAATACAATGCGACTGAAATTTGGAAAGCCAGGATGGAGAGCCTGAGTCACAATAGCTTGAGATCTTGGGTTACATTTAACCTCTTTTTCATCCACAAAGTACAAAGAAAATACTTTTTGATATTAAATCTTTTTCATAAATCTATTAAATCTTCCCTCTGCATGAACTCTAGATTCCATTATATTAGTTTTAGTAAGTTATAAAAAATCTTCCATTTGATTAAAAAAAAAGGCACAAAACAGGAACCAAATGAAAAAACCGTTAACTCTAACACAGGATCTGCCACTTGCTGTGTGATCTTAGGCAAGTTTGAAAAAAAATTTTTTAATCAAACGGATAAAAATACCTACATTTCTTATCTCCAACCGTTATGTATATTCTGCAACTTTCAAATTTTTTTTTTGTAAAGGCTTAAACACTTCCATACTTTTAGATGAAGAACTTCACACGAACAACTTAAAATATGTGGCAGAAATGACAAAAATCAAGTATGAGTGATGGAAGAATCAATGTATAAACAAACTTAATATCCTAATAAGGAACTAAGGAATCCAAAACATTTTTGTGATACTATAAAAGTTATTTATTCACTATACACAGAACATGTCCCCTATAAAATGTACAAGTAAATCACTAAAAAGTATAATCTGGTGAACATTTTCTCAATTACAGAACACACTAAATCAGTTGGGATAACAGCTCTCTGTCTGCCTCAAAATAATCTAATTATAGCACCCAGAGTCTCCTTTAGATCTAATGCAAAGTTACTTATTTTTGGGATTATTTCCTAATGTGTGTTTGAGGAGGCAGAGTTAACAATTTAATATAACTCTAGTATATTACAGTCACTGCACAATGAATCAGTTTATTACAGATTAAAACATCATTTTTTCATTATTTGTATTAATGGGATGCAAACAGAAATACTGGATACTTTTAAATGGCAGATAACCACAAAATGATCATTGATAGTATTCTGGGTTTTATAATTACATTAAGATATGAATGGTGTAAAATATCGTTACGAAAAATACACCTCAAAACAATGAGGCCATACTGTAATGATTGACTAGATTGTGCTCAGTAGGTATTTATTAAGTCAATTTTCTCCCCGATTACCCAGGACAATTTTTGCCCACAGTAAGGGCTCAGTAAATAAATGTTTGCTGAATATACTGACTTAGGACAGAGGTGAGAAGAGATGGACCCTCTTAGCTAGATGTCAAGTATTCTAATTGGAATTTATCTGGAAAAGAGAGTGTAAGATGTAAACTGCACATGGCATACAAGTAAGTAAACTCAGATGCCAACAAAGCAAACCATTAAGCAGAAAAACACTGGCACTGGAATAAACAAAGGCAAGATTTGCCAATAGCGAAAATGGAACTGACTTTAAGAGATAACCAAGAAAAAGTTTATATTGGACCATACCTTTTCTCACCCAATTCAGTTTGAGACAGACCAATAGAGGCACTGTAAGAGACTATGGCTGTCTTCCTTGATATTCAAACATCCTAGTTTCCAATAGTTTATTATGGACCTGTTACCCACGAATCAATATAAACCTATTCAGATTTAGGGATTAGTTTCCACAAGTACAAAGTTGAATTTCTTTTTATTTGTCCTAAAATGCTTACTTTCAAACTTGAAGGGACTTCAATTATTCCATGTAGTTTCGATAACATTCTTTTATCTTTTCAGACCAGAGTCAAAATATTCGTACAGTATTCATACTGCAGCACCTTCCACCCACCCTTTGGTCGCTTGAACTGCCCTTCTTTGGTTCTTTTTCCGCTTTCTCAGATCTTTCTTGAAGTGTAGTAAGCAGAACTGTACTGGGTATTCCAGCTGCAGTTTGGTCTTAAATAAAAGAAGGATGTTTGTCAGTTTGGTTTTCTTTATTCTTCTCTGTGGTATACAGGATTTTGTTAGTTGAACTGGATGTAGCAGCTTACTGGGCCAAATTTGCAAGAGAATAGTACAATAGTTCCCAGGTCTTTTCCCTGGGTTGTAAACTTAACAGCTCATACTCTATGTAGCACCTTCCCTTTCTCACTGAAGCATTATCTGTCATTTTTCTTCTTGCTTACTTGGCTTCAAAACAAAACAAAACAAAACAGAACAAAATGCAGAGAGATCTTAAGTAAAAAGAGAGGTGAAGTGTCAGTCCTCACTGCGTCTTGATATGATCTACTCTAATAGTGACAACAGTGCCAGACACACAGTGGATACTCCAGAACTGTGGAACTAAGTAGCCCAAAATTAAAGCACTGTGTAAGGATCCTCATCAACTATGAGCAGGATCCTATCCTGGGTTCAACTATAATTTAGTCCTTCTGAAGCTCATTAGGTAGGTCACTTTAGGAGTAACAAAAAGTTCTAAAGGAAACCATGTGAGTCATTTTAAGTGACACAAATAAATAAAAATGAAATCATCAGGCCTTCTATTTCTACACAAAGACTGAGAACAGTTTCAATGGGCTATCCACCTCCTCAATCTATCTCTCTCAAATTACAGTCCATCAAAAAGAAAAAAAAGTCACGAAGGACCAGGCCTGGGCTCAAAGCTTCGATCTGCCTTTTTTACAGCCTTTTCTTTGTATCTCGATTTCCTTATCTACGATATGGGGTAAATCAGTATCTTTCTCAAAGGGTTTTGTGAAAAATAAATGAGTTAACACAAAATTTTTAGTAGCGTGTCTGGCACATCATAAATGCTAAGAATCGGCTATCGTTGTCATTATAAGTAGCTAGAACTCAAACCATAAAACACCTAAATCAGTTCCCCAACGTGGTTATCACTTAATATACTAACTGCTCACTGACATTCAATGCAAACATATTTAAAATCAAGCCATTAATATAAGGCCCAACGCATCTTGTTTAGGACAAGGAAGAGCAGAATTATTGGTCCATTCAATAATGAAAATATAAACTTACAATTTAGCTGACTCAAATTTCATTTTAATACTTAATACTACCAATAATCTCTAAGTTATTTAACCCAAGGGGCTTAATAAGCAATCATGAAACAACTTTGACATTACATAAGGAATTTTTAAGTAGTATATAAAAGATGTACCTTTCTGGCAAGTTCTATCATTTCCAAAGTAAAAGTTAGTTGTGCCTAGTGCAACACTGTGATTAAAAATATTCCTAAATCTACAAAGGATTGTTTCCACTGTTATTTTAGAATCTCATTCAAAACTATAATAATTCCAGTTAATCATTATTTCCTTCATTTTGTTTTTATTATAGCATGTTTGCTTAATTTACAGCAAGCAGAAAATAAGCTGGGTCTTGTTTTGATCCAAACATTGATGTTTTAAAGGTTGTACACAATATTTGTTAAAAAGAACATATAAAAATACCTTTTTAGAAGCTTCTATAAGAAAGAAAATACAAAGTTTAACCCCACAACTTTCCTCTTTGCTAGAACTGCAAACTACTGCTACAGTTTTAAATAGACTTTTTGTTGTTTAAACTATACATCCAGGAAAATCTAAAAAATTAAAGAAACGTGCATATAAATGATTGCATAGCAGAACATGAACATTAACTGCAAACAGTAAAGAAATGAAAGTTAGAAATACTATCAAATATACAAAGGTTCTAGAATCAATCCTTTAAACACATTCCACAAACAGTATTTAAAAACCATCTTTTGTTCTTTACAGGCAAGGCCTATATTACTAAAACCAAAATCAAAAAAAGTAATCCTCTAAAAGGAATCGTTTGCCCACAATATTTACTTATACCTGCAAGCAAGCAATCTAAAATTTTAAAGATGCTAGCTTTTATTCTGAAATGAGACTGGACATGTCCCTTTTATTGTCCCCAAAAGATCTCTCAGAGAAATGCTAAAAATTATAAATGGTTAGGGTATTGGTTTTTTTTGTTGTTTTGTTTTGTTTTAGTCAGGTACTGCCAGGTACTACATTGATAATCAAACTCAAAGAGATGAGATTCCTACTGAAAATTCTTTTTCCAAAATATTTTAAATTTCATGGCACCACAGAATCACCTAGAGTGGGAGTGTTCTCCTTCAACTTGCCTCACATGAAATAAACTGAAGTGTGAAGAACAAGCCTCCTTCATAAAGTAGCAGGCAAATTTTGATACAAACGCACAGACGGAGTGCTAGAAGCATCAAAATTCAGTTTTACACTATGCATATGCATAAACAAAACCTACTTTGAAACAATTTACTTGCTGCTTTTTTTTAACAGCAGTAAGAAAACTAAGCAATACGACCAACAATGCTCCTTAAAGTTTAGAGTAACTACATGAGAGCATTTTTTTTTCCCTTGAAATTATTTCTGCCATCATTGTCCTGCTCAAATTTTACGGTTTGAGTTCTTCCCGTGTTTATATGTTCCAACTCTTCATAGAAAACAGAAAAAAGCAGTGAAGGCTCCATGTTTCGGTCAAAACACTCAATCGTCCCCCAAATCCTACTTAACCCAGTTGGCATCATTCCCCAAGACAGTGGGGTTAACAAAAGAACTATTCCACGCTGTCATAAATTAACTATTATTATCACGGGCCTAAACATCTCAACAAGACAAAAAGGTCCACCCTGAACCTAAATGTGTCTGATCAGTCAGTGTTGTACTGTGGCTACAACTCACTTTTGTATCATTCTATCTTATTAGCGAGCTACATTTCTAGGTTAACAGTTCTACCAAATATGGATATGAAAGTTTATTTTTAATAAGACAATGTTGCAAATTATGGTCAACCAACATCTTTTCACCAATACTTCAAGCATAAAAAATGAGAATCTTTACAAAAATATACAGAGACACCACAAATTGGTAGCTGCCCATAACATTAAACAAACTGGACTCTTAAGAGTGGCTTCTCAACAGCATATCATTTTAATTATAACCATTTGCCTGGTACAGGGAAAACTGACAAGTGTTTTTTTAAGCATCATTGCAACATTGTATTCCTGATAATTTAAGTAAACCAAACTATGAGTAAATGAATGATACATGCCTAAAAATATCAAGGTTTATACTATCAGTGGCCACTGGACTTAGGACTAGTCCAAGACCTTGATCTAGATTTTGACCTAGACCTAGATTGTGATCTTGACTGAGATTTGGATCTAGGTGGTTCTTTTTTCCTTGATTCCTTTTCATATCTTGAGCCAGACTTATAATGTGTTTTGGAATCTGTTTTAGAGGTGCCTCTAGTTTTGGTGTGAGATGCAGACCTAGAACGTGATTTAGCCTTCATTTCTTTCTTGGGCTGGGACTTGGACCGTGATCTTGAATTGGATTTAGATCTTGAAAAAGATCGATTTCGGTGTTTGAATCTTTCAAAACAGAGGAGAGATACAATTAGAGTAAAAATTAGATTCTATGTTAATCAAATTTGTTATTTTTAGAGCAAAAGTTCACTCTGAAATTGAAAAATGTAGAAGTCGTTTTCAAAGCAAAGTTATTTACCTATCATTGTCGGAATGGCTTCTGCTACGCCGTGGTCTTCCAGCCGGTCTACTGCTAAAAAGTACATCAGAAAAAGCAAACAGTGACAAATGTCTATTTACACTCTTCTCAAGTTTCTAATTAAAAAAAACTGAACCATAAAACTTTTAAAATAAAGCACTAAAATAATTTTAGTCTCAATGAAGCATACAATGTATATAATTAAAGTGTACAAAAAGATAAAAAAAATTAAAAGCTAACAAATCTTTTCTGACAGATTACTGTACTACACATCAAACTTACTTTCTAGGACTATAAGATCTTCTATAGTTGTAATCAAAGGACCGGCTTCTTGATCTTCTTCTTTCATAACTTCGGCTTCTAGAACGTCTGTATCTGTCATAATCATCATAGCGTGAAGAACTGTACACATTCCTCCCTTCCTTGGCTTTCATTTGATTTGGAGCTATGAAATACACAGAACGGAGATTTAGAAAACAGAGATATTTGAAACCTAACCTAGTATTTTAAGTCTTCAAATTATAGGGAAAATGTCTGCATTCTCTTCCCTTATACCCCCAATCTGTGTCAAGGTTAAATGTGAGACTATTAATCTTGGAAAAGGTATTTGTTTCCAAGGAAGTCTATAAGAATACTGTTTTAGGTTAAAAATTATACTCTCAAATATCTTCCCAACTATTTTCTTTCAGAGACCTTTCACCATCTAGCTTGTCTAAAAATATGCCAACTGGGGCGCCTGGGTGGCTCAGTCGCTTAAGCAGCCGACTTCGGCTCAGGTCATGATCTCCGGGTCCGTGAGTTCGAGCCCCGTGTCGGGCTCTGTGCTGACAGCTCAGAGCCTGGAGCCTGTTTCAGATTCTGTGTCTCCCTCTCTCTGACCCTCCCCCATTCATGCTCTGTCTCTCTCTGTTTCAAAAATAAATAAACGTTAAAAAAATAAAATAAAATAAAATAAAATAAAATAAAATAAAATAAAAATATGCCAACTATTTCAAAATTGAGGAAATTTACCATATTTAAAAAAAATTCCAAATTAAAATACAAAATGACTTTGAACCATATACTAATTTGGAATTATATTGCGTGTTTTTCATTTATTAGAAACACAATTAACGAGAAAATACTTATTGGTAACCTATGGACAATGCTTTAGCATCAAAATGCAGTAACATATGGATATAGGGTTCTGAGATCACAACAAAAGTAGAAAAGAGTGAACATTTATTGGATGCCTTAGACCCACCCACACCCCTGGACAGTCCTCAAATTCCTGTTATCTCATTCAATTCTATGAAACGGATACTAAATGCATATGTGCGTTTAAGTAAATAACACAGTAAATACTGAAGGACCCATCACCCAACCCAAGAGCCAGAGAATTATAGCCTGTGTCCGAGCGCTCCTCTCTTCAGCAGCTATTTTCACCTCTAACTTAAAACAATTTTTTTTTCAACGTTTATTTGGGGGGGGGGGGGCGGCGCAGAGAGCCCCAAAGCCAAAGGCAGACACTTAACCGACTGAGCCACCCAGGCACCTTCATCTCTTTTACTATCTTGCCTAAGGTAACAAAACGGTTGAGCCAAAATTTAAACCCTGGTCTACCTGACTCTGAAGCCTGTACTCCAGCCTCATTAGCATGCAGCTAACACCTAGTACATGCCTGCATAATAAAACCACATACTAATATAAAACGGATTCTAGTAATTCCGTAATCATCTGTTTAATTCTATCTGTTCATTTCCACAGCCACACACCTACACAAATACCCAATTATACCAGGGTGCCGGTGTATCAGTCGGTTAAGTGTCCAACTTCGGCTCAGGTCATGATTTCATGGTTCATAGGTTCAAGCCCCACAACAGGCTTTGAGCTGTCAGCACAGATGACACACAGCCTGTTTCGGATTCTGTGTCTCCCTCTCTCTCTGCCCCTACCCTGCTTGTGCTCTCTTTGTTACAAAAATAAAATTAACATTAAAAATAAATAAATAAACAACAATACCCATTATACCTTGAAAATCTGTATGAAGAGAAATGGCTGAAAAGACCTAATACCTTCCAAATTATTTCCCTTTTAATTCCATCCCCAGAATATTAACCATGCCAGAGTCCAATTTCTGTCATTCTGATTTTCACATTCTACCTTTCTGCAAAGTATCCGAGTTACTCTATCTTTTCAAGATCTTTTTAGATTTTAAATAAGACAAATTGCAAATACTTCCAATAAGAAACATCAAAGCACTGTTTTAAAAATGACGTATTATACGTATAATAGGCATAAGGGTACTTACTCTTCCGATCCCCCTGTGCAAACTGTATTTCAATTTGGCGTCCACAAATCCATTTTCTGTCCAAATTATGTAAAGCGTCTTCGGCATCACGTACATCCTCAAATGTGCTAAATGTTAAGGGGCTTGGGAAGTTTTGCATACTTTGATAACGAGTGAACATTCAGTTGGTAAGTCTGGAGTATTTCACAATCTCTCAACATTATTCTAGAAAATCATCCAGACCTCACTTAACTTAGGTTGGTTAATTCAGCTACAGATACTTGACAGCATTAAAGCATTTGTGATTTCCTACAGCATACATTTGAAACACATGTGAACATATAAAATTATTAAAATAAGATCTGTTATAGCTGAACTACCAAGTAATCCTATCAAAAAAATTTTCCTGAGTTTTAAGTTTTAGAAAACAAAAAGAAAAACAAATGTCACTTCTGTTGTATGCTAAAACAAAAATTTCTTAAAATAAAACCAAAACTGCTTTTCATGTTTTTGTTTCAAAGAAAAAAAGAAAATGCCAATAGTTCTTGTGTAAGCAAGCATAATATACCTTACCTTACAAAAGAATTAACTTCAAATTTATTTTGCTGTTTTTCTCAGATATATCTAACACTATTATTTCACATAGCTGTCTCCCTTATACTATACAGGAAAGATTGGTATGCTATCCATTTGAGGATATCAAGATAGAATCAATCAATCAATCGTCAAGACATCGCTACACCAAAAGCATATTACACCCATGCAAAGACTATAAAAGCATGTGGTCAAGAAATAACAGACCATTTCTAAAGATTCCTGGACTGAAAAGCCCTAACCATAATACTAGACATATAGCTTACTGCAAAGAAGTGAATTTGGGACTGGTTTTCAACCTGAGAAACTTCAAGGTAACATTTATAAACCTGACCCAGGAACTGCTGGTACCCTGACTGGAGAAGCTGCCTTGCCCTCTTCCCTCCTTGTCAGCAATAGTACTATGACAACTCTTGGCTTTACAAAGTTATTCTGTCCAAATTTAGCTCCTTTCCTAAAACCACCATTCTGACGGAAGCCAAGCAAATCAGAGCAGTGTTTGATATAAAAGCTCTGGAAAGGGACCTAGGTTAAGTTGGAGTGTAGATTTTCATTCTATCCTAAAAATTGCTATTCTAACGTGTCCATTTATATTTCTCAAACTTGAGAGACAAAGAGTGTAGATCTTAGGCTGATTAAAAAACAGTGCTGATGAGACATACTCTCTCCAAGACTGATACTAATACCTGTTTATTTCAAGTACTAAAACGTCTACCTCACCAGATTTCCTATTTTTCATTCTGAAAGGAATTAAGGACCATTGCCCATTCCCAGGTCTCTCTTCCCGAATATATTATGTATATGTTAAAGGAGGAGAGGTTTTCCCAAGTCTAAGTCATAGGACTTTCAATAAGAAACGAAAAAGGTTGATAGGGAGTTCAGAACCTTGAGTACTATTATAATTCAACACCTGTCAAGGTTAATGCATTTGGGCTCTAAAATATTAAAAAGAGTAAGCTGGCTTAACATGTATACCACTTTATTTATTACCCCAGGATGCAGAATACAATTACTTTCTAAAGGATAAAATTAAAAGGTGTAAAAATTGTTGAGAGTAAATCTAAATCATTCTTTGGGTCTACCTGCAAAAACAGAATCCTGAGCTGAATCAACCATGGCAAAGTTTTACTATATACAAAAGAGAAGCCTAATTGGGAAGTGTCAAATATCACTCTGATGCTAGTTATAGAGAAATCTGTACTTGGGATCTTTCCAAAATCCTGAGACCTACTTCTTTTTAACTATTTTAAGACCATAGAAAGACTTTGTGTATATAAAATACATGATCCTCCTTTAGATGACAACTCTCTTCTAGCTCAAGTATCACATACTCTTGAGGCAAACTAGTGTTGATCCTGGTTCCCAGGCCACCCCAAACCAAGTAAAAGCAGGTCAGCATTGTAAGCCAGAAAGCATCGCCTTTTAAAAATAGACAAACAAACAAAAAACCAAGCCAAATATAGCTCTTATCCTCTCTGTAACAGAACTTTGCAACCAATCCCCCCAACTGTCCTTGATCATTAGCTTTGTAGAAATAGCAGCTTTCAGCATTTCCCCTAAGTCTCACTAGGGCCCCTGCTAAGTTTCAAGAGACCCAATGAATTTAACAGGAAGAACTTTTCCTAGTCTGACACCCACAGCCCAAACCCTTGCTGTCTCACTGAAGGAAGTAATGTCACCTAAAACTCTGGGTCAGGGAATGACTTCCCATAGGTCCTGATTAGGTACCTATAGCAGGGATAAGGCCTTCTGCAATCCACTCAGAGCCAACTGATCCTATGTGCTAAAGCAGTGCAGGACCAGCAGACTTCACAGGGCTAAGTTTAGAAGTCAAGAGTATGTGTGTGCCCATAGCAGCCACTTTAAAATCTCTAAACAGGTAGTATCTCCAGTGGATTTGACCTTACAAGACCACCAGAGTTGTTTCTAAGGAGGTCCCAGTGCAAGCACCTGTCTCCCTTTAAGCACAGCTCTGTGGAGTTAGCCTGACCCTAGAACCTCATGCTACTCCAAAGAGCATTGCCTATTACCCTATGGCGATCTGACCATATGGCCCAAAACAAAAATATGCTGAATTTAAGCTTAACAACATTACATCCTGATACACTTTAACTTGACAATCTAAGAGAAAGTGCATTTATACAAGACCACAATCACAACATCAAAGGCCCACATAAATCAAGTTACAGGTTTTGTCACTAGACCAAACCAGAATAGTTTTGAAAATTAACTGCTTACAAACATTAAAAAAAAAAAAAAAAAAAAAAAAAAAAGGAAAATAGTTATTCTGTAGGATACATCAGGTATGACTCCTTTAATCTTGGCCATCATTCAACTTCATCTTGACCTTTAACTCTTTAAGTGCTTGTCAGAAGGACTTGTCATGAGATGCTTGGCCAAATATGACAGATGGCTTTATCTTTAACTTTGAAAAACAACCTTTTCCCCCTTTTGTAGATAAAGCGAGGCTTTGTCTCCCATTAGGCTTGTCCTTCTTCCAGCTTTTCTTTATTTTTTCTTTTCCCAAACTCTCCCTTCTCTTCAAGCCTGATCCTTAAGAGGTCTTTGGCTTGTCTACTTGCCTTAAGTGTTGAATTCTACTCTAAAGGTTCTTTCATGCTTTCTCTTTGGGGTCGCCATAACTGTACAGCTTTACATTCTCTGAGGTAACAACAGAGGACAGCAAATTAGGGGACAATATTAAAGAAGTTTACCTCATTGTTATACAATTTGTTTTTGATCAAGTGATTCAAATTAACAGACAATACCAAACTTTAATTGCTAAGCACAAGAACATATTAACTTTTGACTTACATTAAAGGTGGTAGCAACCAGAGTGTATTCAAATTTAAATCACATATTATAATCATTGATTTGAGTTTCAGCAGCATGAATGGGAATTTAAATATTTTATTATTTTTGGATTAACTTTAAGAAATAATTAAGAGCAATGTGTGAGTCATAATTAATTTTCAAAAATTTGAAGACAAAACATTTATTATTAGAGGACAAAAGTAAACTACTTTTTAGATGTTACCTCTTACATAAACTTGAATTTCAAACTTCAACACCCCTCACTAATCAGCCATCTGAAGAAAGGATATTGAACATAAGCAAATCCTCTTGGACGACGCGTGTAGAAATCAAGTGGAACATACACATCAACTATAGGACCATAACGACCAAATTCTCGTCGTAAATCTTCGGACCTAAAACATCATAAAAAGACCCCCAATTTTTATGTTCACTCCCTTAAAAGAATGTCTCTGTAAGAAATAGATAACTTTCTGTAATCTGTCATTTAACGAAAGGGACTGTGATGTATCCCCGGGTTACCTGAAACAGACAAGCTTTCTAAATCTCAACATCAAGAGCCAACTTTAAGAACATACAAAAAACAAAGGAAAGCTAAGATCCAAGATTCTGGAAGGTAATGCAGTTTGTAATAAAATCCATTATTATTTTACATTATAACAGGAAAACACATCTAAGGAAACTTGGTCACAGTTTACCTATTGTTTCTAACCACATCTTTTAATTTTTCGTAGAGGATACAGTAACATTAGGTTGTATTAAGTATCAGTGTTTTTTTTTTTTTTTTAACACTATCAAACCAACATTAGTAGTCTGAAAAATACCAATCACTTTCATCCCCAAAATTATAGAGACAGGGTTAGACACTTACTAGGAGGTAGACAAAAGTTGGAAAAATAAAAGGCACAAAAATATATGTAACTCCTTAAATAATAAAGGTCAAAATGACCTAAGGAGGTATTTTTCTGGACGCTAGAATACTGCTTACTTTCCTACTTAAAGTTAGGACAGAATAATGTAAATCACAAGGCTACCAAAATAAAACTGACTTTTGGGGGTGGGGGGTGTCAGAGTGATTGTGAAAACGCAGTCTCTCCTTGTGATAAGATCTGTTCCAAAAAATTCTGACGGCAACTACAAGCAATTAAGGGAATTGGTGAGAACAAAGGCACGGACTGGATTAATCCAACTTAGCTTATCAAGGCCCAAATGGTAGATGCTTCCTAAACCTCACTTCTCGAAGGGTGACCAGTTATATTTCCGGGAAATGAGAAGAGCTAGTTCGCAGGGTCAACTGGAATAATTTTACCTCCCAATTTTCGACATTCTCTTTCTCTAAACATCTCCAATGTTTTAAAAAATCACAAACGTAACACGACAAAAAAGGGGTAGCGAATGCTTCGCCATAACGCCCCTCCCCCGATCCCGTTATTTCGCTGCGATTTTTTAACTACGGGAAAAAAAAAAATCTCTGGGCCGAGGGGGCGTGTACCCCAAGGAACGTGAACTTCAAATCCACGGGGAGCGGATGTTCGGCCGCGGCGGGGGCTGGACGCGCCGAAAGGAAGCGGGGAGGAAGAGAGGCCGAGCTGCGGAGGGGGAGGGGCACCGAACTCGCGCCACGCGGTCCGCGTTCCCGGCGGCTGCCTGGGAGGACCAGGGGCGCCGCCCTCGCTCCCACGAGGCGGTTGAGCCGGCGACGCGGCCTAGTTGGGCCCGAAAGCCCGCGCGGGACCCGCCATCTTCGCGCTTCCCCTCCCCCGGCCCAGCGCGCCGCCGCCGCCGCACGGGTCCTCCCCAAGCGCCTGCGGCCTCCCGGGCTAGGCCCGGAGTACCTCCTCGTACATACCTGGTATCGTCGGCCACGTTCCTTACGAACAGAGACGTGTTGGGGGGGCGCAGGTAGCGGGACATGACGGCGACGTGAGTCTCGGCAGGGGCACTAACGGGCTCACTAAACCGTCCGCGGATCCGGCGGCGGATCCTCAGACGCTCAGCCAGAGGGCTCCGCTACGAAACCTCCTCTTCTCGCGAGACTTCACTCCCGCCTCCACCCCCCCCCTCCTACCTGGGCGCAACGCCTGGACCGGCAACGGTTCTTTCCCGCGAGATCACCCGACGTACGCCTGCGCAGGCGGGCGGCTAGGGTACGTGCGGCAGCCTCGGTCTCATTCATTGGCTTCTTGAGCCGTGTCTTTCCCCTCCCCCAAGCCCGCTCTTTCTTTCTTTGGTGCTTTATTTTCCCGCCCTTTTCTGCCTTGCAGCGGTTTTTCCTTTCCTTCCCCTCTCCACCCCAAGTCAGGAAACAGACGTTTTAACCCCTACGCCAAACTTTACAGTTATTGCCAACTTAGACGGAGTTTTAAACCTTAGACTTGAGAGAGACTGCCATACGGTTTCCTGTCTGGTCCAAGTAATGCCCTGGCTTTTATTAGACTGCTGATCAGCCGCTCGTATTGAGTATGAAAGGGAAGGAAGTGTGTGTCCTTGAGAGGAGGTGGGCCTGCCTCTCCAGGGCTTTCAGCACGCCATGGGTGCACTCCCAGAGGGCCTGTGCCAGGGCTGCCCCTCGCTCACACCCTTCTCACACCCTTTTTCCACCTGCCCACCCTGTTGCCTCTTGATCAAAGGCCCTTCTCAACCTTTTGATTGGACCGCAAACCTCACATTTTAGTCTCCGTTGTCATCCACAGCTAGCCCTTGTTGCTAACGGCCTGTGTCGCAATAGTCCTTTCAACTTTTTGGTCTCAGAATCTCTTTACGCCCTTAAAAATTATGGAAGACCCCAAAGGGTTTTGTTTGTGTGGGTTACAGTTAACTAATATTTACTGAACTAGAATTTATTTTTTTTTTTTAACGTTTATTTATTTTTGAAACAGAGAGAGAGCATGAACGGGGGAGGGTCAGAGAGAGAGGGAGACACAGAATCTGAAACAGGCTCCAGGCTCTGAGCAGTCAGCACAGAGCCCGAGGCGGCGGGGCTCGAACTCACAGACCGTGAGATCATGACCTGAGCCGAAGTGGGACGCTTAACTGACTCAGCCACCCAGGCGCCCCTACTGAACTAGAATTTAAAACAGAGGAAATTTTACGGCGCATTAACACACAAGCACACAGCCCACTGCCCTTCATCACGCATCCTGTGGCCCCCGGGAAGCTCCGCTCTCTGCTTGTGAAAGACTGTGCAAATGAAAAAGATAAATAATGTTTACTATAGTTTTGATCCCTTGAAAGGGTCCTGGGGACCCCTACCAGACATTGAGAGCCACTCCCTGCTCTATCAGACTCAATTTTTGGAGATGAGGGATCACTTATTAAAATGCCTCTGGCATGTAGCATAATGTCAAACAGATAGCAGGAACTCAAGTACTGTTTGATTATATGAACTTTTATTTTATAAAAGGCAATAAAAGCATTATTTTTGCTTCAATCCAAAGCAGTTACGTGACAAGGGTGGTGATGGTCGGCTCTGCTCTGTAGCAGAGCTATTGTTTTCCTGCACTTACGTTTTCCAAGAAGCTTTGGACACAGTTTGTTAAAACACTTATTAATTACGCATTATGTGTCAGACATTGTGCTAGATGCTGGAAATTCAGGGCTGAAAAACATGGAACTTAACGTTTTCATAGAAAACAAAACAAGGGGTGCCTGGCTGGCTCGGCTCATTGAGCATCTGATGCTTGATTTTGGCTCAGGTGGTGATCCCAAGGTCAAGGGATTGAGCCCCTCATCAGGCTCCATGCTGACTGTGGAGCCTGCTTAAGATTCTCTCTGTCTTCCTCTGCCCTTCTCCCTTGCTTGCGCGCGCGCGCGCTCGCGCACACACACACACACACACACACACACACACACTCTCTCTCTCTCTCTCTCTCTCTCTCTCTCTCTAAAAAGAAAGAAAGAAAGAGTAGAGAAAAAAAATATTCAAAAATTATTAAGATGACAGACAATAGCGGAGCACTAAGCCAAGTGCAGGGTTTTGTTTTTTTTTTTTTTAATGTATTCATTTTTTGAGCGAGAGATGGAGATAGAGCACGAGTGGGGGAGGGGCAGAGAGAGAGAGGAGGAGACAGAATCCCAAGCAGGCTGCAGGCTCTGAGCGGTCAGCACAGAGCCCGACGCAGGGCTCGAACCCACAAACTGTGAGATCGTGACCTGAGCCGAAGTCAGATGCTTAACCGACTGAGCCCCCCGGGCGCCCCCAAGTGCAAGGTTGTTTTGAGTGTGGTGCCCTGTGTAACTGCACAGGTGGCATATGCCCATGAAGGCTGTTCTAAATGTTAGCCATTACTGTCATTACTCATAATGTTTGAGAAATAATAGGAGCAGGTGAGGTGTAAGTATTTACTAACTGGAATTGCTTTCGGCTTCATATACCAAGTGCCCCTTTGATCTTTTGTGTTTTAGAATCCCAGAGCCTCAAAAAAGATGCTGTTGGGAAAAGCAGAGAAAGCCAGCGTCTTTCAGCCAGCAGGAGCTTGAGGTGGACGGTTTGCCATAAAAGCACCACATTTCACTCCGAGCACACAATACCAGGACTGGTCATTTTTCCAAAGACCAAACGTTAATCTCGGAAAATGGTCTGTCAGCACTGTGCTGCTTCTTTTTTTTAAAAAAAAATTTTTTTTTTCAAACGTTTATTTATTTTTGGGACAGAGAGAGACAGAGCATGAACGGGGGAGAGGCAGAGAACGAGGGAGACACAGAATCGGAAACAGGCTCCAGGCTCTGAGCCATCAGCCCAGAGCCCGACGCGGGGCTCGAACTCACGGACCGGGAGATCGTGACCTGGCTGAAGTCGGACGCTTAACCGACTGCGCCACCCAGGTGCCCCAACACTGTGCTGCTTCTTGAGGAAATTATGTTTTATTGGGATTTATGTCAGAAAACCACTTTCCTTGGGTAGTATTCTCAGAACCACACAAAGAAGACCAAAACGTACAATAATACAGCTATGAATTTCCTTGATCCTGAGACTGCTCTTTCTTGATTTACGGGCCGTAGCACAGATGTCATGCCTGAGTGAGTTGTGCTATTTGCTAGAGGGAGACTCACAAACGCAAAATCCAGGTGCTAAGGCCTTGGAATGATGAGCCTGTCTCCATCAGCAGAACCCAAACCTTGAGTCAATATATCAAGATTAACTTTACTGGGATAACCGTTGAATTCAGATGATTGTCACAGACAGTGCTTAGCACTGGGCCTCTGTCTCCATGGGCAAACAGTCAATTAGAAGCATGCTTTTTAAATTTATTTCATAAGACATGCCTGATTTTCCTATAAGCCTTCTCACTAATGAGTAGGCAACAGACCAAGTTCCCCAGACTGAGGAAGATTTAAACATTCCTTATTTGTGGGTTGGGAATTTTGGAGCACACGCATTATGTACACATTATCGATTTACTTGTGTTCAGGTTCTTATAACCTCTGGCTCTCACTAGTTCTGCTCTGAGGGTGAAGACACTGTGAATATGCACATGTGTTCATCATATTCCTTAGATAATCTATTAGCACATAGGTTGCTACCTTGAATTTGCTTAAGGTAAGAAAAAATTACTTGGTATATCTTGGCCTCATTTTAATATCTTAAAATAACATTTTTTGTAGTTATAAGTGTCCAGCATGTATTTAAAAAATTTCCGAGGGGCGCCTGGGGGGCTCAGTCGGTTGAGTGTCCAACTTCAGCTCAAGTCGTGATCTCGAGGTTCATGGGTTCGAGCCCCACATTGGGCTCTGCACTAACAGCTCGGAGCCTGGAGCCTGCTTCAGATTCTGTGTCTCCCCCTCTCTCTGCCCTTCCCCTGCTCATACTCTCTGTCTCTCAAAAATAAATAAACATTAAAAAAATTTTTTTTTTTTAATTTCCAAAATCATTTCTTTACTATAAAGAAAACAGGGCACCTGGGTGGCTCCAGTCGGTTAAGTGTCCGATTATTGGTTTCGGCTCAGGTCATGATCTCGTGGTTCCTGAGTTCGAGCTCCACAGCACAGAGTTCGGGCTCTGTGCTGGCAGTGCGGAGCCTGCTTAGGATTCTCTCTGTCTCTCTCTCTAAAAATAAAATAAATAAACTTAAAAAAGTATTAAAAATGAAAACAAATATCACCTGTGATCCTACAACTCAGAATTCATTACTATTAACACTTTTATGCATTCTATGCATGTATCTAATTGTTAAAATTGGAGTCATACTGTATAGTTTCATAACATGGGTTTTTTTTTTTCCACCAGATAGATTATAAAGAATATCTTCCCTGGCCATTAAATAGTTTTAATAAATACAGTTTTTAATAGCTGCTGTAGCAAGTATAAATTGGGTTCAATTGCCGGTAACAGAAGCCTGAAATAATCTTGATGATGATAGCTAACACTTATTGAGCACTTCAATGCCAGGCACTTTTCTCACAGAAAAGCAAAGAAAAAAACTCACATAGTAGAATGTTACAGTTTTAGCAGCCATTTAACTCATGATTTTCAATTATATGGTTTTTTTTATTGTTTAACTTTTTTTTTATTTTTAAAAATTTACATCCAAGTTAGTTAGCATATAGTGAAGCAATGATTTCAGGAGTAGAATCCTTAATGCCCTTTACCCATTTAGTCCATCCCCCCCCCAATCCCTCCCGTAACCCTAAGTTTGTTCTCCATATTTATGAGTCTCTTCTGTTTTGTCCCCCTCCCTGTTTTTATATTCTTTTTGTTTCCCTTCCCATATGCTCATCTGTTTTGTCTCTTAAAGTCCTCATATGAGTGAAGCCATATGACTTTTGTCTTTCTCTGACTAATTTCACTTAGCATAATACCCCCCAGTTCCATCCACGTAGTTGCAAATGGCAAGATTTCATTCTTTTTGGTTGCCGAGTAATACTCCATTGTAATATATATCCCACATCTTCTTTATCCATTCATCCATAGGTGGACATTTGGGCTCTTTCCATATTTTGGCTATTGTTGATAGTGCTGCTATAAACATGGGGGTGCCTGTGTCCCTTCGAAACAGCATACCTGTATCCCTTGGATAAATGCCTAGTAGTGCAATTGCTGGGTCCTAGGGTAGTTCTATTTTTAGTTTTTTGAGGAACCTCCATACTGTTTTCTAGAGTGGCTACACCAGCCTGTATTCCCACAAACAACGCAAAAGAGATCCTCTTTCTCCGCATCCTCACCAACATCTGTTATTGCCTGAGTTGTTAATATTAGCCATTCTGACAGGTGCAAGGTGGTATCTCATTGTGGTTTTGATTTGTATTCCCCTGATGATGAGTGATGTTGAGCATTTTTTCATGTGTTGGTTGGCCATCTGGATGTCTTCTTTGGAGAAGTGTCTATTCATGTCTTTTGCCCATTTCTTCACTGGATTATTTGTTTTTTGAGTGTTGAGTTTGATAAGTTCTTTGTAGATTTTGGATACTAACCCTTTATCTGATATGTCATTTGCAAATATCTTCTCCAATTCTGTCGGTTGCCTTTTAGTTTTGCTGATTGTTTCCTTCGCTTGCAGAAGCTTTTTATTTTGATGAGGTCCCAGTAGTTCATTTTTGCTTTTGTTTCCCTCCAGAGACGTGTTGAGTAAGAAGTTGCTGCGGCCAAGGTCAAAGAGGTTTTTGCCCGCTTTCTCCTTGAGGATTTTGATGGCTTCCTGTCTTACATTGAACTCTTTCATCCATTTTGAGTTTATTTTTGTGTATGGTGTAAGAAAGTGGTCCAGGTTCATTCTTCTGCATGTCGCTGTCCAGTTTTCCCAGCACCACTGGCTGAAGAGGCTGTCTTTAGTCCATTGGATATTCTTTCCTGCTTTGTCGAAGATTAGTTGGCCATCCATTTGTGGGTCCATTTCTGGGTTCTGTATTCTATTCCATTGATCTGAGTGTCTGTTCTTGTGCCAGTACCATACTGTCTTGATGATTACAGCTTTTTAGTATAGCTTGAAGTCTGGGATTGTGATGCCTCCTGCTTTGGTTTTCTTTTTCAAGATTGCTTTGGCTATTCGGGGTCTTTTCTGGTTCCATACAAATTTCAGGATTATTTGTTCTAGCTCTGTGAAGAATGCTGGTGTTACTTTGATAGTGATTGTGTTGAATATGTAGATTGCTTTTGGGTAGTATCAACATTTTAACAATATTTGTTCTTCCTATCCAGGAGCATGGAATCTTTTTCCATTTCTTTGTGTCTTCTTCAATTTCTTTCATAAGCTTTCTATAGTTTTCAGTGTATAGATTTTCACCTCTTTGGTTAGATTTATTCCTAGGTAGTTTATGGTTTCAATTATATGTTTTTTAGAGTCACATATATGAACCCATTTAATCCTCACACTAAACTTACAGGCTACATTACTATTATCCTTTCCATTTTTTGATGGGGAAGCAGATTTACAGAGTGGGCTAAACAAATTAGGAGTTTCACTTATATACTTATTTTTTTGTATAATTACAAGTCAGAAATAAGGAGTCCAGGACTGGTATGGCAGCTTTGAGATATGCAGGCTCCTCCTTCTTTCTTTCTTCTCCATTAACCCCAGTACTGGCTTCTGTACTCAAATTGCTGCATGGTCACAAGATGGCTGCTGGAGCTGTAAGCATCATGTCTATATCCCAGAAAAAAAAAGGAAAGGACAAAGTTCAAAAGGCATATGCTAGCTAAGTCACCACCCGCCCCCAACACCCAAGGTACTTTTGTTAAACCTGTTCGAGCAATTCCCACTTATACTTAATTGGCCAGAACTGAGTCTCATAGCCAACCTTTTCCTCAAGGGAGGCTAACCATTGTTACTGTCTACAAAATCAGAGTCTGTAAGGACAAGGGAAAGAAAAGATTTTGTCAACATGATAAAAGGCTTCATTTGAGGGAGGTATTATGACTCTGACCATTATATAGATGAAGAAACCGAGACTTTGAGACACTGTGATGCTCTCTGACAATATATAAGGCTTACAGGATAAAAGATAATTTAAGATACCTCCTGTGTTTTCGAGGGGTTCAAGGGGTACAGCAAAGTACACGGTATTTGTAAAATTGAATTTCAGGTTAGTTTTATATTGTTCGTAATTCATTTGTCTCAATTTTGATCAGATTAGTCTATGTCAGCTAAGCTGCTCAACAGTAACTATCCAATCCCAGAGATAGGATAGGCCAAGTCCTAAAGGCTGTTGCCGACTTGTTTATAGTTATGTATTTTATGAGTGTCGCGGACTATAGTCAGAGGTTGTTCGAAACACACAAAGTAAGCAAACAGTCAACTTGACTGGGCCATGGGATGCCAGACATTTGATCAAACATTATTCTGGGTGTGTCTATGAAGGTGTTTTTGGATGATCTCATCCAACATTTGAATCCCATAGACTGAGTAAAGCAGATTGTCCTCCCTAATGTGGACGGGCCTTTATCCACTCAATGCAAGACTGAAATAGAACAAAAAATTGGATGAGAGGAAATTTTGCCTCCCTGTCTGATTGAGCTAGGACATTTGTCTTCTTGGGCTCTTAGATTGGAACTTATAACATTGGCTCTTGTAGATCTCCAGTTTGCTAATTGCAGATTTTGAGACTTCTCAGTCTCTGTAATCAGGTGAGCCAATTCCATACAATAAGTCTCTCTATATGAATGAACAAAAGAATGAATGAATGGATAAATAAACACCCATATCCTAGTGGTTCTATTTCTCTGGAGAACCCTAACACACATGGCTGTATTATAATTTGTTTATCCATTCACCAATTGCTGGACATTTGGATTATTTCTGGCCATTATGAATGAAACTTCCATGAACATCTGTGCACAGGTCTTTATATATATGTGTGTGTGTGTGTGTGTGTGTGTGTGTGTGTGTTTTCAGTTCTCATGAGTAAATATCTAGAAATGGAATTGCTAGGTTAGGTTAACTGTTGTGTCCTCCAGGAAGAAGATACCAAGATGGGTGAGAAATGCAAGAGATTACTTGGTGTTAATGTCTGTGAAATAAAAAGGGGGGAAGGGAGTAAGAGAGGGCAGGGGAGGTCTTCAGACCGGATCTCACCCTGTGAAAGGAGAGGCGGAAGGAGAAAGATCGATTAGGAAGAACCTCATACTGCAGCGCAGCTCTGAGAAAGTTTTACCAACTCATCACCCCTTGAGGGGTCCTTTGTTGGACAGAAACGGCCGGGCCCTAGGATCCCCACTGTGCTCAGTCTTTGGTTGGGTCTGCCTGGGAAGAGCATGGCCTCGGCTCAAATGTTGCAGTGGATCCTGAAGGCTCTGTGGCCGAGACCGCAGGCTAACTACAGCCTTTGGGGGGATAGAGTCACCCCTGATGGAAGATGTAAGTGGCACGCTTCCACGGCGGTCAAAGTTCAAGCCTTGCTCCAGGCAGATCCCCTTCTCTGTGCATTACTGAGGAGCAGCTCCATTATGGGTCCCATGAGTGCCTCTTACTAAGAGGAAAACTCAGAAGAGGGAGGCTATTGTGATGGACAATAGCCCCTGTAGCTGCAGCTGGTCTTAGGCCACAGCTGGTACTCCTACTCTGTTTTCCTCCTCCTCCTCTTCCTCACTAGCGCTTCTGCAAGTCCTGACGCATGCCCAGTGGCGGTCTGAGCTCCTGGTCACCATGCCTTTCTCAGGCCAGGGTGACAGCACTTGTCCCTTCACAGTACAACTGTTAAGGGATGTCCAGAGGGATCTAACTAGATCACCTGGGTTCCACACATATTCCTCCCAACCCCCATGGTGGGACAATAATAACCCCACCTCTTCCTACTGATGTACTTTAAAATGGTTAACATGGTAAATTGTTATATGATGTGTATTTCCCCACATTAAAGAAAAACACCAGGCTATAAAAATAGAAAAGACTTTAATCATTCAGTAAAATGCTGGATCTTTGCATTTACCCCCCCCCCCAAGGGGGGGGGGTGGAGGGGGCGGGGGGGGGGGGGGGGGGGGGGGTCCGGGGGTGAAGCGTCCGACTTCAGCTCAGGTCACCATCTCGCGGTCTGTGAGTTCGAGCTCCGCGTCGGGCTCTGGGCTGATGGCTCAGAGCCTGGAGCCTGCTTCCGATTCTGTGTCTCCGTCTCTCTCTGCCCCTTCCCCGTTCATGCTCTGTCTCTCTCTGTCTCAAAAATAAATACACGTTAAAAAAAATTTTAAATAAAAAAAACTCACCGCGAGAGGAATGTCATTGCATATCCAACGTTTTGTACATTTTGGTTGGGACACATTCCTAAGTGTTGACTTGGTGGGTCAAAGAATATGAATTTTAAGAACTTAATATATATGATCAAAATACGCTTTGGAAAGATTCTACCAATTCACCCTCCTTATTCGTTCAAGAAACTTACAATAAATATGTGTGGGGTTTATACTCTGTGCTGCTGGGATACACTGGGATGTATCTGAAGAATAAGCTACAGTTCTTAGGGCTTTGAAATCTAACTGGGTGATACAGTCATGTAACCAGTAACAAGAAGGCATGACAGATGTAAATTTAGGGCGACCCGGGACATGAGCAGGAGGACTTAATTCAGCCCTGGTTATGAAGGGAGGTGATGCCTAGGAAACCCAGGTTTCTCAGCCTGGGCCAGCCACCCTCTCCAGTGCTGGACAGAACCTTAAAAAAGAAGTTGCCATTTTTAGAAATGAAAACTTTTACTTCCCTTTCTTTTAAACATTTTTAAAAAAGCTTATTTAAGTCATCTTTACACCCAACGTGGAGTTCGAACTCAGGACCTCAAGATCAAGAGTAGCACGCTCTTCCGACTGAGCCAGCCAGGCGCCCCAAAACTTCTACTGCTTAAAACCATGTTTATTTGATTGCTAGCGAAGATGGTTTTTCTCACGTTCATTGACCGCTTATTTATTTCTGTTTCTTCTTTTGCCCATTTCCCCATTGGGATATAAAGGTTTATCTTAGGATTTTGAGGAGTTCTTTTTACTGTGAGGACGCTTCTGTTCCAGTTATCTTCATGGCAAATATATTCTGCTGATTTGTAGTTTGCTTTCAAATCTCCTGCAGGGTGGTTTTTAAAAACAGCTTTATTGAGGTTTAATTTATATACTATACTTCAGTGATTTTTAAAAAATGTTTATTTATTTTGAGAGAGAGTGCACGAGCAGGGGAGGGGCAGAGAGAGAGAGAGGGAGAGAGAGAGAATCTTAAGCTTCACACCCAGTGAGGAGCCCAACCTGGGGCTCGATCTCATGACCATGAGATCATGACCTGAGCCGAAATCAAGAACTGAACACTTAACCGACGGAACCACCCAGACGCCCCTTAAAAATAAAATAGTTAAAAAAAAATTTTTTTTTTATGTTTATTTATTTTTGAGAGAGAGAGACAGACAGACAGACAGACAGAGCATGAGTGGGGATGGCGCAGAGAGAGAAGGAGACACAGAATCTGAAGCAAGTTCCAGGCTCCCAGCTGTCAGCACGGAGCCCGATGTGGGTCTCGAGCCCACAAGCAGCAAGATCATGACCTGAGCCGAAGGAGATTGCCTAACCAACTGAGCCGCCCAGGCGCCCCATAAATACAATCTTAAAAAAATAAAGACAGCCTCCACCCACTGGAAAAAAAAAGTAAAATTTAGGAGCACCTGGCTGACTCAGTAGGAAGAGCGTGCTAATTTTGATCTCGGGGTCGTGGATTTGAGCCCCGCATTGGGGGTAGAGATTACTTAAATAAAACTTGAAAAATAAAATAAAATAAAATTTGTAGTTTGTATGTGTGTGTATATATATATATATATATATATATATATGCATGTATGTACATGTATTTATTTATGTATATATGTGTACATATGTAATATAGAGTTTGTGTATATTATCACTATGGCGTATAAATATATGGTAACAAAGAATTGTGTAGGGAGTTTTTTTTAAACACATATGCACATACATATATACACTCATTGTGTGTAATTATAGTTTTCTTGTTATTTTGGGGCTCAAATTATTGCAGAGATTTAAAAAATACCAGTTAACAAGCGTATTAATGTTCTTCTTGGAACCATATTTCATAACCACTTGTTACTTATTTCTGTATCTGGAACATGAGAAGAGGCCCACGATTATGGGGAAAAATCGCATTAGGTTTATTTTTCACATGGAGAGAACTTAGGCACAAAACGCAAAGACACAGAGATTTAATTATTTACTCTTACTGTACTCACGACTATGTGACTTGGTGACCGGCCAGCCTGCTGGCATGTGGGAGGATCAGGTGACTTGGAGCTCTCAGTGAAAACTTCAAGGTGTTACTGGGTTCTGATTTAGGGCAAGATGACCTCTGCCCATCTTTTGACTTTCCTGTCTCCTGGCTCCTATGCACAGTGTGTCCCACTTTAGAGCATCTGTTTCTTTCTCTTTTTCCTTTCTTGAAGTCTGACGCTTTCTAGAATCCTCTTTGCTCACTGATAACTGTTGGAATGGAATAACTTCTGGACCATTCCCGCTTTTATTTGTTTCTTAAAAAAATTTTTTTTAGTGGGTTCTACACCCAACCTGGGGCTTGAAGTCCCAACCCCTAGGTAAAGCATCACATGTTTTGCCAACTGAACTGGCCAGGTGCCCCTGGACCATACCCATTTTTATTTAATTATTTCTTTATTAAAGAATTTTTTTGAAATGTGTATTTATTTTTGAGAGGGAGGGAGGGGCAGAGAGAGAGGGAGACCCAGAATCCGAAGCCGGTTCCAGGCTCTGAGCTGTCAGCACAGAGCCTCGTGCAGGGCTCGAACACACGAACCGCGAGATCCTGACCTGAGCGAAAGTCAGACACTCAACCGACTAAGCCACCCAGGCGCCCCACCATACCCATTTTTAATGGGCATTTCAGCTTAGTTCCTTGCCCTGATGATCAAAACATAATCACCTCTAGCTGTGCTCCTTATGGGTTCAACTCTCTCCTGGTATCCAGTCTTCTTTTTCCCAATCTTGCCATACCCACGAGACGGCGGGGCGGGGCGGGGGGGGGGGGGGCAGGCATATCCCTCAGGTTTGTCTTTGTCTCCTGGACTTTCACCCTGTGAAGTACGTATTATTATCCTTATTTTTGGTTGAGGAAGCTGAGGCTAAGAGAAGACAAGGGGTTTCCCCAAGATCCACAGGCTGAAACTGGGTAGACATTTGCTGTTCTTATTTCCTGTTCGGGGGATTCCCGACTTTATGTGTCTCACTGAGAAGGAAAACCTGCCTCACAGTTTAGATGCTATAGAAGCGGACGCTTTTTCCCCCAGCCTCCCTTGCAGCTAAGGTGTGAACCTGCGATCTAGGCTTAACCTATCACATAGCTCTTTTCAGGATTTGGATAGCCTGGGCTGGAGTCACAAAGAAGCAGGGACCGCAGAGAACTCTCCTTGGTGGCTGTGGTGGTCACAAGAGTGGCAGGAACCAGTGCCTGGCCAGTCATCAGCACTCCAGGATGGGCAGCTCCTCTGATTTAAGTGTGGCGTTGGAGCCCTGGGGTTCAAACCCTAAGCATCATGGGGGTTTTGGGATGAGTGGGGTCTCTATGGCTGGGCTGGGCATGGAGGAAGGGGATGCTATGGGCTGTCAACTTTTTTTTTATTGTTTATTTATTTTTGAGAGACAGAGAGATACATGGCATGAGCCGGGGAGGGGGAGAGAGAGAGAGGGAGACACAGAATCCGAAGCAGGCTCCGACGTGGGGCTCGAACCCACGAACCGCGAGATCATGACCTGAGCCGAAGTCAGACGCTCAACGGACTGAGCCACCCAGGCACCCTGTGGGCTGTCATCTTTTAATGGGCCATATCATTTTGGGTAATGAGCATCTTACTGTCAACTTGGATAGAACGAAGACAGAGAATCTTCCCCCAAATTTCAGGATTGCCTAAATGCTCTGATACCCAAGTACAATTCTGAGAAGGATGCGGGCCTCTATGCAACTAGGATTATATTTTCCCATCCTGATAAGTAAGAGTTCAGAGCCAGCTATACTTTGGTGTAGAAAAATAAGGAAACAGTTTGTATCTTGCATCCAAGTACTAGGGAGCATAAAATATTAGCTGTACTTGGGAAATAATGCACACATGTTCTTAATTTTACTTAGATCTCAGCTTGTGTCCACCCTCATCATCACGCCCACAGTGACTTGACCATTCGTAGCGAGAGGGAAAACTGGGTCTGGGTCTGAAACTTGGGCATTTGCTCATTCAGATGTCTTCTAGTTCTATTGAGCGATGTCGAATCAAAAGACAGCGTCTGTGAAAGAGCAAACACTTCACCTCTGCTGGACCGTGACTCTCACATCGACCCTCTTTGGGAATGCAATGCGTGATCCATTGGGAAAGATCCCCAGCAAGCTGGAGACGTGAGAGGGAAGGAAACAAGGGTTGATGATGATAAGCGAGTGTCTCAAAGGCTACCAATTGTATGGAATAAACTCTCGGATCTGGGGTCTTGAGGGTGAGGAGGAAAGCACAGCAGTGCCCTTAGGGAGGCCCAAAGAAGCAGGGACCACAAGGAATTCTCCTTGGTGGCTATCGTCATCATAAGAGAGGCACAGGAGTTTAGTTGGAGCCCAAAAGACTAATACACTTTAAAAGTCAGAGAATGCAAACAGCTAAATAGGTGTCGCTATAGGAACTGCTGCTACTTTCATATCCTAAAAAGGACCCAAGCCATCACCCCTATTTGACAGATGAGAACACTGAGGCCCACGGAGAGGCAAAAACATCTGTAGTTAGTGACAAGATCGGGATGGAAATTGGCGGGTGCCGACTTTCCTTCCAGTGTGTTTATGCTGCATCGCTGCCGTTTCCAGCTAACTGAATGTTGTAATTACTTACACTTGTTCACTGATGTCCCAAGAGTGTCAGGATTGTGGGGGGATTCCAAAGCATACAGCAGGCGAGATGGACAGTGGAGTTAAAAGAGAATGAACTTTGGAGTCAGAGGTGGGTCTGAATTCTTGTCCCAGCCACTTTCTAGCGGAATCCTGGGCAGTTTCCTCAATATCCCTTATTTGAAGGATAAAGATGATAATCACAGGATTTCCTCGGGTTTAAATATATGTATGCTAACCATGAGTAAGAGTTAATCCTTGAGAGTACTTTGTTCAGTATCGTTATTAATGTAGTTTTATCTCTGCTGGTAGGGACCCATGGTAGGGAAACAATGGATATTAAGAAAATAAAAAATGAAACATTAAATATTTATAAGACTGAAGAGTATCATCAAGGTTGCCATGTATGGATGTTTAGGTTATATACCACCCAACACAGGGGTATAGTGTACACAGAGTATAATGTGAATGGTGACCTCTGGATTTGCTCAGTGTGCAACCTGAACAGTCATGGTGGTGGCCCCAAGGATAACATATGATTAATGGTCTTCATTTAATAATGGGATGTTTTGTAACAAGGAGAGCAGAAAGCAGTTAAAGAATTTTATGGTTGGAAGGTCCCTTGGAGATTATATGGTTCCACTTCCTCATTTTTCAGATGTGGAAACTGAGATCCAGAGAGGGAAAGGGACAGGCATCATCCAGGGCAGAACTGGGATAAGAATCATGTCTCTAGGTTCTTTGGTAATTGCCCTTTGTGTTTGTGAATAATTTTCTTTGTTGGTAAGAGTTAGTATTCTGCACCATATTTTAAAACTTCCACAGAGAAAGAAGATCTGTGGCTGTTTTGCGTCTTCTAAACTTTGTTCAGAATAGACTCAGGAGGGCTCAGCAGAAATTTATTTAGTTCTGGGTCCTTGCACTTCAGTGTCTTGGAAGTTTCCTCAGGCCAAAAAATCCCTATTGAGCAACACCCCTTGCAAGCACTTTGTTTGCTTCTGTTTTTGACTTGATATTAGTTGGCAAGCTGTGTAGTTTACTAACACCCTCGACTAGGTTGTTGTTAGCTTGGTATTAACTCAAGAACAGTGTCTCTGGAGGCCAAGTGAACTCCTTTAAAGTCTGCTGTGCAGAGTTGACAAATTACTTCAAATTATAATTCAAAATCAGGGGTGCCTGGGTGGCTCCGTCGGTTAAGCGTCCGACTTCAGCTCAGGTCATGATCTTGCGGTTCGAGGGTTCGAACCCTGCGTTGGGCTCCACGCTGACAGCTCAGAGCCTGGAGCCTGCCTTGAATTCTGTCTCCCTCTCTCTGCCCCTCCCCCACCAGGCTCTGTCTCTGTTTCTGTCTCTCTCTCAAAAATAAACATTAAAAAATTAAAAGAAAATAAACGGAGTATGGAGAAATTATGAAAGGGAGTTTGGTCTAGCTTAGCAGGTCCTTAAACCTAGGCTGCGGGGTTTGACTACTCCTCTGAAAGTTTTCTGTCTGTAGCTTTCTCAAAAAGATGCTCCTCGTTGCCCACTTCTCCAATCCCTGGGGCAGGACTTGGGTTAGGAGCCCTCCTTCCTTCCCAGTGCCGCTTCTGAACCATTTCTAGCATGAAGGCCTTGTTCCTACCGCTATCCTATCAGCCAGTTCACGCACCTCTGCCCTGTCCTCTTCCTAGGTTATTTCCTCTCATCCATTGCAGATTTTTTGGAGGTGGTATCATCCAGAATGTAGGCTTGAGGAGTCCGGTATTCCCGGGCTCTGGTTTCAGGCATGCCGCTTTGTAGCTATGTGATCTTGGGCAAATTACTTAATATCTGAACTTCCCTTGCCTTGGATGTAAAATGGGATAGAAATAATACCTTGGCATTCCATGCTCACTCAGCTAGAAAGTAAACAAATAATCATCAATCGGTGTAGATTCTGTGAAGGGCTTGAGGTAGAGAATAAAGAGGGCTTACATCGGGGAGGGGGTCTGGAGAGGGGGGGGGGTGCCATTTAAGCCGAGACCTGAAGAAAGAAAAGAAAGATTAAATGGGATGAAGATACGTGTGAATACTCAGCACAGTGCTGGCCCACGGTAGGCACTCGATAAACGTTAGTGATGATTACTTCTGTTGGTGTTGCTGTATTGGGCACCTGGCTCTGAGCCTCCTTCTGCGTCTTCAATGTCTATGCAGATGGCCCATTCCACATCCACCCTGGTAGCTCCTTTCTCTTTTCCCCACTTTCTTGAACTTTATTATTATTTTTTTTTAATTTTTAATGTTTTTATTTATTTTTGAGACAGAAAGAGACAGAGCATGAGCAGGGGAGGGGCAGAGAGAGGGGGAGACACAGAATCCGAAGCGGGCTCCAGGCTCTGAGCCATCAACACAGAGCCCGACGCGGGGCTTGAACTCACGGAGTGGGAGATCATGACCTGAGCTGAAGTCGGACGCTCAACCGACTGAGCCACCCAGGCGCCCCACTTTCTTGAACTTTATTAAAGAAAAAGTAATGACGGTCAATCTCTAGAACATCCTCAATTTTCCGGGATCCCTCCCTGGAAAAGGTGGCATTGGGTTTCCAAATGCATGCCAGAGTGTACGTGATTCCCAGTTGCACGAAGTAGGTGAAAAGCTGAAATCCTAAAATGTTCATCCTCCAACTTTCCCTGGTCTTGGTTTGTCTTCCCGCTGCCACCGGCCCCCCCACCCCCCACCTTACTGCCCCCACTTTGGTCTCTGGATCCACAAGAATCACCTGAACAGCTGCTATGATTTCATGAATTTTTGTCTGTAGCTCTCTGAGCTCTTCCAGGTGCAGAGATAGCAGAATTTGAGCAGCTTTCCTAAGAACTGCACTTCCTGTTCTGAGATAGTCTTATCTAAGGCGCCAGGCAAGCCCTCTTTTGTTTGATTTGCTTTGGCAACCGCATCCTGCCGTCAGGAGCTGTAAATCGCCTTAAGCACGACCAGGTCGTCACCCTGACTTCCCCAAGAAGGTTAACCGAAGCCATGGCACCAGCCCGAAAACCAGAGTTATTTACATCCAGACTGATGGATGGTTCTGCATTTTTCGTTGCACCACCAATACGTTTTGCATTATCTGGTACCAAGTTCTTGAATTTTTCAGCATTATCTCCGTGTTCAAATCGGACAGCTAACCCAGGAAGGCAGTCTGTTGCTTCTTGGCGATCTTGAATCTTGAAAGGACAGTTAACATCTCTGAAACACTTTTCAGAGACACTGGGCCAGTCTCCCCTGTGGATGCTTCTTAAATTACTTCTGTCTTCGATCCTGTAGTGTCTGATTTCCTGGTCTTTGGGCTAACTAATAAAGTTTCTGAATCGTGTATCGTCTTTGCAGTTGAAGCTGGCATGCTTGCGGCATGGTCCTAGCTCCTCGCTCTTTTACCTTGGGCTTCTGCCGGTGACGGGAGAGGTGAAGAGGAGTGGGCAGCACAGGCCGCCAGTGACACGGCAAGGGCAACCTGCTAGTCCTGTGACCCTCAATACCAGTGACTTTTACCTCTGCTTCCCCTAAGTGGCTACACCCTGCACCTTGCCTCACCTAGGACTCTCTCATTTCTTAACTCTTAAATTCAGGTCTTGAGCCTTAAAGGCTCCGTAGGGGAGACAAAGCTTCACCCCCATTCCATCTGGGTTTCCGGCCAGACCTGAGAATTAAGTTGACCAAAACAGATTAGCAGGAGAAAGGCACGTGGATGTTTACGTGGCCATGGGAGCCCCCAGAGGAAAATGAAGATCCAAAAAGCAGAAAGGCTTACGTACCAGGTTGAGCAAAGGGAGACAGTTGTGGAAAAGTAACTGAAATATATGGGGGGGGGGGGGCCAAGGGAAGGTAAGAATTATTTTGACAAGGTCTGTTTGGACAGAATTACTCCCCATCCTTGGTGATCAGAATTTTTCTTTCCTCCTGGCGTAGGAGGACATCTTTCACATGGGAATTTTATCTCCTGCTTTCAGAAAGAAAAGGGCGGTGGGGGGGGGGGGCGCGGAGCAGACTCTCCTTTGTACCTTCTGGTTTTCAAGTGTCTTTAGCTTAAAATAATCCTATGCCAAAGTGGCGTATACTGGGGTGGCGTATTCTGCCACTTTTCAGCTCTGTCTGGACAAGACCTTTTGATTAGGGTTATTCATGGAAGTGAAGCAAACAGAGAAAGGCGGCCACATCTCCAGGTGTGGATTGTCAAAGGACCCCCAGAGCTGTCCCACACAGCCTGTGCTGCCCGGAAGGCAACTGACACACGTCCAAAATAAAACTCACCACCTTCCCCCTGAAATCCACTTCTCTTCCTGCGTTCCCTACCCAGTTCATCTGACTACCAATCTGCTCACAGAAATCAGTGTGTGAACGCTCGACTTCTGTCCTTTGTTTGCCCTTCCCCTAAAGACGTAATCAATCTCTAATCAATCGCCGCCCCTGGCAAAAGATATGTTGAAGTCCTAACTCCCAGAACCTCAGAATGTGACCTTGTTTGGAAAGAGGGTCATCGTGGGTATGATTAGTTAAGAGGAGGTCATGTTGGAACAGGGTGGGTCCTTGATCCGATACACCCGGTGTCCTTGTAAGAAGAGGATGTGAAGAGACAGCCACACAGGGAGACACCACGGGACTACAGAAGCAGAAACTAGAGTAGGCAGTTGATGGCCACCTCCAGAAACTAGGGAGAGGGAAGGAAGATCCTACCCAGCTCTTGGAGGGAGCATGGCCTGGCTGACGCCTCGCTTTCGGATGTCCAGCCTCCAGAACCGTGAGATAATACGTATCTGTTATTTAAGCCACCACCACGTTTGTGGCACTTTGTGATGGCAGCCCCAGGAGACTCATACACGCCTGTGTCTTCTTTACTTTCACAGAGAATGCTTCTGACACTTCTGGTCAAGAGTTTGGTGGGGGGGGGGGGGCGGTTTCCAAATGCCAAGCGATTCTGTGACACCAGCTGGGTACCCTACAACTTAACTCACTTTTGATACTGTGTATCAAGAGATAGTGTCAGATCCCACCGGTTAAGACTTTGGTCTCAGGAGACTGTTTCCCTCCCCTCGCCCCCCCTCCCCCACTTCAAATGCCCACTGCAAGCATAGGTCCCTAAGTTACCCACAACTTCTGTCTGACTTGGCTACCAATTGGAAGTTTCCGTGACTTCTTCCCCCTTGGATTTGATTATTTGCTAGAACAATCTGGCAAAACTTAGGGAAACAATTGCCAGCTTATTAAAGGGTAGGATCAAGGGTACAGATGCACGGCCAGATGGAGAGATACGTAGGGTGAGGTCTGGGAGGGCCCGAAGCTGCTGTCTCGGTGGAGGTGGGGACTGTCACCCTCCCCGTATGTGGACAGGTTCACCCACCTGGAAGTTCTCCAAACCCTGTGCTACTGGGGTCTTATGGAAGATTCCTCATATAGGCATGATCGGTTATTTTTTTTTAAATTTTTTAATATGTTTATTCATTTTTAAGAAAGGGCGGCTGGGGGGGGTGGGACAGAGAGAGAGAGAGGGAGACACAGAATCTGAAGCAGGCTCCAGGCTGCGAGGTAGCCAGCACAGAGCCTGACGTGGGGCTTGAACTCACAAACTGTGAGATCATGGGCTGAGCCAAACGATTAACCGACGGAGCCACCCAGGCGCCCCAGGCATGATTGATTATTAATTCTGTTTCCAGCCCCTCTCGCCTGTCTAGAGAAGTGGTGGTGGTGAGTGGCTGGAAATTCCAAGTTTCTAATGACGGCTTGGTCTTCCTGGGGAGCAGCCCCCATCCAGAGCCATCAGGAGCCCACTCAGGGTCCCTTCGGTAAAACAAAAGAAGCTCCCAGTGCTCTTCTCACTTAGGCATTTACAAGAGTTTTGAGAGCCCTGTGTCAGGGACTGGCAACAAAGGCCAGATCTGTATTTCTTATGATAACTCACAGGATCACGAGGCCCTAATCCATTCACTCTCTGCCTCGGGTTTACCGGATCCCTCATTCGCTGCAAAAGCCACTGAACTGGCCTTCCAGTTTCCAGTGTTGCTTTCTTTCCATTCATTCTCCATATAATAGCCTGAACAAGATTTCCAAAGCTCAAATTCCTGCCCTTAAAGATCAATTCCGGACTCCTTTACCTGATCCCGAAGGCTCTACGTGGCTTTCCAGCATTGATTTGCATCACGCTCCCCAGCCCCTCTTGAAGATTGCAATCCCCCAAAGTTCCTGTGGTGTCTGACCTCGGGACTTAATTCCCATTAGCTGTCCCTTCTCCCAAGCCGTCCTCGGCTCCCCAAACACTGAGAGTGCCCCCGCTGCATGCTGTCTTAAAGCCTGGTTCCTACCCCATCAGAGCCCAGATTCCACTAATTATGATACATGCCTAAGGTCTGTCTACCTCCCTCATCAGCTCCCGGGGGCAGGGTCTGGGTCTTCTACAGTGTGACAGCATCAATGGCCAGCAGTGATTGCCCCATTTCAGATGCTCAGTATGTTGGACTGAAGGCAACAGAGGGCTGACTGCCTTTTATTGTCCTTCGCCCAGGTTTCAGATTTTGAAAGCTTTGCACCACTACACACGATTTAGTTATTAAGTTAACCTATTTGGACTTCTCAGGGGATTTAATGAGTGGGGTTCTTTTTCTTTTATTATTGAAAATTGCTTGAAGATTTGCCAAGCTGTTTGCTTCTGGGGGAATAACTCAGCACCTAGCAGTCCTGTTTTTTGGGTTTGCTTTTGTTTTTGTTTTGTGTTTTGGTTTTGTTTTTTTAAGTAGACCTCGCGCCCGACGTGGGGCTTGAACTCACGACCCTGAGATCAAGAGTCAGACGCCCCACTAACCGAGCCAGCCAGGCACCCCTGGTTTTCGAATATACTCAATCTCCCCAAATTTAATTGATCAGGAAAGTGAGGTCGAGGGAAGAGGAATGACTTTGTAAGGTTTACGGTGAGTTAATAATGACACGAAGTTAAAACTCAAGCTCTCTGACTCCTCTCCAGAATTCTTATCCGCTCTTTCCACTGGCTAAGCCAGGTGTGTGTTTGGTGCAATGCTTAACAACTGGCTCCCCAGAGGGGGAACGAAAAGCCTCGATTTGTAGCATTTGTCATTTTCTGGGGTGTCAAGACTTTCACCTTGGCTAATTTCAAGCCACCTATACGGACTCGTTGAACACAAGAGCTGGTCCGAGCAGGCTCCAAATTTCCATGCTCTCTGCTCTCTCTCAGGCTTGTGGTGCTGGAGGCTCCAGCCTCTGAGAGCGTAGCTGTTGCCAGGACGCGCTAAATTCTGGCGATGAAATGATGCACGCGGCTATAAATAACAGTAAAGGATCCTAAAGGGATGACCTGCTGAAAATATGACAAGATGGAAAACGTGTATGAATACAGAGTGTTGTTCATTGTCGTGCTTTAGAACCAAAAGCCAGTGATAACCTCCACAAAGATGAGTTAATGAGCCAGAAATACAAGTCCCCTGCAGCTCCTCTTGGTAGATTTTCTGATTTCTCGCAGGCAAAAATAATTCCTCCTTCCTAGGAGTTTCGATATATCTATACTCAGTCGCCTTTTTATTTTTAGAATTGCCTACAGAATATATCCAAACTCCCTCGCTTGGCAGAGGGACCTTTTCCCAAGTAGTTTCAAAGGAGGTGGGGTAGGGTGGCATGAAGAACACAGGCTTTGGGGCTTGAGCAACTTTGGGTTCAACTCCTGCCCCACTGCTTAGCGCTCTGAGGTCTCAAGCTGGTGTCATAACCTCCCGGCCTCAATTTCCTCATTCTTACATACCTTCCTGGTAAGGTTCATACAAAAGTGAAACAACATAAGACATGTCAGGTACCTAACACACCACCTGGCACGTGTTAAGGATACAAGAAATACCTGTTCTCTTCTTTTACAGGTGAAGCATTTCCTGCCTGTTCAAATCGTCATTACATTTTTGAAGAGCTTGCTTTCCTGTGAATGAATTAGTTCATGTATTCAGTCTCCTAACAAATACTTGGAGCGAGAGAGTTTCTCTGTGGACTCCATCTCTGGTTCCATTGTCTTTATTATCTAGTGGTTTTGCAGAACTAGGACAGGGGTAAGCTCTTGGGCTCCGGGGTCGGGGAGGCAAGGTAAGATCCAGTGAAAGGTGTTCTTAGATATGGACCAAAGTGCTAAGGGGCGGTAATGAAAAATGTGTTCGTGATTACGTCTCACCAAAGGAGAGCTATAACGGTGAATAACACTAGTGCCCCCACTAAGGGCTGGGGACTTAACCCACAGCCTTAAGCCCACTGCTTTAACCTTCACGCGAACCCCATGGGGGTAGAATTATCCCCATTTTGCTTCAGAGCAGTCCGTGCATTCTATAACGTTCCTTGTGCACCTACCAAGTGCCAGGCACCATTCTAGGCACTGGATGGAGCATAGACGAAACAGACAAAAATCCCCGCCCTCACGGAGCTGATACTAACAAGGCAACAAACAGGATAAACAAGTAAACATGGTGTGTCAGGTGGTGCTTAGCAGCCATGGAGAAAAACCAAGTAGGGCAGGAGTTGAGGGTGGAGGGGAGGCTGCAGTTTGGTCTAAGGTGATCAGGGAAGGTCTCCTGGAGAAGGGGAGACAAGGAGGAGAGGGGAGGGAGTGGGCCATGTGGATAACTGGTTCAGAAACTTGCTGAGATTGCCAGGAAGTGACCTAGGGCACCAGACTCGGTTTGTCAGGCTCAGAAGCCAGTGCTCCTATTGAACCAGTACTCTGTGTGTGTGTGTGTGTGTGTGTGTGTGTGTGTGTGTGTGTGTGTTTGAGAATGTGTTACATTTCCCTGGGCTGATCCTGCTGTTGGGACTCAAGATTCCCTACTGACCCCTTCCAGAGGCTGAGGCCTCCCGCAGTTGATTTTCATGGAAACTTGGCAACTTCCTAGTTGCCCCGCCCAGCCCTGCACCACATTCCTATGGCTTTATTTGTGTGCTTTGGAGCTCTGCCAGGGCTGGGCCTGGGACAGGTTGCCATGGCGATCTCCCACTCTTTCCAGATAGAACTTCTCAGGGATGTTGCCCTTGGGCCTGAAATAGTCCAGGCCTGCTCCCAGCCCTGCTCCCAGCCCACAGCAGGATGAACTTTGGCATGGCGAACTGAGTTAGGAAACCGGGACCCTGGGTGAGAAAGATTTCTGGGGAGTGTGCTGTGGGGCCCCGCAGGTTTAGAGTTGGGGATGGTTTTCCTTAGGCGGCCGGGACAGCTCCTTCTTCCAGTTGTTACATTCCAGGTGTTAGATTCAGAGCCGGCTTCTGAGAGCCCTGCTGAAACAGAAGCTGTTTTAAGAGATCGACCTCGTGGAGGTATGGATCGCACATGATAAAATGCACCCATTTCGAGCGTACAGTTTGATGAGTTTTGACAATGCATACACTGGGGTAATCACCACTACAATGAAGGTATAAAACTTTTCCGTCGACCCCCAACGTTTCTTCTGACGCTTTGCAGTTATACCCCCTCCCCCCCTCCCCCTTGCCACCCCCCCCCACCCCGGCCATGGCTGATCTGTGGTCTGTCACCACAGATTCTAGAAGCTCTTACAGATGGACTCATCTAGCGCATACACTTGGGTGGTGGGCTTCTTTTCTTAGCGTGTGTTTGAGATTCATCTGAGTGGCCACACTCCACGCTCCACGCCTTTTCATTGCTGGTTCCGTTGTGCGGAGTGGCCGCCATTTGTCTGTTCTCTTGTTGATGGGCATTTGGCTTGTTTTCAGGCCTTGGTTACCGCAAATCCGGTTGCCAGGTACATTTGTGTACCAGTCTTTGTGTGAACATATCCTCTCCTCTCATGGCCCTGGGTAATACCCCAAGGAATGGCTGCGTCCACGTGGTGGCAAATGCATACTTACCTTTTTAAGAAGCTGCCAGACAGCATGCGTGGAGGAAGACCTGGGGGCAGTTAGGGGTTGCTCCCAGGGACTGGAACAATCAATGGCTCCTGAGTCCGATGCAGGGGGATTCCAAGGCAGCAAGAAGGGAGACTGGGGTCCTTTAATGGTAACTTGCCTGTTTACTTGGGGAGGTCCATGAACACCTCTTGGTAGGTGATGAGGTTTTTGGGGTGCTAGTGGGGTTTTGTGGGGTCCAGAGCCAACGGCCAGGAAAGAATTCTTGAAGACGTCTTTGGTGCAAAAAAGGTGATTTTTTTTAAAGAACGGGACCAGACCTGTGGGCAGGAAGAGCTACCCACCTGGGACCATGAGGAGAGACTAGTTATATACTATGGGGTTGGGGGAGGTGAAGTCCAGGGGAAGTTTCCAGTGAGGTTTTCACATGCTAAAGAAGACTCTGGATACTGGAGGCCTAGCTGTTGTCAAGCTAAGGTTGTTTTTTCCTCTAGCAAAGCATTAGCGTTAAGACAGCAGGGAGTTCCTGGAGACGCATTCCTCTTTGCCTGCCTCAAGTAGTTCTCAGTGGGCTGCTGGTTATAAGGAAATTTGATTTTATCTGCCATTTTCTTCTACCTTTGTTTCTCAAATCAGTAGGTAGCTGTGAACAGGGCCAGGTAGGGAAGTGGCCGCAAGAAGTAATGTCTGAAGACAATGGCCCGCGACTGGGTGAAGGGGGGATTGTGGGGAATTTAGAAAGATGTGGTGGGGGGAGCGGGATTCAAGGTCACATACACCAAAATCTCAGCACAGCGTCTGGTGTTCAGCTCTTTTCAGGACAGCTTGCTTTTCTGTCCCATTTTTCACTTTGTTCTATCTGCTCTTGTCCAGGAGAAAGGAAGGCAAAGAGCGGAACCCACGTTTGCCACTCGGTGCTGGGTGCTTGACACACCTATTTAATCTTCTCAGTGACTTGGTGGGGTCTGCGGTCTTCTGGTTTTTGAGACCAGCAGTGGTTATAGAGAATTCTCCAAGGAGAGTGCTAGGTGGAGTCATTGTTATTCATAGAAAAGGGGCAGCCGGACCTGGGGGCTAAGGCACCAGGGTAATCAGTAGCTGAGAGAATAAAGAGAGACTGGAAGATGAGAGAGAGAGAGAGAGACTGAGAGGCAGAGGCAGAGAGAGAGACACACACACAAACAGGGAGGGAACAACTGTGGCCACTGCCAAAGGGAGAGAAATTTGAGGAAAGCACTGAAGGCCAGCACAACATGCTACCCCAATATATGACGGTGGGACCTCAGGACCTTCCACTCTCAAATACGTTGCTTTGGCATATTGATTATTTTGAGCCATAGGCACTTGAAAGACAACACAAGCAGGGAGAGGCTTTCTCTGAACTCTTCTCATCTGCCTAAAACTAAGTCTTCCAAAAGGAACTCAATTGTCATAAATCCGCTTCCTGGGAGCTTCATCAGTCAGAAAAGATTGAGTGGACTCTTATCACAGGAGAGACTAGAAGTGACATCGCACTAGGAAAGCTAACGCGTCTCCCGTGTGTTCCTCTAAGGGCCCGTTCAGCTTTCTTGAAAATCACCCTCTCTCCTCTCCTACATCCCCTCTCCCCTCTCCCTATTAAGATGGTGTTTAATCCTGAAGTCTAAAGCTAACCCTTTGGTGGCTTTTTTGTCTCGTTAATCTTTCTTGTTAGTCTTTCATTACAGGGATCTCAGCCAAGAATTCAGAAGTGTAAAGGGAAAATTGTTTTTCCTCCCTTACAGAATCAAGATGTTGGGGAAGTTTTCTATGTGATATGTACAGTGATTCCCTCCTCCAAGTAGTGAAATAGGACGGAGTAGTGAAATAGGAAAAAACACTGAATTCAGAAAATTGAGTTCAAATCTGGATCCAGGGGTACCTGACTGGTTCAGTCAGTAGAACATGTGAGTCTTGATTTCAGGGTCATGTGTTTGGGTCCCACATTGGGTGTAGAATTTACTTACAAAAAATTTTTTAAATACAATCTTTTTAAAAAAATCTGGATCCAGATGTGGGATCTTGGGCACTTGAAGGAAAAACAGGACCACATTATTCATCTTTGCCTTTGCAGTTGTGTGTGTGTGTGTGTGTGTGTGTGTGTGTGAACATTTACATTTTTAAAAATGTTTATCTTTGAGAGAGAGAAAAAGAGAGAGAGAGCAAGTTGGGGAGGAGCAGAGAGAGACAGAGACATAGAATCCAAAGTAGGCTCCAGGCTCTGAGCTGTCAGCACAGAGCCCAATGTAGGGCTCGAACTCATGAACCATAAAATCATGACCTGAGCCAAAGTTGATGCTTAACCAACTGAACCACCCAGGCACCCCTTAATGTGATTACATGTGGGATTGACTTTAAGTCTTGGGTAGGTCCAAGGACGCTTAGTTACATTTGAGTGACATGTCAATGGAGAAACCAAGAATAATTGATTTGAGAGAGAATAATTTGCCCAAGATCCCACATCTGGATCCAGATTAAAAAAAAAAAAAGACTTTATTAAAAATTTTTTTGTCAGTAAATTCTACACCCAATGTGGGGCTCAAACCCATGACCCCGAAATCAAGACTCACGTGTTCTACCGACTGAGCCAGCCAGGTATGCCTGGATCCAGATTTGAACTCAATTTTCTGAGTTCAGTATTTTTTTCCTATTTCACTACTCAGTCCTACTAAGAACTTGCCTTGGATGCCAGGGCAAGACACCATCTTCTGTTTCATAATTTCCAAAATTTTCCACGATTCCAACTGCAGGTGCCATGTGGCTGGTCCATATAACCTGTGAAGGAGACCAGAATATGTCGCCCTAGAACAAACTGAGGGTTGATGGGGGGTGGGGGACAGGGGAAAGTGGGTGATGGGCACTGAAGAGGGCACTTGTTGGGATGAACACTGGGTGTTGTGTGGAAACCAATTTGACAGTAAATTTTATCTATCTATCTATCTATAAAAGAATATGTCACCCTAAAAGATGCCTCTTTCATGTAAGAATTATTTTGCACTAAAGGCAATTAAGAAACCACAAAATCAGGAAAAGTTCTCTATACCTTCCCCTTTTTTGCCTTAAGATAGGATATAAGTTTTCTTTTACTTTAGACTCTTGTCAGCCCAGAGATGGCACCTGAGGAATCCTTACTCTGTTAGTTACTCTTCATTTATTTATCTTCGTACAGTTTGCCACCCTTGGAAGCCTGAAGCCACTTTCCTGTGTCCTGCCATTTCTCTTTGTTGAAGATGCTACATAAGCCTGAGTTCTAAGCCACTCTTTGAGTTACTCAGCCCTGAGTTCCTCCCACATACACATGTTAATAAAGTTCTCTTTGTTTTTCTCTTGTTAATCTGTCTTTTGTTATGGACTTAGAACTTAAAATGGGTAGAGGAAAAACGTTTCCTAGCCTACACCTGACATCGGAAATTCACACATATGGCATCTGAATCACAGAAACACAAAACAGTATTTGCCTGCAGATGTCTGATTAAGAAACTCATATTTTTAGCTCTGCCCACATATTGAGCACCCCCTAAATATGGGGTTAGTTTTGGAATTTGTGCTGTGTGAGAAGTATGCCACCTGTGCAGAGAGAGAGAGAGAGAAGGTGAAGGTGTAGAGCTTCAGAACTAGAAGTGGCCCTAAGATAATTTAGCTTGATTCCCTCATTTTGGAATGAAGATCCAAAGCCCAGATAGGGAAGTGCCTCCCCCAGACCACCGCCCAACTCTCAGGCCCTCTCCCAGTTTGCTCAATCAGGACCTAGTCATTTTTAAGGCTCCCCTGTGGACTATTTCAATCTGTCCTGTGTTCAGTGTTTTCATTTCCCGCTCTGTCCCATAGCATCAGTCATGTGCTTCTTTTGCCCCTCCCGCCGGCCCCCCCCCCCCCCCACCACTATCACAGTGTCTGCATGACTCCACTGGTCTGTTTGCATGTCATCACACTCAGGCTTGGAGCTTCCTGAAGGGAGGAATGGTGTCTAGCTCATTTTTGGACCCTAACGCCTAGCATAGTGCCTGGTACACAGCCAAGTACTCAGTGAATCTCCTTTTATTTAAATGTAATGCACATTTGTAAACACCTAAACCTACTGAGAGTGTGCTTACTTCCCCCACAGCTCCCATCTCTAACCCCCTGGTCAGTCTCTTACGTGATCTTCCAGATATTTTCTCTGCAGATACCCAGAATGCACACCTTTAAAAATAGAAGTCTCATGCTCTAGAAGTGATTATATTATTTATTTCTTTTTCCCACCAATGTTTTGTCCAAATTCACTATATCAGTTATCTGTTTCTGTGTAATCAACCACTCTCAAGCTTTGTGGCTTATAACAACCATTGTTTTCTTTGCTCTGGCTTCTCTGGGTCAGCTATGTGGCCGGGTAGGGCAGTTCTTCTGCAGGTCTTGCCTGGGATCACTCTACAGCTGCAGTCAGCGGGTGGGTTGCTTGGGCCCTCAATGAGGATGAATCACTGCTCCTTGTGGTTTTATCCTCAAATAGGCTGCCTGGGCTTCTTGGCATGGTCTGCTGCTTTCCCAGACTCTGCTCAGGAGTGAAGTTCAGGGACCTTCAGGGGAAGATCCTGGAACTTATGCAGTTCTGGGGGCCTTCTCATGAAAATTAAAAAAAAAAATTACTACTATAAAATCAGGCACAGGACCTTGGAAGTCAGGGGCCCAAAAACTTGAGCTTCATGATCCCCTGGTACATCCACTTATGGCCTTCTCTGTTCTTGGGCCCTCAGTGAACCTTTATGGGATTCCACTGTCATTCCCATTCTTGGGAAGGGACCAGAAACTGAGGGTGGCAGGGGGAAGGGCCCCCATACGTTTCCCTGCTGTCCTCGCAACCCTGGGCCTGGAAAAACTTCTCTTACTTTATTTCACATGCTTCTGAATTTCTTGAGATATAAATGTTATGCTCTGAATCTTTCATGACTAAGATTTATTTTTTCTTAAATGTTTCTTTTTGAGACAGAGGGAGACAGAGCATGAGTGGGGGAGGGGCAGAGGCAGAGGGAGACACAGATACCGAGGCAGGCTCCAGGCTCCTAGCCATCAGCACAGAGCCCAGTGTGGGGCTCGAACTCGTCAACAGCGAGATCATGACCTGAGCAGAAGTTGGACGCTCAACAGACTGAGCCACCAGGCGCCCCTTTCATGACCAAGATTTTAAAATTCAACATCCTCTTTCCCTCACCTCCCTCTGCCTGCTTTTTTTTTTTTTTTTTCCTTCAAATATGGCCTTGGCCATGAATTTCAAGGTCTATTTTGAAACTCGAAAGCTAAGAATGGAGTCTTTGTTCTGCTATATCCTCCATCACTTCCCAGAGGGAGAGCTTCAAATGCCCTGGCTGCTTCTTGCTGAGGGGAAGGATTCAAAGATAAAATCCACATCAGATTACACTGTAAAGTAGGAGGAAAAAAAAAAAAAAGTACCCGCTGCATGGTTAGAGCTGTTTATGTACGTAGGCCTAGGAGCGCCAAGGGAAATAATTTGAACTTTGCTCTCACTTGGGATAGAATTTGTTTGGGCTTATTTGGTGGGGGTGGGTGGGTGGGTGGGTGGAGTGGATTGGCAGGGAGTGGATGAATTCACTGGAGGTGGACTATGTTCCAGGGAGAGAGGTGACAGTGGGGAAGAAGGAATCTGGCCCCTCTGAGCTCAGATTTGGGGCCTTGGGTGGGATGTGAGCTGTGGCTCTCTGCCCAGGCTGAGGCTGTATCTGGAATCCCTTGGTGGTGGCTCCCGGTTACACAGGACAAGGAGAGTGCTCTGGGCAGAAAAGCTGAGAGGGTCGTAGCAACGGGAGGCCAGCCAAGCAACAGAGAAAATGGAGTTCTTCCCCTGCCAGCAGTACACTGGCAACAGCAGAGACAGATGTATAAGTGGCGACTGGTGGTGGTGCATTTGGCACCTTGTAGGCAGGAACAGAGAGAGGTTGGAGGCAGGCAGGCATGTAGCAACAGCAAGGTCCGTGGCCTGAGGGTGAGGATCTGGGTGATGGGTAGTGAGAGTTGCAAGAAATTTTGGCACACGATAGCTCTGTCCAAACCTCTGCACTTTGAGACCTGACCAACCCTAGCAGGGCTTCTAGAAGCCTAAGGTGGAGTCTCTGGGTTGACCCAGCCCCCTTTTGAGGTCCTGTCTGGAAAAGCTCAGGGCTGTCAAAAGAAGTTCCTGTGTTCTAGCCAGAACCTGGCATAGGCTCTGACCTCTTTCTTAGAGCATTTACTAAAAAGGGCTTAGAAGTCCTTCTTCTGTCCTTTTGAGATGTGTAAGTTTTTCCTACAAGTCAGGAGTGGCTTTCCCAAGGTCCCAAGAGCCATTCCTTTGGAAAGTAATTGTCAGGAAGGATAGTGTCCCAGTGTCTTCCCTCCCTACTCCCTCCCCTTTCCTTTAAAACACCCAGTCACCTCTGCACAAATTGGAATAGAGCTCAGAAATTTTCCGGGCTGTCAGTGGTTACTGAATAGACTGTTTTTGCTGCTTTAGCTCATGTCCAGCTTTGTTTGACAGTTGCTAAGGAGGTGGCAATGGCTGTGGAGAACCCAAAGCCAGATAACAGGCGATCAGAGCTGAGCTGGGTGTTCAAGTCAATGTGACGCCAGTGGGGAGGTGACCAATGGGACTGGTGCCTTAGGGCAAGAGTGGTTTGGGCAGTGTTGGCGACCACATTAGGGGTCACTACAATGGTGCACAGGGGCTTTGGTCGAAGAGGGACGGCAAGATGTTCAGTCAGAGAGGCTTGATGTGGGCTGAGGATATGAGAGACACTCCCTGGAGAGATCCAGTAGGGGGCCAGGAGCCCCAGAGAGGAGGAGCTGGCGTCTTGCCCTATCACACGTGTTAGCTGGTGAAACAGCAACCTTTCTATCTGTTGATAGGCCTTCATATGTGCGCACAAACCACAGAAGCAAACCCCCATGTGTCACTGTGGCAATTCTGGGAGATTCCTGTTCACCCATGAATCTCTTTGTTGGGTATCTTTTCTGGAGGTCAGAGTCACTGACCTTTTGACTGAAAGACTTTTTTTTTTTCTTTTTTTCCAGCAGGAGAGAAAATTTCCTTTTGAGGAGGAAAAAAAAAATGGTGAAAAGAAAATTCTAGTAAATGGGAAATGATTTGGAAGGCCTCCTCTGCTCTTGGAAAATATAAGAGGGCTCCCAGGGTGAGGTCAGACTTTTGGGAAATTAAGGAAGTCCCGCCAGGGGGGAAGATAGCTGGAAACAGTATGAAGCTGAGAGCTCAGGATGGTGTGGGGACTTGTATGGGTTGGAGGGGCCACCAAATGGGGGGTCCTCCAATCCGGTGGAGGCCTGCAGCACGGCAGTGAAAGAATTCACCGGAGGCAGAACAAAAGCAACAGAAGTTTTTGAATACACTGCAAGGGAGCAGAGGGCAGGATAGCAAAGGAGACTATTCACCATGTGGTGGTGGTGAGGGGCTATAGTTATAGGGCAGAGTGGGGGAGTATGGGGACGTATGGAATTTTCTGTTTTTTGGTAATCTTAGGACCTGTGCCTGTCTGTAATTGGTCAGTTAGGGCCTATGGCTATTTTGAGGTGGGTTCCTTAAAGAGCCTGTATGCATTTTGCTAATAGTCACTGTGAACCCTTTTGCCTTGCTCTACAGACAGGCAGGAGAGGTCCTTTCCTGCCCTTTGGGGATGAAGAGTGATAATTTCAAGCCTGGATTTCAGTGATCTTCACGTGTTATATGAGGACTTAATGTTTGTGATATTACACAACTAGGTTTCCTTCTATATTTTTGTGCTAGGATGAACTGTTGTTCCAAATATTTTTTCCCAGATGAGTGGAGCTGGGCTCATGCTAAGTGAGTAGGTACCCAAAGTAAATGGTGCTTCGCTGACACAAGGGCTTCTGCTAGAGGAGTTCAGCCAACCTATATTCAAAAGTTAGCTCTGTTTTTTAGATTTATTTAAAAAAAATTTTTTTTCAACGTTTATTTATTTTTAAGACAGAGAGAGACAGCATGAACGGGGGGAGGGTCAGAGAGAGAGGGAGACACAGAATTGGAAGCAGGCTCCAGGCTCTGAGCCATCAGCCCAGAGCCTGACGCGGGGCTCGAACCCACGGACCGCGAGATCGTGACCTGGCTGAAGTCGGACGCCTAACCGACTGCGCCACCCAGGCGCCCCTGTTTTTTAGATTTAAAAATATATTTAGGGTTGAGGGAAAGAAGCAAGATAAGCACAATTTTGCACTTGATATGAAGTTCAAGAGCAGGTAGAAACTAATATATGGTTGTAAGAGTCCCGAACAGTGTAACCTCTGAAGGGGCTTGACCAGCAAAGGTTCATGAAGTCTCATGAAAAAAACTGGGTTGATAAAAAGGTCCTACTGTTACCCACACCTGGGTTCACCTCTTGGTGGGTGTCGAGCCAAAGACACAACCAAGCCAAAGAATAGGAAAAAGAGGTTTTCCTCGCAACAAAGACCACCAAGGAAATTTCCCAAAGCGGTGTCCCCTCCAACAACAAAACTCGGGAAGGTGCACATGTATTCATGCAGGGGCTACACGATGAGGAATTCAGGATGGCATTGGGGCGAAAGTCATCTTAAGACGACAGAGTCCAGGTCGAAGTCACAAGGGCAGTAAGGGTCAACACCATCAATTTTCTGGCTTCAGTTGGTCCCGTATCTGAGCACTGAAGGGGGTTTAAATCCTGCAAAGATAACTTAGGAATGCGTATCAGGTCAACCTTTACTTTTGAATCAGCACTGGGAGTTTTACCACTGACTTACTGTCCCTGATGTGATTAGGTCATCTCTTGGCCTGACGGTGGCTGTTCTTATATTCTTTTGTTCCCTTAAAATCACTGACTCCTGGGATCTATTCTTTTGCAATGTCAACATATCCCAGGAAATTCTGTGCTTTGGGAAAGTAGTGCCGGTCAGGCATAGACCTCTGTAAGATGTCCCAGGGCCTAAAATGACTTCTCTTATGTCAAGAGAGCTATGTCTCATCTTTCTTTTTCTGGGGACTCCTAACCCTTTCTACTTGTTTTTGGTATTGGTATTATTGTTTTATATATTTGTCAAAACTCATCAAACTGTACACTTAAGACCTGTGCATTTTTCTGCGTGCAAATTATACTTCAACAATAATTTTTAAAACATCTTAAAAAGGGGGCCTGGGTGGCTCAGTCGGTTAAGCATCAGACTCTCCATCTCAGCTCAGGTCTATGTCTCAGGGTCATGAGTTCAAGCCTTGCCTTGGGCTCCTTGCTGGGTGTGGAGCCTACTTAAAAAAAAAAAAAAAAGGAAAGAAAAGAGGAAACAGACATAAAACTAACAGGATACTTTTTAGTACTTTGGGGATTTTTCTTCTTAGCGTCTGTCAGTGGCAACTGTCCAGTTTGTGCAGCTGCCTAGAATAACCTTTAGAGGTTTTACAGCAGCTTGAAATTGTTCTTTATCATTGGCTTTGATGTGTCTATCTTGATTTATGAAGCCACATCATATGTGATAGATTTGATAGATTTAAGCCTGTACTTCTCTTTGAGCAGTCAGCAGATGATTAGACTATTTAATTTCTTACCATGCTTCTTAGGAAGGATGCTGGCCTCCCTCCCTTCCTCTCTTTTTCTTTGTCTTTTTTTTAAGTTTATTTATTTTTGTGAGAGAGAGAGAGAGAGAGAGAGAGAGAGAGAATAAGAGTGGGGGAGGGGCAAAGAGAGAGGTTGATAGAGGATCTGAAGTGGGATCCTCCCTGACAGCAGAGACCCTGATATGGGACTCGAACTCCCAAACCCTGAGATCATGACCCAAGCCGAAGTTGGATGCCCAACTGACTAAGTCACTCAGGCACCCCTCTTTTTTCTGTTTTCTATAGAGGAATAGCATACGCCTTACAAAGTTCATAGCCTGTACTGACCCTAGGTGCTTAGTGGATTTTTACATATGGACACATCCTTGTCGCCATCACCCAAATGAAAATGGAGAATGTTCCCAGCAACACAGTGAGCTTCCCGTGTTTTTTCCCAGTCTACGCCACCCCACTCCTGGGGCTACCTATAATTCTGACTTCTATCCTGTTTTACCTGTTCTCGTGTGTGGACTTTTGCGTGTGGCTCATTTTGCTCAATATTCTGGTTTTGAGATTCATCCATGTTGTTGAGTGTACCCATGGCTGTTGGTTGCCGTTGAGTAGTATTCCCTTGTGTGACTATACCAGTTTTTTTTTTTTTAATTTTTTTTAATGTTTATTTATTTTTGAGGCAGAGAGAGACAGAGTATGAATGGGGGAGGGTCAGAGAGAGAGGGAGACACAGAATCTGAAACAGGCTCCAGGCTCTGAGCTGTCAGCACAGAGCCCGATGCGGGGCTCGAACTCACGGACCGTGAGCTCATGACCTGAGCCGAAGTCGGACGCTTAACTGACGGAGCCACCCAGGCGCCCCATATACAAGTTTCTTATCCATTCATCTGTTGATGTGTTTGAATTGTTTCTGGTCATTGGCTATCAGCATTCAAGCTGTTCGGAACATTCTTTTACGTGTCTTTCTGTGCAGTTACTTCTCCTGGGTGTATACTTAGGATTGGCATTGTGGAATGCGAAGGTAGGCATGTAGTTAGCTCTAGAAAAATCTGCAAAGAGATTCCCAAAGAGGTTGTAGCATTTTATATTCCCGCCAGCAAGATATGAGCACACCAGTTGTTCTAGGTCCTTGCTAACACTTGTCATTGTCACTCTTTTTGATTTAGCCATTCTGATGGGTGTGTTATGATACATCCTTGTGGTTTTAATTTGTTTCTCAAGAGGCTACTTGATTCTGTGGCTCATTCTACTCAGGCTTTTACTTTTTGTCTGAAAAGCCTTCACATTTTGTGTAGTGGAATATGCCCATTGTTTAAAATGATTTTGAGATGACTAGACTAATTTACCAATTTGATTATTCCCAGTCTTGACATCAGTATTCTCACAGCCTGAAAATGCATGCATACACACGCACGTGTGTGTGTGTGTGTGTGTGTGTGTGTGTGTGTGTGTATTTACACCTGGCAAGTCTCTGTTTCTGAGAACAAGCTTTCTCTGGAACGTTCTTGGCGTGTGGAGTCCTGCTGGGTGTTCCTGGAGAGTACCGGACGGTTACCTTGAGGGCATTGTTGTTAGAGTAGTAGTAAATCTCATTACTCTAAATTACACTTCAAGCATCACCTTCTCAATGAGGCCCACCCTGATTGCCCTGTTTAAAAATGTAACCTCGTCCCCCCGCCCCCCACATTCCGGATCCTTTTTCCCTTCCTATATTTCCCCCCCACAGCCCTCACCATTTTGTAACATAATTTACTTACTTATTATTGTGCCAACCCACTTTCCCATATTCTTTCTGCTCTGGGATTCTGACTCAGGAAATTTCTGCTTTGCCAGCTGTTACTCTCTGTGGAAGCTGGAGGGAGGCGGCAGGGGAGGAAGAAGGGATTTGCTGCTGCTGGTTTGTTTCCTGCTCCCATTGTTGGGAAAATAAGTGAAGTTTTGTACCATAAGATGGCTGACGGGACTAAAACAAGCTCTAGTTCCCAGCTTAGAGACTCCTCTTCTGGGTTCTTCCTGCCCTGTTTGCCGCGAAAGCTGTCACGAATGCAGAAGATGATGCTATAAATTACTCTTCCCACCTACATTCGGGGCTCAGATATTTGGAGAAATGGTCTCCTCTGAGCCCACTGGTGTTAAATAAATCTCCGATCCACCAAGATCTCTGAAGGCCGCTTGGTTTTTCTGCCATCGTTCCAGACTGGTTCCGTAACACCATGAGCTTCTCCCCAGCAACAGATCACCCGAGCGCAGCAGGTCCTTCGTGGGGCAGGCTTTGGGGTGTTTGTAACCCTTCCAGAAGCAGCTTCACTCACCCCCTCCCAGACCCCAGCACCAGCCAGGTAGCGCCCCATCCTTAGAGGTCTGAGTTTCTGTGCTGTAGGGCCTCCTATAAACCTCTCCAGAGTGATGTCCCAACCTCCTCCCTGTGGCCCCCTGCCCTGGGGGTGGGAGCTGCTTCCCAAAGTTGCAACCTCCAGGATATCTTGAAATCCTCTTAGCACTTTAACCCCTTACTGACCTTGACAATGACTTTATACCTAGTTAGCTATTCCTTACATAAGTTCTCTCTTCCAATCTCTGGTGTAGTTTCAGTCTCTTGAAGCAATTCAGCATATTGCTTATTGTCTGTCCCCTGCCACCCTCCCCCATTATCACCCCACCCCTGCTCCCCACTATAATGGAAGCTTCATAAGAGCAGGGAATATTGTCTTTTTGTTCACTGTTCCAAGAACCTAATAAAGTGCCTGACACTTTGTAAGTGCTCAATAAATATTAAAGGACTGCATGAATGGGTGGGTGGGTGGATAGGTAGATGGTTGTTAGTTTATGATTTTATTTGAATTATTTGACAGAGCATTCTATTTAGATTTTTGTTAGGTCTGAGCCAAGATTAACTGCAAAATGAGATTTAAATAAGTTATAGTGCTATGTTCTTTTTGGAGGTAGAAACAGTCCCCAGAACTTGAATATTTCGACCTCAGTTTCATCTAGTGAAATTTGGGGAGCCCCCTGGATTGGCAGGTACAGAAGGAGGATAAGACCACTAACGACGGGGACAACAGAATACTACTGTGGTCGGCAGTCAGCTCAGGACATCAATATATTTAACAAAATATGCTTGAGGCAAACATTGGAAACTAGTGTTTTACAGTCTGTGATGTGGAGACTCAGAGCCCAGCGAAACCAGGCTTTCATCAAGGTTCTTGCAAGAGCAGGTGTCTGACAGATACACTCAGGGCACTTACGGCAGACAATTTATTTCCTAGCATGCAAGTCCCTTCTCTGGTTCCTCATTGGCTGAGTGCTACAGAGGTTCCGGCTTTACCTGGACATCGACTATGCCCAGGTAAGACAAAAAGTAGCCTGTCAGTCCCTCCTCCCTTTGTTCTTTGGCGCGTGCTCATTAGCACAAGTAAGCCCTCTGAACAGGCGAGGGGAAGAAGAACCAAGAAGTGAAGTGTCTAAGGCTTTGGGACTCCATTGTGGGGGTGGGAGGTGGGGGGTCCATCCATGTCTCCAATAGGTTGTAAATCTACTGTTAACTAGACAGTACAGCTTTCACTTGGCATTTCTGAAGATGAATCATCTCCCTCACTGCTCACACAGTCAGGGCAAGATGGCTGTGACAGGCTTCCGGAATAGAGAACAATCTCTTCGGCTAGAACCACCAAGACCTCAAGAAGTCATGGTGGCAATTAGTCCAGTCAACAGACTTAATGCATTGGTTTTCCATGGGATCAGAGAACATGTGGGTCGTTAAGATCCAAAGGTGTCTTGAAGGGACACTCAGAAAGTCACTGTTTATTGAAATTATTTTTTCACAAGTTTTATAAACACTGTCACAGGCCGCGGGGACAGTTTAGTCTGAAACTACACCACTCACCAGCAGCACAGATCACAGAGTTATTGCTTTAAGTTTCGGCCTCCCGGAGAAAAAATGTGATCACTGAGTGAATTTGGGTCAGTTTTTTTCGGGGGGGGGGGATGGTAAAATTTAACCTAGAGTGAGATTGCATAGATATATGTTCGGTGCACTGTCTTTTATTATTAGGGTTATTATGTCTATTCAATGCTTTAAAAAGAGTCTGGTCCACTGGGTCTTTGTATGGGATAGCTATCTTCTTATGGAGTGACTTGAATAGGCAACGCTGTAAAGTCCTAGTGCTTCCGGCAGTTTCTGGGCTCAGGAGAATGAGGTAAGGTCTCTTCCAGGATGAATCTAAAAAAGGTTTTCCTTTAGCAGTCCTGCAAATGGATCTATCAACCAGGGTATAAATTGATGGCAGAGACAGGGAAGGATATATGGAATTGTGCTGTAGTGCTGTGAATAATATTTCACAAAACCCATAAAAACTCGGCAGGAACTTACAACTCTATGAGTGCTTTTGAAGGTCTTTTTGTTTGTTTGTTTGTTTGTTTGTTTGTGTTTTTGCTTTCTTTTTTAATGATAAGGGTAAGCCAGGGTTATTTTTTATGGGTCTTCTTCTGACAAGAGGGCATGAGCTCAGATTAATTTACCTGTTGGAGTTTCTGCAATATTTATTGGCCAACGGGAAGCAATGTAGGCCATTTGATATTCGTCATGGCAAGTATTTTGGCTAAACTTGTCTTTAAGGAAAAAAAAATGAAATTTCTTCTGAACTCTGAGGATCATAGGGACAATATAACCTATGGTGAATCAGAAAGAATTTTGAGATTTTTGGAAACAATCTTCTGGGACGCCTGGGTGGCTCAGTCGGTTAGACTTCGGCTCAGGTCATGATCTCACGGTTCATGGGTTCGGGCCCCACATTGGGCTCTGTGCTGACAGCTCAGAGCCTGGAGCCTGCTTTGGATTCTGTGTCTCCCTCTCTCTCTGCCCCTCCCCTGTTTGTTCTCTCTCTCTCTCTCTCTCTCTCTCAAAAATAAATAAAACATTAAAAAATTTTTTATTTTATTTTATTTTATTTTTTTAATTTTTTTTTCAACGTTTATTTATTTTTGGGACAGAGAGAGACAGAGCATGAACGGGGGAGGGGCAGAGAGAGAGGGAGACACAGAATCGGAAACAGGCTCCAGGCTCCGAGCCATCAGCCCAGAGCCCGACGCGGGGCTCGAACTCACGGACCGCGAGATCGTGACCTGGCTGAAGTCGGACGCTTAACCGACTGCGCCACCCAGGCGCCCCTAAAAAAAATTTTAAAACAATCTTCCAAGTGCAATGAATACCTCTATTACTTGAAATGGAGAGGGTTGGTCTCCTGTAGGCGTTAATATTAAAAAAAATCTTAATAACAAAGGCAGAGACAATATTTGTACATAGGAGGGCTTTAATTCTTCTGGGGGAAAAAACCCCACCTCATTTAATTATGAAAGAGATTGATAGGAATCAGCCTTAGGAAATTGAATAAATGTCATTTGGAGGTGCAGGAAGGGACCAAGAGGCATTATCTCTATGGGCTTAGCCTCATCGTGGGTTTGGCAGATGGGCAATAAAAAGTCTAGTCCAGTCCGATACAAAAACCGCAGACTCTTGTCCAATTTAAAGTTTCTCTTTCCCCAGGCTTGCAATCCCGCAGAGTGGGCAAGGATGTCTGGTAGGCATCTTCTCTCTTTCTTCTCCCACTTCCTTCCTGTTCGCTGGCTGCTGGTTTGGGTCTCTGTATGGTTGGAGCAGGGAGGGGGGAAGGTCTTTCATCCGGAGTTGGTGCCTTTGGGCGGAAGTCCAAGGAGAACTGTCTTGCGAGGCGATTTTGTGGACATTTTTTGAGGTTCTCCATCTACAGTTCCGTGGAGAGGAGAACGCCCCCTCTGGCTGGCCACCCCAGCTTGGCTTCCATGTTCGATAGTCCAATATCCAGCCTCTTTCTGCCAATGACACCTGGCTTCTGGCAGGAAACTCTGTCGGTCAGATTTCCTTTTGGGCACCTCACCCCTGGCAGTCCCCTTGGGGTCTGCCCATGGAAAGCATGCCCCTTTACCCTGCTGTACGTTAAATTTCTCTCCTTGGAGATCAATACTTTGTCAGCTTCTTTTCTGTCCTTCTAAGGACAGCCTGTGTTACCGTTTGTGATGCCAGTTAACGATTTATTGTGTCTTAGCACGAAACCCACCCTTTAATGCCCTGCTTTGTGTTACTGAAGCTGGAACCCTGCAACTATTTCTCCTGTGCTGGTGGCCATCATGTGAAGCCTTGTCTGTAGAGCATACTGGAGGGACACTGCCGGGGGAAGGGGACTTCTCGTCCTGATTCCTGTGTTCTTCTTTTCTTGCTCCTGTGATGCATAATGGGCAGCAGTGTTTAGTGGCCACTGGCGTGTGGGACAACCAGGGCTGCTTATGCCTAGTGAGTTTTAGAGTCACCCCCGTGGGCTTCCCAGTGAGTTTCAGGGGCATCTTAAGTGAGATCTATTGGCACCTAGCAGGCAGCTTCCCAATGGTTCTTCTCGACAAGCAGTTTCCCCCCCGGGGTTTTGTTGATGCTCAAGAGGGCAGATTTCCACTTGCCAGCCCCGGCCTGTGTCACGTCAACGAACTTCTCTGCCATCTAGTGGGGCAAGCCACATCTTCTCCAATGGGGTCTGAATCTCTTTCAAATTCAATCGTTACCTATAGTAATGGTGGTCTCCTAGGTCAGCTCTTGTTTCATTCTTTCGAGTTCTCTTTACCACTTAGTAACTAACCCCCTGTTATTACTCACTGAGCTTTCCCTGTTCAAATTACTGTGTGGCTTCTGTCCCCTGACCAGACCCTGACTAATACATTTGTCTATTTCCTCCTGATCTTTGGTAATTTTTTGTATATTCTGAATCTTAATGCTATGCTATATATCTGTCATGTATCTTTCCCCAGACTCTCATTTATATGAAAAGTACACATACGTATAATTTAATTTTTTTTACATTTATTTCTTATTTTTAAAAATTTACATCCAAATTAGTTAGCATGTAGTGCAACAATGATTTCAGGAGTAGATTCCTTAGTGCCTCTTCCCCATTTAGCCCATCCCCCCTCCCACAACCCCTCCAGTAACCCTCAGTTTGTTCTCCATATTTATGAGTCTCTTCTGTTTTGTCCCCCTCCCTGTTTTTATATTCTTTTTGTTTCCCTTCCCATATGCTCATCTGTTTTGTCTCTTAAAGTCCTCAGATGAGTGAAGTCGTATGATTTTTGTCTTTCTCCAACTAATTTTGCTTAGCATAATACCCTCCAGTTCTATCCACGTAGTTGCAAATGGCAAGATTTCATTCTTTTTGATTGCCGAGTAATGCTCCATTGTATGTATATCCCACATCTTCTTTATCCATTCATCCGTCGATGGACATTTGGGCTCTTTCCATACTTTGGCTATTGTCGATAGTGTGGCTATAAACATGGGGGTGCATGTGTCCCTTCGAAACAGCACACCCGTATCCCGTGGATCAATGCCTAGTAGTGCAATTGCTGGGTCGTAGGGTAGTTCTATTTTTAGTTTTTTGAGGAACCTCCATACTGTCTTCCAGAGTGGCTGCACGAGCTTGCATTCCCAACAACGCAAAAGAGATCCTCTTTCTCCGCATCCTCGCCAACATCTGTTGTTGCTTGAGTTGTTAGTGTTTATAATTTATTTATTTTTATTTTTTTTTTCAACGTTTATTTATTTTTGGGACAGAGAGAGACAGAGCATGAACGGGGGAGGGGCAGAGAGAGAGGGAGACACAGAATCGGAAACAGGCTCCAGGCTCTGAGCCATCAGCCCAGAGCCCGACGCGGGGCTCCAACTCACGGACCGTGAGATCGTGACCTGGCTGAAGTCGGACGCTTAACCGACTGCGCCACCCAGGCGCCCCAGTAGTGTTTATAATTTAATTCTTAACTGTAGAGCCAACTGTTGTGTATCTTCCTACCCTAAGTCAAGAAGTACAACATTGTAAGCACCCCAAAATTCCTCAGCATGCCCCCTCCCATTCACAATTCCGTCTTGCTCTCCCTCCGTCCCGCTCCAGACAACTATCACCTGTATTTATTTATTTATTTAAAGGTTTATTTATTTATTTGTTTTGAGAGAGTATGCACACGACTGTGTGTGTGACCTGCGTGTGAGGGTGGGGGAGGGGCAGAGAGAGAGAGAGAGAGAGAGAGAGAGAGAGAGAGAATCCTAAGCAAGCTCCATGCTTGGAGCAGAACCTGACATAGGGCTCAGTCTCATGAACTGTGAGATCATGGCCTGAGCCAAAATCAAGAGTCAGACACCGAACTGACTGAGCCACCCAGGCGCCCCTGGCCTGACTTTTATAATGATAATATCCTTGCTTTTCTCTGTCGCTTTAGTACATGTTTGCATCCTCAAACGATGTAATCATGTCTATTTTTAATCCTCTATGAACACCGTCTTACTCGATGTGTTCTTCTATAACTTCTGTTTGTGAATTCATTGGCCTCATTGTGTATAGCTCTAACTAGTTTTTTTATGTTGCTGTAAAGTATTTCATCGTGTGAATAGATAACACAGAGTGTATCCGTTTTACTGGTGGTGGACCACAGCCTTGTCCACAGTTTTTGGCTGTTAGGAACTATGCAACTAGGAATGTTTTTGAACAGGTCTCCAGGTATGGCTGGGAAAGCTTTTCTACAGTACATACTTAGAAGTGGAATTTCTGGGTCAAAGGAATAGACTATCTTCAACTTCATAAGATAATTCCTCTTTTCCAAACTGGTTGCACCAGTTTACATTTCCACCAAAAAAGTAGGTGACATTTCTCTTCCTCTACAACCACACCAATACTTGTTATTACCAGATTAAATTTTGTTGTTGTTGTTATTATTATTATTATTATTATTATTATTATATTTTTGGCTATTTTGGAAAGTATGTAAATAGTATCTCATGGTTTTAACTGGCATTTCTCTGATTGCTAATGAGACTGAGACCCTTTTAATCTGTTTATTGGCCATTTGTATTGCCTTTTTGTGTGTGTGTGACATTGTATGAAAAGCTCTTACCTATTTTTCTCCTGGGGTTGTCTGTCATTTTCGTATTGATTTGTGGGATGTATTCATTCATTCTGTGTCCTAGTCTTTGGTGTGTTTTTTTTGTATTTCAAACACCTTTTTCACTCTGTGGCTTGTCTTTTCACTCCCTGTATTATACGATTTGACAAACAGAAGCTTTACATTTTAGTGTTATCAGATTTATCCATTTTTTTCTTTATGGCTATTGCTCCTGGTGTGTTTTTTAAAGGAATCCTTCATGACCCTGAGGTCATGAAGATATTCTTTCTAAAATCTTTTTCTTTTTTTAAAGGTTTTATTTTTAAGTTGTCTTTACCGCCAGCATAGGGCTCGAATTCACAACCCCGAGATTGAGAGTCATATGCTCTACCAACTGAGCTAGCCAGCTAGCCAGGAACTAAAATCCTTATACTGTTTATTTTTCATACTTAGACTTTTTATGAATGCCGTACAGACAGTCAATTGTCTAGCACCATTTATTGAAAGACTGTCTTCCCACTGATGTGGGTTGTCACTTTGTCATCTATTAAGGCTATATGGAAGTTCAAGTATGTTTCCAGGCTCTATAATCTGTTCCATTGGCATGTTTGTCTATTCATGTAGCATCAGTTTGTAAATTTTCATTTTCTTATCTTTTTCTTAAAGTATGGTTTATACCCAACGCAGGGCTCAAACTCACAACCCTGAGATCGAGAGCCACATGTTCTACCAACTGAGCCAGCCAGGCGCCCCCAAATGGATTTTTGTATATGTATTTTCTATCCAGAGACTTTGCTAAACTTTCTGATTGACTTGAGTGGTTTATTGGAGGTCATTTTGAATTTTCTATGTATTTACAATGTAGACAAATAGACCAATGGAATGGTTTAGAGATCCCAGAAACAGACCTAAGCTTTTATGGACCCTTGATATATGACAGGATTGACAATTTCCAGTCCTTATAAGTCCTATTTCCCTGTTCTGCCTAATTGGCTTACTGCGTTAGCTAAGACCTTCAGTACATCGCTGAAAGGAAATGGTCACCCTGGGCCTCTTGGCCTTCTTCCTGATCTCAAACTTTTCACCGTTGCATATGATTTATGCTGTGGGTTGTGTTTTAAAATAGATATCCACGGGGCGCCTGGGTGGCACAGTCAGTTAAGCGTCCGACTTCAGCCAGGTCACGATCTCATGGTCCGTGAGTTCGAGCCCCGCGTCGGGCTCTGGGCTGATGGCTCAGAGCCTGGAGCCTGTCTCCGATTCTGTGTCTCCCTCTCTCTCTGCCCCTCGCCCGTTCATGCTCTGTCTCTCTCTGACCCAAAAATAAATAAACGTTGAAAAAAAAATTAAAAAAAAAAAAAAGATATCCACAATCAGATTAAACAAATTGCCTTTTATCATAGCCTGCTAAGAATTTTTACCGTGAAAAGATGTTGACTTTTACCAAATGTATTTTCTGCACCTATTGAGATGATCGTATGACCCCCCCCCCCCCCCAACACACACACACAAACTTACTACTTTTTGTACTTCTAGTGCCTAGTAGAGGGCCTGGCACAGAGTGGATATTGAGAAAAATGATATTTGAGTGAAGTAATGAAATACTTGCTGAATAAATTAGGGGACTTGTGACAAGTAAGTAACGGAGCCTTAAGATCTAGGATTTTGGATTTTTAGTCCCAATATAGTTTTTCAACCCCTACCCCTGTCACCACGATTTTCCCGAGGCCTCTCATATCAACCTCCCAGCTGGGAAAAATTGTTAGAAAGGTGACTTTCTAACATGGTCTTAATACTGTGCTCAAAAACCAGTCTAGCCTCAGGAGACATGATACTAAGCTTACCATGGATGATTGGCAAGGCTTTCCTGTTCATATGGTTGCTGTATTTCACTGCAGTCTACTTGGTGACTACGAGATCGATGACAGTTGGTGACCCCAAGAAGCTTTATGTCTTCACAGAGAATCTGAAGTTATTTACATAGAGTGTGGGACCTCATGAGGCACGCGGAAAATTATTAATTAAGGAACAATTGGTAAATGACTTTTTAGAAATGGCTAAATTACTTGTAGTTCATTGTGTTTTGTGGAAAGATCATCTGGGTTACTTTTCCATTTGTGCCTCAACCCCTGCAGTTTATGATTAGGTTAGATTTTGGATGTAAAGTCGCCAGTTATATTTATCTCGGCATATTTCCTTTACCACAAGCCGTGCTGTCACTCAAGGCTCCTCTGTGCTCATGGTACTAGGGCCAGTCAGTTGGCCTAGAACTTGGCCATAGATACTATGGATGCCCAACTCATGTTCTGGGCCCAACCTGGAGATGATCTGTAAACCATTACTGCAGGATAAATGGCTTCCTATTTCCCCCACGCCTGAAGATGCCCTCAGGCCTCAGGAACTTGCTTGGCTTGTGCACAGGAATACTAGAAATGGTGGAGAGTTAGTGCCCAAGATGAGGGATGCCCTGGTTAATAAGGGATGGAGTTGGGATGAATACCCCAGCCTTGCCCTTTGGGTGGACAACTCTGTGTGCTAGGTAGTCTCTCAGAGGATCTCTCAGAGGGTCCCCGGGTCGGTCCCCACCTGGCCACAGCAGCAACCTGCTCCTTAACGCACCCTTTCTTGGCTTCCTCTCTTCCCTCTCTCACTTGCCCACTCCCCTACTGGTGCTTCCTGCCATCACCTCTCAACTAAACCACTTATACCCAAATTCTTGTCTCAGGGGCTGCCTTTGAGGGAACTCAAACTAAGACAAACGTTGTTTGGTCCTTTCCTTCTGCCACTCATGAAACTGCATTGGCTCCTTCCCATCCACCGAGTAGAGTCCAAACTCTGCTCCCTGGGGTTGGATGCCATTTGTGATTGGCCACCTAATGTCGCTTTCAACACTCCCGCACCCCATTCTCCAGTTCAACCACTGATCCCTACCCATGCTGTGCGTGTGCCCATCTCTGTGCCGGAGCTTTCTCTTGTTCCTCGAGGGATGCCTTTTAATCACCTGCCAGTGTTCTTTTCTCTGTCCCGCTGGACACAGCTCCCCAGAGACCAGCATATAGTAGGTATGAAGAGGATTTGTAGAACAAATCCGTTAACGATTGAGATGTCATTTTTAGCCTGTTAGACTACTAAACTATTACAGAGTTTGATAATAACAAGGATTGGTTATTGGTGTTGGGATGTACATATATCCTGTGCTGCAGTAGGGGTATAAATTCGTAAGTCTTTCTTAAAGGACATGTGGCAGTATCCGTCAGAAATGTAAATATGGGGGCGCCTGGGTGGCGCAGTCGGTTAAGCGTCCGACTTCAGCCAGGTCACGATCTCACGGTCCGTGAGTTCGAGCCCCACGTCAGGCTCTGGGCTGGTGGCTCGGAGCCTGGAGCCTGTTTCCGATTCTGTGTCTCCCTCTCTCTCTGCCCCTCCCCCATTCATGCTCTGTCTCTCTCTGTCCCCCCCAAAAAAACCAAAAAAAACAAAAAAAACAAAACAAACAAACAAACAAAAAGAAATGTAAATATGCCTAACATTCAACACAACCGTTCCAGAAATACTTTATCCTGCAGAAATACTCTATTCCTTAGAAATATTGCACGTGAGCCCACTGGTGTGTGAATGAGGGTCACACACCGTGTCTATCATCGTTGTTTGTAAAGATGAAAAAATAAGAAGCTGCCTAAGTGTCACTGATAAAAGAATGGCTGTACATTGTTGAGTTCATGGTATAAAATACTCTACCTCAGTTAAAAAGGATGAGGAACGGTCATTAAAAATCTTTGACACTTATGTTCAAAAAGCAAGTAGAGGGGCGCCTGGGTGGCGCAGTCGGTTAAGCGTCCGACTTCAGCCAGGTCACGATCTCGCGGTCCGTGAGTTCGAGCCCCGCGTCAGGCTCTGGGCTGATGGCTCAGAGCCTGGAGCCTGTTTCCGATTCTGTGTCTCCTTCTCTCTCTGCCCCTCCCCCGTTCATGCTCTGTCTCTCTCTGTCCCAAAAATAAATAAACGTTGAAAAAAAAAATTTTTAAAAAAACAAAAAAAACAAACAAACAAAAAAAAAAAAAGAAAAAGCAAGTAGAAGATGCATAGCATGATTCTATTTATATAAAAAGAAAGGTACACATGGGCATATTTATATATATATACACATATATATAACATGGGTATATTATATATATGTATATATTATATATTTATATGAATGTACAAAAAGACTGGACAGATACACTCCAAACTGTTAACAGCGTTTACCTCTGGCAAGGGAAGTCTTGCGTGTGTGACCCTGGACAGGGGATGGAAGGGGAGACTTCTGCTTTGAATTTTAGGCATTTTTGTTCTGTTTGCATTTTTTACAGCGAGAACATAGTTTTTCCATTTACAGTTACAGCAGCGGGCCTATAACCTATCTCTTTTAGCCAAGACCCTTGGTGGGACGAAAAAAGATCTCCACTCAGATCCCCTTTGCAAACATTCTAGTAACCAGAGCTTCTGCTAAGCAAACAAATGGTACTTACTTGTGGAAAGATAATAGTCTTTATCTGTAAAATGCATTTCGATCTGCCTAGATGGTTTATTGTGAATAAACCCGGGATTTATGGGTTTACGAGGGCATAGCTTGGTGGAAAATGTTACCCATGCTGTGTAATTAATGGGTCATAAAAAGAAGATGCTGCATAACCAATATGCTCCCTCACGTAAGTGACAGCACGTGCAATTGCTTAATTGCTTAAGCCTTGCATGTGAAATCCAAATCACAATGTGTGCCTTGTGGGAGAGGAAGAATTTATGGGGAGCTATGGAGATGGTCTCAGACTTCTCCAAGGAAGGGATGTTTTGCCAATGTCTTTCAACTGCTGTAGACTTTGAAATAGTAGTGTTTGGTCCTGAGTAGGCTCTGTGGTGCATGTGAATCTGATTTATAAACCGGCGGATAGAAGTTGGATAACATCAGCAAATAAATGCACTTTAAGGCCATGGAGCTTGGGAGAATAATCTGGGCTGAGGGCATGGATAGGAGAGAGAAGATCTTAGACCACCGGGATAGCCTCTAACCTGGTCTCCTGGCCTCAGGGCTCTTGACCTCTCCCCAACTCATTCTCCACTGCCTGACGTCACCCTTTGAAACTTGGCAGTAGTTTGCCAACACCTTCAGAATAAATACAAAATCCTCACCATGCAAACAGGCTCCTGGTGACTTCTTGGGCTCAACTCCTGGTGCTTACCCCGTGTGTGCCAGTGGCCCTGCTAGCCTGGCCTCCCTCGACTGCCAGAGAGCCTCTCTCTGGCGTTGCCTCTGCCCGCAGGATCCTTCCCCTGGGACATTCTCTGTGTGGCTGGCATCTCTCATGTTTCAAGTCTCAGTTCCAATGTCACCCTCTCGAGACTTGCCTTGATAGGCAACCTAAAATAGCTCCCTTCTCGGCCCCAGTCTCTCATCGCCACGCCGCTTTCACAGGCTGCTATCTGAAATGGTTGTGGCTTTTGGACAGATTTTTTTTTTTTATTGTGGTAAACTCTACATAACATCAAATTTACCATTTTCATCACTTTTAAGTCACAGTTCATGGGCGTCGTATGTAACCTTCACAGTGTTATGTAACCCAACGCCACTATTTTCCAGAACTGGTTTCATCCTCCCCAGTGGAAACTCTGCACCCCATAAACAATAACTTCCCATTTCCTCCTCCTCCCAAGTCTCTGGCCACCTCTAGCCCACTTTTTGATTTTACGATTGCCTATTCTAGGTTCCTCCTGTAAGTGGAGTCATCCAATACTTGTCCTAGCTTACAAGACTCATCTATGTTGTAACAGGTGTCAGAATTTCCTTCCTTTCAAAGCTTGAAGAATATTCCATCGTATGGATAGACCACATCCTGTTTATCCATTCACCTGTTGACGGGCACTCGGGTTCTCTCTACCTTTCAGTTGTCATGAATACTGCTGCTATGAGGCGTACAGGTGTCTGTTTGAGTCCTTGTTTTCTATTGTCTTGGGTATCTACTCAGGAGTGGAATTGGCGGTTTATTATTGTTTATTTGTTCACTTGTTCATTGTCTCCTTTCCACTAGAATACAGACCCCCCCCACCCCCCCACTGCCCGGAACAGTGCCTGACCCACAGGAGGAGTTTAATACATATTTTCAAAAGGGACATATTTCTCAGGTAAACTGAACAGGGAATCATAATCATCACCTACTTCATAGGGCTGTTAAGAGGATGAAATGCAGACACTCACGTCCTAGCACGGGGCCCCAGCACCTTGTCACAGTTCGGGGTATGGTGGCTGTAAATGAACACTTCACAGCTCAAGTTCCTGACCTTCATAACTGGTATTTTGGCTCTGATTTATCTTCCCGTGGCCAGCAAAGTGGTTTGTTTTTTGTTTTTTGTTTTTTTTGACATTCTCTAGCTGCCCAATGCCATGAAGGCACTAAACATCACAAGGATTGAGATCTCGCCCCTGTCCTCAAGCATCTTATAATCTAATTAAACTCAGAATATAGCCTTAAAAGCGGGCACCAGAGGAAACGGTTCGTGGAGCGAAGCGGCTTGTTTCAAATCGAATCCAATTAGTTTCATAATTGACAACGTGACCTGGGAGTCCTATCCAAAATGGGTGAAAAGAAACCGAGAACGAAAAGTCGCCCCCGTGTTTATACGCTTCTGCCGTGTATGATGATCCCAGCAGGACCTGAAGTTCTGGGCTAGAAGCGGGCACCCGCCCTTCAGGTTTTCTCTTCACCTGTTGCGTGTCGGGGGGCAGGAAGCTGCTTAAACGTTCGCCAGCCTATACTCTTCATTTCATGCTTCTTGGAATTGTAATATGTGAATCTTTGGGGGCAAGTGGAGAGAGGAAGGAAAAGGACGCGGGAGCTGTTAGTAATGGACTTGAAACAAATATCAAACCACCAGAGGGTTCTTATTAAGTGCTGGCTATGTGCTTCTTACAGTGCAGTGAGAATAGGGGTGGGGGCAGAGGGGAGTTAATTTACTGTCACTTTGTCCTCACAGAGGTTATAGTCAGGAAGGGGCAGGTAGAACTCCTGGCTGAGAAACCCCCACCAGACAGAGTCGTAAGTGCTGAGAGATAAGGGGGTTACGGGTACAAACTTAGACTGTCAAGATGGAAGGGCTCATTGAAATAACGAGCTTGTCCCTCATTTTAGAGGGGAGAAACCGAGACTCAGAGAGGGTAAGTGATTTGCTTAAGGCCACACAGCTAGATGATGTCAAAGGGAAGACTTGAAACTCGGGTCCCCCAACTTCTCCACCACAGTGTTTTTTTCTGTTGCGCCACCGATGACTCAGTGGAACAGTCAAGCTCGGCCGTGTCCAAGTTCTGTACCATGAGCCATATATAGAATTCTAAAATTTTAATGTGGCCACATTAAAAAAAATTACAAAGAGACAGGTAATTTTCATAATATTTTGTTTAACCCAATGTACTTGAAATATTATCATGTCATGTACAAACAATATACAATTATTAAATGAGATATTTTATAATCTCATTGTACTAAGTCTGAGAGATTGATGTATGCTTTACGTTTTAGTGCATCTTTATTTGGACGAGCCACATGCCGAGTGTATCATAGCCACATGTGGTGAGTGGCTGTTGTGTTGGCCAGGGTTAGCTAGCTATTTGAATTTGCTGATTGATGTGTGACGTTTTCAGGGGAAACATTGAAGAATGTGGAAGGCGTTATGTAGACATCAAGGTGTATAGACGAAAGAGTCTTAAAGTTGGCAGCCTGGGGTTTGGATCTCGATTTAACCTCTGAGGAGCGGAGTAGACTCTTGGCAAATCACTGAACCTCCTTGATCTCCCTCTCCCTAATTGGTTTCTACGCGTCAAAGGGCAATTGTAAAGATCTGTTGAGCAGCATATACGACATATACATGAAAATTATTCGCTAGTATGGCATCTGGTACTCAGAGTATTAGTTTTATTCCCCTAGAATACAAACGATTCTGGAATGCTGTCATGTGGTGAAACAATTTGATCAAGCGTCTTTAGTATCCTGTGAAATCAGTCCAGAAGCAAGCGGGAAGCAACTAAAGATGTCACAGGATGTTGAGCTGGGAAAGCCAGCTCATCCGGTCAAAGTCAGGAGGTGGCAATCTCTCTGAGTCCCCGGTCTGTTTGCCTCCTGGGCCCAACCCCAGATGACAGCCTGTGGAGTTACCACGGTCAGGGAGATCTGAGCTCTTGGGCCGGCAAACCGAATGCTTTTGTAACCTGCTATGTTAACATAGTCACTTAAATTTAGGATGCGGAATTAGATGGGGAAAGTTCTGCTAGAAGCTGAACTGCCTGAGAGCGCAGTCCCAAGCCATTCTCCGATACCGGAGAGCACCCCGGTTATCCAGGTAGGTAAGCATGTTTTCATCACCACTTGGCCCATGAAAATACTGAGTTCTGGAAATTCAGAAAATCTTGAGTTCCGCGGTGATTAGGCCAAAACAAACAAGCTGAGATTTGAACCCAGGTAGCCTGCCCCGGAGGCTGCGTTAGGGACCAGAGATGGGTATTAGAGAAATACTAGATAAACTGAATGTGGCGAGTGGCTTTCCCTTCTTCAGAAAGCAATCTGGAGGCACCGCTTTAGTTTTATTTTCTCTTTTTTGACTTTTAATTAGTTAATTAATGAATTCTTTTTTTACCCTAAATATAACTTATCGCCAAGTTAGCTAACATACAGTGTATACAGAGTGCTTTTGGCTTCGGGAGTAGGTTCCCAGGATTCCATGCTTCCATACAACACCCCGTGCTCATCCCAACAGGTGCCCTCCTCAATGCCCATCACCCATTTCCCCCTCTCCCCCGCACCCCCATCCGCTCTTAGTTTGTTCTCTGTATTTAAGAGTCTCTTATGGTTTGCCTCCCTCTCTCTTTGAAACTATTTTCCCCCCTTCCCTTCCCCCATGGTCTTCTGTTAAGTTTCTCGAATTCCACATATGAGCGAAAACATATGGTGTCTCCCTTTCTCTGACTGACTTATTTCACTTAGCATAATACCCTCCGGTTCCATCCACGTTGTTGCAAATGGCAGGATTTCGTTCTTTCTCATCGCCGAGTAGTATTCCGTCGTATATGTAAACAACATCTTCTTTATCCATTCATCAGTCGATGGACATTTGGGCTCTTTCCATAATTTGGCTATTGTCGATAACGCTGCGATACACATTGGGGTACGTGTGGAGGCACCACCATAAATGGGTCTGTTTTTAGTTCGTTAGTGGCTACCCGTATACCTCTAAAGATAGGTTTGTGTGGTTATTTCTCAATGTATTAATTTTAGACATTCCTACTGACTTCCCATTGTGGGTTATACAACCTCCTTTCCTTCCTTCTCGTTCTTGTGTTGATGCATTACATGCATTTAAGCTTCATAAACCTCTTTCCTTTTCCTTCAGCTTTCCACGGTTACCTTTGGCTTCCAGTAAACAGAGTTTACATATCATCGTCGTGTAAGTAGAGCCCAGTAATGTTCTGACATGGCATTTCCTCCTCTATTAGCTTAATGCCCCCGGAGTCAATTTCAAAAGGATTCCTCTTTCATACACATCGCCAATTGTTTAAAATCATGACATGTTTTACTTTTGGATTATGTCTTTCCCATACCATTTCTTCCCCCTGGCATTTCTGAGCCTCTGTTTTCTTGTTGGGAGCAGCTAGTAAAGATTACTAATCTTTTTTGAGCAATGACATGCTACACACATTACTGAGTGCTCTACACGTAATAATTTAATCCTTGCAGGTACCCAAAGGGGAAGGTGTGAGAGGCCTGAGAAAATTGAAACTTAAAAGCTTAAGTTACGGGAAACTGAAACCTAACCAAGCTTAACCAGCTTGTTCCACTTCTGTACAATTGCTTGGCGCGCCCGTGTATTCCTGATCAATCATTATTGCCTGGCACATCCGTATATTCTTGATCAACCATTGTTACTTGGCACATCCGTGTACTCCTGATCAATCATTGTTGCTTGGCACATCCGTGTATTCCTGATCAATCATGGTGATACCCGTACCCCCGGTTGTGGTCTGACCTAAAGGCAGGAACCAATCGAATACTGTTAAGTGTCCAACTTTAAACACCAACCAATCGCAGCTCTGTAACTGTGGAAAATTCCTGATTTCCCCATGACTTGTTTGTACCTGTCTGTAAAAGGGGTGTAAAAACCTCTCTCAGGGCCTCTTGGCGTCACCGGCAACGGGGGGCGCAGAGGTCCAGGTTCGAACCTGCAATAAATGACCCTTGCTGCTTAGCTTTGACTCTGGACTCTGGTGGTTCGTTTTTGGGGGTCTCTTAGACTCTGGGCGTTTCAGGTGCAAGAACGTCCCCATTTTACAGATGAGGAAATTGAACCACAAAGACGGTAAGAGATGAGCTGGGATTTAATGCAGACGGCCTGGCTTTATATGCCTAACCGATACACTCTTCTCAAGGGACACATGCCACTGTCACCACCTCCTTACTCCATTCTCGCCCCCTACTCCTTCTGTGACTTGCTTCCTTGTCTTAATCTAGATCTGTTTCCTTGCATTTAGACCATGTCTTTCTTGTCCAAGTATTACAGCTTATTTCAAATAGACATCTTTGGGAGTCCATTGCTCTGTTTCCCATACCTGCGGAAGAGGTTCTGGATACTGGGTGCATAGTTTACAAAAGAGGGATGTCACAGGCTCTGTGTGGCCATGTTCCCTTGGCTCAAAGGACTCCTTGACCCATAGAGAAGGGTGTAGCCAGCAGAGGGTCAGAGTAGTCACTAAAAAAGCATGGGGCCCACAAAGGAGACCCTCTTGCCTGGGTCTAAGGCCAATACTTTTTTCCCCAAGAGGTTTTTAACAGCTTTGGAAAATAAACCTATCCTCAAAGCTCAGTGATTCACTACCACTGAAATGATTCAAGAGAATGTACCCTAAGTTCTGACTGTCCAGTTGTGGGTGGCCATTTGAGGTCAGACCTTCTAGACAATCTCACCAGCGCCAAGGCAAAGGATGCCCAACCCGATCCCAAATCTGTGTTGCAGATCAAAATGCAGATGTCAGAAATCCCTGGGGCATTTCCCAGAAGGAAGGGCTGCCCTGAGAGGCATGTCCTCTTGGCCATGTGGGCTCATCACCTAGAAGGGGCTACTGAAGATTGAAGAAAGGCCAGCAAGTCACAACGAGGAGCTGCACTTACGGTATGCCCAAGGAAGCTCTAACTAGACTGATGCTCCTGCAGACGGCAGCTATTAACTTCTGCTCTGTGTACCTCGTCCCCACCCCCCAGCCCCCCATTTACCTGAAGCCCTGGAGAATAAGCAAAAACAGGCAGATCCAGGAAAGAAGTTAACACTTGGAAGAAACGAGTGACACAGGATGAGTTTCTAATTATTTTATGGCTTTCAGCATACTGCAGTCAGCACGCTTCAAGGATGGCTAACATCCCAGTAGAAACCCTACAGTGTTTCTGGCCTGAAAACCCAGAGGACAGAGTTGAGGGCATCCACAGCCCCTGGAAAGTGGCTCAGGTGCCTGGGTGGCTGAAGTCAGTTGACTTCAGCTCAAGTCATAGTCTCGTGGTTTGTGGGTTTGAGCCCCACATCGAGCTCTGTGCTGACAGGTCGGAGCCTGGCGCCTGCTTAGGATTCAGTATGTCCTTCCCTCTCTGCCCCTCCCTTGCTGCACTCTGTTTCTCTCAAAAATAAATAGACATTGAAAAACAAAGCCCACAAAAACCCAGCTACCATCTCCTTGGATAGCCATCTGTTAAACGGCATTTCCCACGCGGGCAGGCTCCTTGTCTGGTTTGTTCATCACCGTATTGATAGCACCTAGCACATCGCCTGGAGTGAAATAGCTGCTCAATAAAAACATGTGTTGGCTGATCAACTAACTTCTAACCTGTGCCCTTGAGGGGAAGGCCCTGGGTACCATCACTGTTTGTTGGCTTGCATCCTTGCCGTGTGGCTAGTCTGTTTTTGATCCAATAACTTATGCTCTTTGACCAAGCAATTCCTCTTCTAGAATCTGTCTTAAATCTTTTAGAGATGTAGGCAAAGATTTATACATAAGGATGTCCATCCGAATTTTATTTATAAGAGGGAAAATTGAAATAGTCTCCATGATATGGAAATATGGGAATGACACATAACTACATGATGGATAAACACAAATATGGGGTTTTAGAGTGCTTTTTGATACTGTGAAAAAATCCTCACAACGTAATGGCACATGAAAAGCCCAGGATGTAAAATCATAAGATTTCCCAACTCTGTTAAGACTAGCAGGAAAGATACCAAAAAAAATTAACAAATGGTATGTGAATTGGGAAGGCTTTCAGCTCTAAGGAACTCAAATCCTGACGTATGGTGCCTTAAACACAGAGGGGTTTATTTTTCTCTTATAAGTGGTCTAGAGGTTTGAGGAAGTGGAGTTAGCAGTGTGGTGATGTTAGGTATGGCATCCTGTGATTTTTTTATTTTTTTCTTTATGGTCACAAGATGGCTGCCACAGCTCCAGGCATCACGTCTACATTTGAGGCAGGAAGGAAGAAGGGGAGTAGCCTGCAGTGTCTGTCCCTTTTATCAGGTACATCTAGAGCCCATTGAGGTGCCCCAGCAGATTTTTGCTTAGGTCTCTTTGACCAGAATTGGGTCCTGTGGCTGTCCCCCATCTACAAGGAAGCCCGGGACGGGGAATATTTAGCTTCCAAGTCTCCAGAGTGGAGGCTGCAATGGGGAGGGAGTAGGGATATCTGTTATGTTAATAAACAGTGTCTTTTACGCTGCTTATTTCTGGTTGGTGGGCTTATGGACCTTTTTCCTTCTTTTTGTGGTTCTTTTCGGTCTTGTCCAACTTTTCAATGACCAGCCTTTATAATTTTTATCATTGACAAGAAATACAACAGACGCTACTTTAGAAATCCCTTGTGAGTACAGAAAGCATCTGTATTGTCATCAGTCACAAACGTGCAGAAGCAACTGTTGAGTTCTGTGGGAGCTGGGCTGACCCATCTATTGTCCCCCCGGCAGACTGTGACCCGCCACCCCCCTTTCCCTCCTCCAAATTAGACACTGTGCTAGTTACTCGGCAAGCATCCCTTCACCTAATGCTCACAGCAGCCACCTTTTCCAGAGGAGATGCAGGAAGGTTAAATAATTAAGTCACACAGACTAAAGCAAAGCTGGGTCTCAGAAGATGGTACCGAGCTTTAATTTTGTATGTTCCTGCCACGCCGCAAGCTCAGTAAAGATTGTGTTGAATGAATGCAGAGCAGATGAATCATGGGCATGTGCAATTTTTTAAAAAGATGTTTAATGTTTATTTTTGAGAGAGAGAGAGAGAGAGAGAGAGAGCACGAGCAGGGGAGGGGCAGAGAGAGAGAGGGAGACATAGAATCTGGAGCAGGCTCCGGGCTCTGAGCTGTCAGCACAGAGCCTGACGCGGGGCGCAAACCCACAGACCGTGAGATCGTGACCTGAGCGGAAGTCGGAGGCTTAACCAGCTGAGCCACCCAGGCGCCCCTGGATGTGCAATTTTTTTTCAACTACAGCTATTACTTGATAATTATTTCTTGTAGTGCATCTATGTTACCCCTAGCTCTAGCGTGATCGAAAAATAACGGGCTGTTACAAACTGCCTGCAAGAGAGGAGCTCTGCTCATTACCCTGTATTGAATACCCTTGCCTGAGTAGCTGGATAAATAACGTGGTATGACTCCAGGTGAAAAGTCAGCTGAGGATTTATTTCTCGTGGAGCCTTTAAAGAGTTTTATCATGACACGTTTCAAACATAAACAAAAGCAGAGAGAATGGGAGTTGAACTGCATGTGCCTAGCACCCAACTTCAAGAATCATCGCTTTGCCAACTTTTTCATTTATCTTCCTCCTTCCACTTACAACAAGACAAAACTGGAGGATTTTATTTTAGTTTTTAGTTTTAGCTTTAGTTTTCACTTTTTTAAAACTCACATCCAAATTAGTGCGCCTATAGTGCAACAATGATTTCAGGAGTAGATTCCTTAGTGCCCCTTACCCATTTAGCCCGTCCCTCCTCCCACAACTCCTCCAGCAACCCTCAGTTTGTTCGCCATATTTATGAGTCTCTTCTGTTTGGTCCCCCTTCGTGTTTTTATATTGTTTCCCTTCCCTTATGTTCATCTGTTTTGTCTCTTAAAGTCCTCAGATGAGTGAAGCCATATGATTTTTGTCTTTCTCTAATTTCACTAAGCATAATACCTTCCAGTTCCATCCACGTAGTTGCAAATGGCAAGATTTCATTCTTTTTGATTGCCGAGTAATACTCCATTGTATATATATCCCACATCTTCTTTATCCATTCATCCGTCGATGGACATTTGGGCTCTTTCCATACTTTGGCTATTGTCGATAGTGTGGCTATAAACACGGGGGTGCATGTGTCCCTTCGAAACAGCACACCCGTATCCCGTGGATCAATGCCTAGTAGTGCAATTGCTGGGTCGTAGGGTAGTTCTATTTTTAGTTTTTCGAGGAACCTCCAGACTGTTTTCCAGAGTGGCTGCACCAGCTTGCATTCCCCAAAACTGGAGTATTTTAAAGCAAACCCAAAGGTTCATTTTATCATGAACATGTCTATAATTGGAATACAAAGGCTTCTGGGTGACCTCGTGTTTCTCTTTCTTTAGATCTGCTCACATGGGAAGCAGTGACACGAACCTCAGCCAGCCCAATGACATTGAAGGGGCCCAGGAGGGACACATTCCTTCCAGGCTGTGCAATTTGCTTTCCCTCCAACCCAGGCCACTCCTTTGCTGAAACTCCTCTGGCCTCAAGATTTATACTTTTCTCAAATGCTGAAAATATCTGGCTTCCTCTAGCTAGAGACATCTGGGGAGTGTGGCTTCTGAAAGTATTTTTGGCATGAAAATGTCACCCAAGTTGCTGGAAGTGATTTGGAAATTTTAAGGTATTGAAAGCATCTGACTGGCGTGGGGAGTGGGGAGGCCGAGTGGGGAGAGGTTAATTGTAATAACGGGCAGTCATTTCTCTTTAGGGCCCTTGCTGCCTATGCTCTCCCTGTTTACAGCTCTTAAAAATAAAAGTTTTTTTAATGTTTATTTTTGAGAGAGAGAGAGAGAGAGGGAATGAGCAGGGGAGGGGCAGAGAGAAAGGGAGAAAGAGTTCCAGGCTCCAGGCTCTGAGCTGTTAGCACAGAGCCTGACGTGGGGCTCAAACTCACAAACCACAAGATCATGACCGGAACCGAAGTTGGACGCTCAACCAAGCCACCCGGGTGCCCCTCCCTCTTTCCAGCTCTCAATGCTTTGGGCCAAGGATTGCACCCAAGGCCGGTATGTGAAAGACGACAGAATAGGCGTAGGGGATGGTGGCTGGTGGGGGGATTAAGGGGGACCCCACTGCTCCCTGAAGTCTGGCACGTTGGGAGACCCACCGAAGGCTCCTGGGGGATGCTGGGATCACGTGTTTGCTGATGGGCTCCGTCAGATAAGACGGATGAAGCTCTGCCTCTCTGAGTCCCACATAGGGTACCAGGGATCAGGCTAGACCAACAGATGTTTCCCAGGAAGAGCCATTAAAAGAATAATAAGGAGCAAGAGGGAATCGTAACTAGGGAGGAGCCAGAGGGATCCAGGAAGCAGGTGCTGAGAGCAGCCTAGGCTGGGGCGGGAGCAGAGGCCACTGGGAAGGGTAGAAGATGGTGAAAGCCAGCGGTTCGGACATTGCTCAAGGGCAGTGTGGCAGAGCAGAACGTCCTCTGGACCAGGACCCAGGGACTCTGGTTCTTGTCCTGACTCTGCCATTTACCATTTGGGCTCTCATTTGCCCTGTGTGGGAAAATGGAGCCTAGAGGTATGAGAATGCTTCATAATCTTTAAAGTGGTTATGTTTTAAATTTTTAAATGTTTATTTTTTGAGAGAGAGAGAGAGAGAGAGAGAGAGAAGAGCACGCAGGGGAGGGGTAGAGAGAGGGGGAGACATAGAATCTGAAGTAGGCTCCAGGCTCTGAGCGGTCCGCACAGAGCCCGACGTGGGGCTCGAACTCACGAACCGCGAGATCGTGATTGGAGCCGAAGTCGGGCGCTTAACCGAATGAGCCACCCAGGCGCCCCTGAAGCGTGGTGTGCGTGTGACCATCGTGACCTCCGCCTACCTCCTCCCTGTGTTGGGATGATCTCGTGAAGGAGAAGTGCTTTGTGTCATGACCCAGGACATACATAAGCAAATGTGAGGCTGTCACAGCTCTAAGCAGAAAGTGCATGGACACTGTGCTTTCTGATTTCTTTGAAGCAGGTGACATTTTGCAGTGACACGTGAAAGAACCCAAATCCCCGCTCCAAGTACAAGAGCGGGAGCAGGGGCTAGCATACAGCCTTCTTTTCCACCAGTCACGGGGAAAGCAAAGCCAAAGGGAGTTAAGTTCTGGGAGGTAATACAACTCTTAGTGTCAGCCAGAAGGCCTTCAAAAGTGATCTCTCAGCTTTCTCGTGTTACAGATGGGATGCAGAGAGAGGCCCAGAGAAAGGGAAAGAATCGCCCAAGGGCACATGGCCAGCCTGTGGTTTCAAGCCTGGGCGTGTTTGCCTCCAAGATCCGCACAATCCCGATACTCGTTCCCAGCCAGGGACAGTCGCGTTCCCCCTACACCCCATTCCCCCCCCCCCCGGCTCCCCTTGCCAAACACCCGTTCTGATCGCACCACGGAGCCTGGAACGCGAGCCTCTGGGGGGGGGGGGGGTATAAGTTAAGCCACCCTGCGTGCATGTGTAGGTAGTGGATGGAGGGGTGATTCGTTTCATCCTGAACTTCAGAAGCCATTTCAGAAATCGGAGGCGGGAGTTATCTCCTGCTGTTGGGAGTGTTGATGATTTTTATTTTCTCCTCTATCATTTTCAGGGTTTTTCCAAAATATTACAACAAGCATCTATCATTTTATAAACCCCACTCCCTCCACATCTCATTTTTAAAAAAGAAGGAGAGTGGAGCGCGGCGACACGACCGGCTCTGTGCTGAGGTCCAGCCGACAAGGCCAACGAGTATGGGCCGCGCCAGGCAGAGGCCCCAAGCTGGAGGAGGTCCCGAGGTTCTCCACCTCTTCAGCCTGGAGGCCAAGGCCACCGAGGCAGCGTCATCCTGAAATGTCCTCCTCTCAATACCGTGGCCAAATTGGACTCACTTTCCAGTGTCCAACTCCAATTCCGCTAGTCCTGTGAAGGTGTTTTAAAGCCCACCTTCCCCCACTGGGACGAACACCGATCTCCCTCCTCTGACCTCTGGGGGCACTTTCTTTGGATCTGTTTTGTCATCCTTCTCTGCCTTGTCCTGGAGTCTTTTATATCCAGGTCTGTCTCTCCTGCTGGGCTAAAGCCTTGAGGGCAGGGCCTGCATCTCAACTATCTTTGTGTTTCCTGGGATATTCTCAGCCTGGCACATAGGGACCTCAGAAGAGTGTTTGTTGAACTTCAGTGAATTGAAACTATAGACCCCTAAGGGGGGACGTGGCGATCTATGGGTTTATGGCAGGACTCATGAACCTCGGCACCACTGTCCTTTGGGGTCTGATAATTCTATGTGGGGGGGGGGGGCGGCTGTGGTTTAGCAGCGTCCTTGGCCTCTACCTACTAGATGCCAACAGACGCCCCCGGTTGTGACAACCATAAAGCGTTTTCATAAACAATCCCTCGGAGTAGGAGTTCCCATTTAGCAGATGAGATAGGCAAGGTGCACGGCGAGTTTGGACTTGGAGTGGGGTCTTGTGTGTAATTCTCCACTCCAAGTCCAGTGCCCATCTCACTACCCCGAGACCCCTCGGGACCCCAGCAAGGTCTTGGCCTCTGCGCTTTAGTGTACCCACTGCACTCTCACCCCCTGTCCTGGGTTCCACCCTGTCCCCTTCCCCCCTGCCCGGCCCAGGGGCCTGTGCCAGGCTGTGACCCAGGGGTTGACCCTCCCGGGCCACGCACACTAGGCCTCAGGCTGTGTCTGAACACGCTCTCTCATTGTCTCTAGCACCTTGGCCTCCTCCCCATGTTTAAACACGCTGATGGTGACCTGGCCCGTCTCGGAGCCATACTTGTTCTTGACGAAGACGCCGTAACGCCCACTGTCCTCACTGTTGACTCTTTCGATGGTGATGGTGACCTCCGGCCCCTTCACCTCCATGTGGTAGCGGTCAAGGAAGGTGACAGGCTGATCGTTCTTCAGCCAAGAGATTTCAGGGGTGGGGTCTCCCGAGATGACACAGGTCAGGCACAGGGTCTGGTGGAAAGCACAGGAAGGGAACACTCAGTCTGGCCTCCCCAGACTAACACTTGGCGTTCATCTTCACTATCCCCCCCCCCCCCCCCCGCCCCACCGGAGAGCTCCCAGTACGTTTCTCTTGGTGATAAATGTATTACATGTGTTCTCTTGTGACCCCTAAAAGGATAACAGTAAAATGGGAGAGGCGATGTATTTTAACTCCGCATCCTTCATCCCTCAAGTTTTCTACAGGCACGTTTACTTGTTAGAATTTCAGACCATTGTTACCCTAGCAAATCTGCCCCAGATTGGCCTGAATTTTGCTTTATTGTTTTTTGTTGCATATCTGCCGTTAGGATTTTACCATGTAAAGAAGACTATACTGCTTTAATACAAAGATTTATGAATTGGCTTTGAAACTTCTTTTTGTTTTTAAATGTTGA
>NW_024412388.1:17947215-17975230 GCF_014898765.1 Herpailurus yagouaroundi
GCTACAGTTTAACAGTCAAACACTCAGTGGGGAGCTGGGCACATGCAGACTCTGAATCTCAGCCCTGCCCCTTCGAGCCGTGTAACCTTAGGAGAGTCCCTTAACCTCTCTGGGCTTCAGTTTCCTCAGCTACAAAGAGGGACTAGGAATAATCCCGTTTCATGTGGTGCCTTGATGGTTAAACAGACTGAAGTACGTGCACGTAATGGAATAGTGCCTGGCACAAAGTAAGCACCATGCAAACATTAACGATCATTTTCTAGAACACTAGACTTGGGTATTTTCGGGTCTAGAGGGGTTTTTAGGGATCATCAAGTAGAACTCCTACGGAAATGGAAGTTCATTGACAGAAGGCTGTGACGCCCAGGGCCACCCAGAGAGGTGGGGTGAGCACCCCCACGGGTCCGACACTAGGCTCAGTGTCTCTCCTTATACTACACGTGCCCAGTGACTGTGGTCACTCGGCCAGACTCGGGTGGATCCGGCTCCTTCGGCTCTTGAATCCACGGTGCTACCTTGTATCAAGATCTGTAATGGATATGAGAGGGGGCATAGCGTGGGACTGCGGGCCACGGGCGGGGGTTGGTCAGTACCTTATCTTCCATGATGGTGGCTACATCTGGCAAGCCCCTCACCACCTTGGCACGATCTGGAAGGGAAAAGAGAGACCCTCGGTGATGAGTGCTTTCCTGCCAGCTGCTTCCCGGGATCAGGTTCCACAGAGCAGGGGTTTTATTTTTAAGCAACGTTTCTTTTCTCTATTTTCATCATTTCGGGTAGAAATTAAGTCTGTATTATGTGTTTCTTTGCCTTCACAAACAGAAGATAGGGACACGCTGTGCTTCTGTGACTGACTTGAAGTCACCCTTATGACCGGTGGTGCCTGAAGGTGACAGTGAGGTGCCCCTCCGCCTCCAGAACTGGGGCGGAGGAACGGGCCGGCCGGGGTCACCTGATGAAGATAACGTGTGTGGACTTGGTGGTGGCATCCTTGCTGCTCAGAGGCCAATTCACGTCCCTCTGGGGTTGGGGCTGTGTCCTGGGCTGCAGGAGGCCCCAGTGCCCCAACAGGCAGAACCGGCTTCGGCTTTAAGGCCGTCCCCTCCCCGGCCCTCACCCCTCACCCGGGAAGCCCGCCCAGCCTCCCTCCTGTCTATCCCTGCCTTTCAGGCCCCGGCTGCTGCACCTGCTCAGTCCACACCCACACATCAGGCGTCCGTGGACCCCTTATCCATCCATCTGCCGTCGTGTCCCTGCCGCCCACAGCCACACAGACCCCATGGGGAGCTGGGACCTCAGAGCCCTGCCAGGAGGCACGAACTCACGGGAAGCTGCCCCAAACTCAGACGTGAAAATAACAGAAATACGAGTGGACTTACTCTTCTCGATGATGGCCAAGGCTCTGAAAAACAGAAATGGGGAAAAGGCTTGAGTTCCATTTGTTAAAGGACAGGCCTTCCCCGGGGTGGGGGTGAGGGGGCCATGAGGGAAAGGCAGAGCTGGCTGAGGCTCCCAGGAAGGGGTCCTGTACCCAGCTCGTGCCAGACCCCAAGGGGCCGATGGTTCACACAAGAAATGCAGGGGGCACTTACTTCAGCCGCTGGTGCTCAGCCAAGGCGTCGTCAAAAGCTGCCAGAAGGAAAGAGAGGGAGGTGGGGGAGGGGGGGAGCGTCAGAGCCTCGGCCCCTGTGGCCTGCAGGTTACAGGGCTTAGGCGCTGCCTGTTCCTCCACCGTCTTCCCATCCCTGTGTTCTCTCGGGGCGGTGCCAGGATTGGGTGGCGAGATGGGAGTCCCCTGCCCTCAAAAGACCACAGGATTTTCTAAACAGGTTTCTCTGCAGACAGACGGATGGACAGCTCACCTTGTCCCGAGAGATCAGTTGAGAGCTGCCGGGTATCCTTCCCGGCGGCTATCTCCAGGGTGTATTTGCCCTTGTCTGAGTCCTTGGGGTCCAGGATGTGGAGCCAGATCTCATCCAGGGTGGTGCCAGCCCTCACCCGATCACCACTCTCCAGGCGTTTTTCTCTGGATATGAGGGCAAAGAAATGTTGAACACGGCTCAGCCCGTCAGTGCTGCCCTGCTCGTCAGTGCTGGCTGGCTAGGGGTCTACAGGCACCCCCCCACCCCCGAAAACTCCTCTCCTGGGGTTTTGTTTCCAGATCTGTGGGCTGACCATCCATCATTCATTCATTCATTCGTTCATTCATTCATTCAGCAAATTCATGGCACATCAACCATGTTCCAGTGCTGAGTCTGTATTTGTGATGTGTCCTTCAGCCTGGGACCTTAAAGAAACGGGGCTCTGGGGTCAGTGATCCCCACGTCCTCCACCCCCGGGGATCACTTCCTCACCTCTTCATTTTCCTCAGCTTAAACCCTCCCAGCGTGTCTTCCCACCATCATCCTTCCCTAGTCCTTAAAAACCATATCGACTCCTTCCCTTCTTTACTTGTATTTCATTCCTGGAGATGCCCGGTCCATGTCCTCAATGTTGTGTTGCAGAAGTGACACCTGTGGACCTGGTCACAGGGCTCAGAAACTCTGGCTAGGAAAGGAGCCCTTGGCTTTGACCTCACTCATTTGACAAACTTGACCAAGTCAGTCTAGCCTTCTCCATAGGATGAGTGCAGCAATGTCTGCTCCACAAGGCTGAGGCATGCAAATGGTAAGCAGCACCGGGAAAATAATGCTCTCAAACTGTCTGCAGTCCCTTAGCTCCCGGCTGAGTTTCTGTGGGTAACTTACCCATCCTGCCTTCTGGCCCTGGCACGCAGTCCGTTGTCAGCCCCACACATCCCTCTGCCTGCACCTATCCCCTCAGCCTGGCTGCCTGAGTTTGCTAAGGCTGCAAAGACCCACAAAGGCGCCGTGACCCACCCGACCATCTGGTCCTCCCTCATTCTGCATCCTTCCAAGATGCTTCTCTAAGACAATGATGCTTCTGTGGCCATGGATGTGCTAGAAAAATGGGTTTACCACCAGGGTTCCTACCTTCCCTGGGGAACCTCCCTTCTGTACCTTTCATTGCTCTTCCCTATCCCTGATTCTCTGTGCACAGCGTGACTAGTGAGAGACCCTGTCTCTGCCAACCCCGTGGGATTGGGCTCTGGGACAGATGCTGTCTGTCCTCCCCCACCCCCAGAGCTGGGCTAGGGCTCTAGGGAAAGGCCAACTTACTTGTGGAACCAGGTGGTTTTCATGTACTGGATATTGTAGTACTTGACCTTGCTGAAGATCCGGATCCCCTCTTCGGTCCCCTGGATTTTCAGCGGGGTTGCAGAGAGGGCTGGGGAGGCAAAGGAGAAGGCCAAGGCCCTTTGGGCAGCACATCTGGGTGCCAGCCAGCTCCCCCCCCTGCTCTACACGTGCGGTGGGGGAAATGCAGCATTGTGAGGAGGTACGAACTTCTCCGTCGATCTTTGAGGTTGGAAACTAAACCCATGCCTGGCAGCCAAGGCTGGCTGGAGGTGAGTTGGAGGCTATTTGGCATCAGGACAGGGCTGAAAAAAGGGTGGGGGGGCTTGCTTACCACCAATCCTGCCCAGCTCAGTGTAGATGGCATCCAGGGCTGGAGGGAGACAGAGAGATGGTCAGCTGACATAGGGTCCTTCGAGGGATGTGCCAGGGGTAGGCATGTCCCTGGGAAAGCCTGGTGGACCTCATGAACAGCTCAGGGTACAGGGAGCTCCACAGGATGTCCCCTCACTGGCTTGGGTCTGGGGCACTCACTGATTGATGGGACGGGGGGGGCACCACGGACGGAGGACAAATAGGGCAGCCTGACAATTTTCTTGGAGGCTGAGTCAACCAGCCTGATGGTTGACTGAGCCTGGGGCTCGGTAGGGGGTGGAGGGGTGAACTCCGGCTTCGGGTCTCGAAGCCTAGGCTCACGGCGGTATGCTGCAGAGAACCCGGATTTCGGTATCGCAGACCAGGTCCCTGCCACCCGCCCGCTGTGCAGCCTTGGGCAGGTCCCTTAGCTTCTCTATTGCCCCAAGTGATATGGTGATCTCATAAATTTTACCCTACAGGTCGTATCACATCTTGTGGTTCTGTGTGATCCCTGGGTCCTCCTGGCCCATCTCTCACATCGCCAGCTCCTACCTTCACCTGTGAGGTCCAGTATGGTGTCATCCTCCCCTCGATTGTCAGAAACCGTTGCTCTATAAATTCCCTTGTCCTCTTTGGACAGCTGGAAAGAAGCATGAGAGCATGAGGGTATTGGCATAGGTTCTGGAAGGAGTGCCAATCAGCCTGGGCTCCAGGCCTGCCCCTAACTCTCTGTGTGATCGCAGGCAAAAACTCTTCTTCTCTCTGGGCCTCAGTTTACCCATCTGGAATGGGTGATTTCTAAGGTTTCTTCTACCTCTGGAGCTCTTTGACTCCAAGTTCAGGGCTGGTCTGGGCCGGGGGGCAGGTAGCGGGAGGTGGGGGGGAACTGAGGGCAGAAGCAGACACCCCACCTTTAGATTCACAGGCAGCTGCACCGAGAAGGACATGAGGACCTCTCTTTGCAGGGTTACCTGAGCTGCCCTGCTCCCCGGAGGCCCCCGCTGGAGGGACCCCTCTGCACTTCTCCAGAAGGAAGCGTGCGATCTTTTGGCCAGGACAAGGGGCTCCTTTCTGGCGCGTGCTCGTCAACCCCAAATGAAGCCCGAACTGACACTCAGCAAAGCAAGAGCCTGGGTTGGGCTCCTGAAGCAAGGTCCAGCTGTCACAAGTGACCTCTCCTTGCACAGCATCTCCTTCGGGCCCTGGGAGAACTATCGGCTTCCCTGTCCCCCCTCAAAGGGTCTCTCCCACTCCGACCATCTCTCCATAGTGTGTTTTGAGGCAGAATCCAAGGCAGAGACAACCCTTAACCTGGGGATTGGAGAGCTGAACCCCAACAGACCTCTCCTGCTTGGCCCCCTCCTCCCCCAGTGGAGGCTCCAAAGTCCCAGCCAAACCGGGGGCGGGGGAGGGTGATTGTGTCTTTGCACTTAACCCCTCGGAGCCTCCATTTACTCGCCTGTGAGATGGTGGCATAATCCTCGCCCTGGCCATGGGCTGTCGCTACAAAGGGCGGTAACTCTTTGGAAGCCAGAAAGCCAAAGATAATCCAACCGATTATTACAACAAGCCTCGCGAGCTACGAAGCGCCTACTTGCCACCGAGCCCTGTGCCAGGAGCTTGCGCTGTGGCGACAAAGGCCGGTTGTGGCATCATCCTGGCCGGGATTTGGGGGAAGACCCTGAAGTCATTGTTCCCTTCCTGGTCAGCAAACTCACATTTGCTCCACTCCTCCGTGGCACCCCGTGAGGCCACAGAAACCAGCCGCAGGGCAGAGAAGCATCGAAGGTTTGAGCACAGGCCTTGTGTTTCCATCTTAACCAGGCCACCCACCCTCTGAAGGCCAAGTGGGCTGGAGAACGAAGCCTCAGGCCAGCTCTGCTCTGCCCAGACCCGCCTCACACAGCGATCGCCTTCCGGCCCTGAATCCTACACTCTCGGTCGGGGCAGGAACAAATCTTTGACTGAGCGTCCCTTCTGACCCATTCATGTTACAGACGAACGCTGAGCTCAGAGGACAATGACTAGCCCAAGGTCACACCGCTAGTGGCGGGGCCAGAAATGCAATCCAAACAAAAGGCAATATTAGTATCGCTGTTCCTGCCTTTACTTAAAATGTTTCTATTTCCCCCTCCATGGACTTTTTTTTTTCCTTGCATTAATTTTGGTTCAAAAAATACTGCGTGAAATGTTATTTATCTTGATTGCTGAGTTTTTAGTGCCCCTTAAATTCTGTGCTCGAAGTGAGTGTCTCACTGGCCTCATCCTGGTCCCAGCCCCGCTCCTGACTCCGTGCCCAGTGCTCTTGACTGCGTGCCCAGTGCTCCTGGTGCTGCCTGGAGGGTGTGAGACCTGGGGTTGCACCTACCTCCTCGATGCACAGGATTCCCACTCCAGTCTGTGGGTCGTACTGACCGTCCGGTGTCTCTTTCTTCTGGAAGAACCACTGGAAGCAGGTTTCCTTCTTGGTGTTGGTTGCCTGAGGGAGGCAGGGAATGAAGAGACTCTCTCAGGCTTTCTCTTTTTAAGTAAGAACTCAACTCATCAGATCTCTCCCTCTCTTTTTTTTTCCTACACACTTGCGTCTCCCTCACCCCCATACTCGCTCGTAGCTAATTCCTTCTTGGATCTCAACTAGTCCTTCCTTCATGTCCTGTGCTCGTTCCACATTCTGGATTTGATCTCTTCTCTCCTCTATGTTTCCTTGTAAGCGTCTGTGCGTCTTACAGATCCTACCCTTCTCCGGGCATCTAAAGAGGCTGCAGGGTGCTGAGAAGGAGCACCACCCTTGGAGTCAGACTGCGTTAAAACCGCGCTCCAGACTTCACCTCCTACCCCGTGGTCTTGAGCTGTTTCTCTACTTGTTCTCCGACCCACGCCTGTCTCACAGATGATTGTGAGGCAGATGGGTGCTGAGCACAGGGTCTGGCAAGGCTACTAACAAACATTAGGGAATCCCCCTCCATATATAGACCCCTCACTTGCTCCTGGCCCCCCTGGCCCCACAGAACCCCTTCCTGGAACAGCTGGGAGATCTAGCTGAAGGCTGGTGGGACCCCCACTAATTTGGCTCCTGGGGCTCTTCCAGGGAGTAGCTTTGTTTTCTAGTTACATTGGTCTTCCTGGGGCTACTTCTCCTTGGGATCAGCCAAGCACAGGAATTTGGGAAAGCGGCAAGGACAGCCACCGGGCTGGGGGGGACGAGCCACATGCTCCCCGCACTGGGGGGGGGGGGGCAGGGCTGGAGGCAGGGGCGGGGATTTGCCTTGCATGTCAGCAGCACTTGGCAGTCCTCCGTGACCTTCCACTGCAAGGGCTCCTCGAAATACGGACCTGCGAGCACAAAACAAACACGCCCACCGTCAGAGCTCCAGGCTCCGCCAGGGCGCCACCTGGTGGTGAGATGGGGGGCAGCCCGAGGGGGAGGGGCAGCTAGAGACCACAGGTCCCTCAGATTCTGCCGCCACCAAGGCAGGGACGGAGGTGAGGCAGGAGAGGTGCCTGGTGCGCCAAATTTAAGGAGGTGTCACTCTCAGGGTTGGGCTTGACCCTCAGGGGTATTGCTCTGTGTCTTGCTCTTGCACCGGGACAGAGCTGCATTGAATTGCAGTGGCCCTCCCTCGGGGACCCAGTGGGGCTGAGGGACCTGTTAGCCCACCCGTCCCGCAGGTCCCTAGCAGGTCCCCAGCACTGACCGCTGGCTTGGTGGCCACGGCCTCTGAATTTCACCCCAGCAGTTCTTACCCTGTTTTCTCTTCCAGTCTCTCCTCTTAGCGTCCGCTTTCCGCAGAAGTTTGTCAAAATCTGTGAACACATCGGGAGGAAGAGTTGTGAGCCGGGAGGAGCGTGGGGATGGACACAGGCCCCGGAGCTGAGAGGCCAGGTTGGGCGTGTGGGGCGGGCAGGGCGCCGCTGACCGTCATCCACCAGTGCCAGGGTGATCTGGTTTTTGGCTTTTCCATCCTGGAGCTGAGCAGTATAGGATCCTTTGTCATCCTCCGACAAGTTCTGGATGATCACTTCCACCAGGCCCTTCGCTCGGTCAAAATTGATTTTGCGGTTCTGGGGAGAATAAAGCCGGAGAATCTTTTTTGCCCTTCTCCTATCCCAGGGAATTGGTACTGTGGGACACAAATCAGGGCGTACCTGGACTTGAAGGGGTGGGGGGTGCGATATGTGCAGAGTTAGATGCCTTCAGAGACTGGGGAGGAGGCCCTGGGTAACTCTGCTTCTCCTATAGACCCGGGCTGTGTCACACCGGCCCTGGGAACACCCTGGGGCCCAGCGGGCACAGGAGAGTCTTGGGTACTTGAGTTAACGGCAATTAATAATAAGCCCAAACCCCCTGTGCCACATTTTCTACAAATCCCCATACAAGTTTAAAGGATAACATAAAAAATGCCTGTGTGCTTGCTACCCAGAATTAACACTCATTTACATTTTGTCACGTTCTAACAGGTTTTAAAAGTTTTATTTTCCACATTTAGGACTGTCTTCTCTCTGGACTTATTTGTATGTATGATTTGAGGGAGCCATCCAGTTTTATTTTTTTTTTTATAATTTTTTTAATGTCTATTTATGTTTTTGAGAGAGAAAGAGACAGAGGGTGAGTCGGGGAGAGGCAGAGAGAGAGGGAGACACAGAATCCGAAGCAGGCTCCAGGCTCTGAGCTGTCAGCACAGAGCCGGATGCGGGGCTCAAACTCACGGAGTGTGAGATCATGGCCTGAGCGGAAGTCGGACGCTTAACCACTGAGCCGCTCAGGTGCTTCCCCCGCCCTTTCTTCTAAGTTTATTTTGAGAGACAGCAAGTGCAAGCAGGGGAGGGGCAGACAGAGAGAGAAGCAGAAGCAGGCCCTGCACACTGTAAGTGTAGAGTCCCACTCTACACGCGGGGCTCGATCTCACGAATAGTTTTATTTTTCTGTAGGGACAACCAATAGTCCCAATGCCATGCACTCAAGAGGGCAGACTTTTTCACACTTCCTCTACCATGTGCCAAGGTCGCTGTTAATCTTTGTGTAGAACTTTCATGTCTATTTTCTCGTTTGCTTCTTCTGATCCCGGGACAACCAGCCCCGTTGTACAGATAAAGAAACGGAGGCACAGAGAGGTGCAGAGGCCTGCCCAAGGGCACACAGCCCACAGGTAGGAGTCCCGACATCCAGCCCTAAGCAGATTCTCCTCTGTCAGAACCAGTGCTCCTTTCTGTAACACATATTGTCTGATGCCCACTTTGCCATCTGAAAATGCAATTTGCAAACAATATGGCAGCATGATCGAATCTCTCCTGAGACTGAAATTGCCATGTTTGTAAAAACAGTTGACTGTGGGCAACTCATGCTTCAATCTAATACAATCTATCGACAGGCGTGATTTTTTTTTTATACCACAACTGTAACGCGAAGAAGAAATAAAAATCATATGCATTTCAATAGTAGATGCTCAGTGATAATCTGTCTTGTTGCACGGATTTATGATGAACTGGTTTGAATTTAAGAGAAGTTCGGTAAAGCAAAAAGATCAAAAGCCATTTTGTACAAAAAAGAACAGGAAAATGAACGAAAGAGTGTAGGGTCAGGTGGCTAACGGAGTAACTTGTCTATTCGGTGTATATTAAAACTGCACAAATACTTTGTATCACAAGGTGAGGGTCTAGGTTCAGAGAACTGTAAGCGTGAATGTAGGTTTTTAATCTTAAGAATGTTGGGGCGCCTGGGTGGCGCAGTGGGTTAAGCGTCCGACTTCAGCCAGGTCACGATCTCGCGGTCCGTGAGTTCGAGCCCCGCGTCGGGCTCTGGGCTGATGGCTCAGAGCGTGGAGCCTGTTTCCGATTCTGTGTCTCCCTCTCTCTCTGCCCCTCGCCCGTTCATGCTCTGTCTCTCTCTGCCCCCAAAATAAATAAACGTTGAAAAAAAATTTTTTTAATAAAAAAAAAAAAAAAAAAAACGTCTAGTAGGACAGTCAAAAGTTGGGGGGGGGGGGATGGAGAGTCTTTATCCGTGGGAGTGTTTCTCGCACTGGCGGGCCCTAGCCACCAGGTGTCCCCACCCCCATCTCATCGCTGTGACAAAGCATGTGGCCGTTCCTGAAATGTCCACTAGGGGGTGCTGTTGGCCCCGCCAGACGCCGCGTCCCAGACGGCGGGGCGGGGGGCGCCTCCCCTAAGAAGTCTGAGCCCCCGGTTACCGGTGAGCTGAAGATCTCCTTCTCGTTGAAGATTAGATGCAGCTCAGCGGCGGGAGATAACTTTTCCACTTCCAGCCACAGGCGCACCTCTCCTTGCTCGAGGATGTCAACGTTCCAGCCAGAGATCAGCTTGATCACTGGAAGGCGGAGGACACGAAAGGGGGTGGGTGGGGCACCCGTCTCCCCTCTCCACTCCCGACCAGCCCCCACCGTGAGCACACCCTGGCCATTTAACAGGCAAAGCGCTTCAAGAGTCTGAGGGCCACGCCGCTGGGAGGGGGGTCCGGGAACGGTTTCCACATTCAGTCCCTCTAGATGCAATTCATCTCAGAGAAGCGTCCCATCTCCCTAGGGATCTGAGGCCATGGTTCTCACCCTGGCCGGGCACTGGATCCCTGAGGATTTTTTAAATTTTTTTTTTAAAAATTTTTTTTAACGTTTATTTATTTTTGGGACAGAGAGAGACAGAGCATGAACGGGGGAGGGGCAGAGAGAGAGGGAGACACAGAATCGGAAGCAGGCTCCAGGCTCTGAGCCATCAGCCCAGAGCCCGACGCGGGGCTCGAACTCACAGACCGCGAGATCGTGACCTGAGCTGAAGTCGGACGCTTAACCGATGGAGCCACCCAGGCGCCCCACCCTGAGGATTTTTAAAAAGGCGAATGTCTGGCTCCAGCCCCAGAGGTTCTGATTTGTCTAGGGCACGGACGGCCTGGACACTGGGGCTTTAAAAGTTATCAGGGTGACTCCCAGGTGCACCCAGGTGTGTGACCCCTGCTCCGGGGACCACACGCTACTGCTAAGCAACGGAAGGGGGCGGAGGTTGAGATGATCCAAAGTCCACAGGACGGAAGAGCCAATTATAACAATTACAAGAGGACGAAGCCATCTACTCTGCCCTCCTTTGCATTCCATTCCCTTCCCGCCCTGCTGGCCTCCCTTTTCTCCTTTGCGGACCGCAGACTCCCTGGGCCTCTAACCCTGCAGCCCCGTGATGCTCCCGTCCTCTGTCCCCTCTGCTGGGCCCCAGTCAGCTCTGCTCCAGACACCCCCGAGGGCCCAGCCTACCTGGGTTTCTGATCTCATGGCTCAACTTCTTCAGCTTGTTCAACTCTGGGACCGGGAGGCGCAAGGAGAAACAAAACAAAACAAGGAGAGTGAAGTGCCCGGGGCCAGTGGGTTCATGGGAGCCATCCGATAGCGTCCCGTGCTGGGTGAAAGTCCCAAGAGACCCCCACCCCCCCAGCCTGGAGTCACTCGCTACACAGGAGGTGAGGGTGAGGGACAGTGTTGTAGGCCACCTGAGGCATGCTACCTCCTCGGGGAAGTTTTACCCTGTGCCGGGCTCCGCGTGCCCTCACCCGTCCTCACACAGCGCTGTGGGGTGAGCACTACTGTCCCCTCTGACCGCTACAGGCCCACTGGTGGCCGGGGTGGGGCCCACACTTCATTTTCCCTTGTAAGCCCCAGAGCCCTGAGTATGGTGAGTCTCGACTCATGGCAAAGTGAAAACAAAGGTGGCTTTAGTTTGCAGACAGTCAATCACCTGACTGTATCCGCATAACATTGTTTCTGCTGGGACAGCCCCGGGGATTATAATCTCCCTTTGCAGACCAGCCAACCGAGGTCCAGAGAGGCGACGTGGCTTGCTCCACATCAAGCAGCCGGCAGATTATGGAAGTGGACTCGGAACCTGAGCCTGTGTGGCTTCTGCATCTTAACAAAATCAGAGGGCCTCACGAGCAAGCACTCAGCCGGGGAGACGGCAGCCCGTCGCCCCTCGTACTCTGGGGACAGCGGAGCCGGAGTCTTGTCCGTCAACAGCACTGGCTCCAGTTCTGTCTAAGCCATCAAACGTGGCTGACCCTTGAGACACAGCATCCCCTCTCTGGTTTGCCACAGTCCCCGCTGCTCCCTATTGTCCTGGTTCCTCAGACCAGCGGCCATTTGCAATTTGCCCTCACCCTGCACTGTGGTATTTCTGGGGCGACAGAAGGAGGTGAAATAATTCTGGTACCTTTGCTTTTTATCAAAAGTAGAAAAGGGAAAGAGAGACAAGAAGAACGTGAACTCTGCCGAGCAGGGATTTTTGACTGTTGAGTTCGCAGTGCCCAGGACAGTGTCTGGAGTATGGCAGGTGCTCCACAGATACTCGTCAATGGACTGGCTGACTGAATGGGTGGGTGACGGCCTACTTCTCCGGAAATCGCTGCTTTATCAGTTTTTGTTGCTCCTTGCCAGCCTCTGGGGACATTTGTGTTCGGGACTCTTGATGTGGGCCTGTCTCTCTGGGGGAGGTGGCAGTGGGGCAGGGGCATTACCTTCCTCAGTCAGCGTGTGGCTGGCCGAGATGTCTTCGTCAGCATCGGTGACCACTACTGAGTAGGTGCCCAAATCCTCAAGGCCAGGCTCTTTCAGGATGACCTTGGACCTGGTGGAGAGAGGAAAGCAGAGACTCGGTGAGGAGCCTTGTGCCCTGGAGGCCTGAGAACTGCAAGCCCGGCACCCCAGCCCCACCCCTGGCCACGCCTCCTTTGCGCCCCCCCCCCCCCGCCCGGAGTGCCCTGCCGAGGGTAGCTCTGGCCTGGCACCTTCAATGGCCCCGTTAGCCAGGCTCTCTGGCACAGGGTCTTCCTACTGGCCACACTGCCCTCTCTCTTGCCCCCCAGGGCTCAAGCCATCATCTGGACAGGGCCGAAGCCAGAGCTGCTGGGGGTGGGCGAGTGAGACATGGGGACGTTTGACCTCTGGTCCCAACCCCTCTTTTTACACGTGAGGACGTGAGGACGCTGAGCCCAGAGAACTTTCGAGAGCAAGCCGCTAGCACCCAGGCTAGAAACCACGTGCTTAGCATCTCCTTGGCAGCGCAATTCCTTGCAGAAGAAGAATCTTTAGTGAATGTTGCCATTTTTGCCCTTAAATGCATCGTCCCCTCATTTCTACCTAAGGTGGCAGCCGGCGTCCTTGGTGAGAGACCAAGCACCCCCCCCCAGCCCCATTATCGTTTCCCCCCCCCCCCCCCCCGGTGGCCTTGCCCCTGAACTTCTCCCCACTCACCTGACAGCCTTTGGGACCTGTGGACTAGTTACACCGCCCCTCTGCCCTCACTTACTTGTTAGCTTTCTCCTCGATCTTGACCCTCTGGGGGTCTGGCGGGCCCTTGTAGTCCTTGGACCACTGAAACTCTGACGAGTCAGGGGCCTCGGGGGCTTCGAAAGCCAAGTAGATAAAGCCCTCTTCATCCACACCAACCTCGATCTCTCGGGCATCTGAGGGCAGGACCCAAGGCAGGGCACCAGACGTTGAGAAGCAATAAACCCAAGTCACTCGCCTTCCTGCTTAACCCTTTCCACGGCTGCCCATTTGCGCTCGAATAAAATGATAAACCCCAGTCTCCTTGCCCGGGTCTCCAAGGCCTTGTGTGATCAGCTCCCTCTCAGCTCTAATGTCACACCTCCTCAGAGAGGCCCTCCCTGACCACCCTGGCTAAAGTAAGCCCCGCCCCACCCCATCCCCCTGTTCATTTCCTTTACAGCACTTACCACCCCTTTAAGTCATCACCTTCGCATAATCCTTTCCTTGTTTACATCCGTCCGGCCCCTCCCCCATGCTAGGGCAGGGGCCCTGTGTCCCCAGTGCAGTGTGGGCATCACCAAATATTTGTGGAATGAACGGAGAATTGAAAGACTGGAAAAAGAATGTGGCTTATAGGCCGCAGAGATAAGTGACTCCGTCATGTGCTAGCTGCGTGACCGGACCGGTTAACTTCTGAGCCACGGCAGAGTCAGTTGTGAGTGGGGGCAATGATCCCTCGCCCAGGGGCCTGCTGGGAGGGCCGGGCCGTGTGAGGACCTAGTGTAGCACCTGGCGTGTGTGGCAGGAGGGGACCTCGGGAGCTGTGGTTGCAAGAGCGACAAAGCCTCGTGTGGTATCTGGGATGGAGCTGGGTGTTAAATATCCACGAGGAGTTGTGGGAGTTTATGCATATGGCACGTGAAAGAATGGAAAACCCCATCGAATAGGAAGCAAACGTATGTTCGTATCTTGGGGTCCCACAGAAATGAGCAGGAGTGGGGAGTGGGCGAGAAACAGGCAAGAAGGAAAGGCGGAGCCGGATGATGTGCAGGGTGGCGGTGGGAGGGGGCCCTTCCTGCCGCACATCTGCATGCTCCTCCTGACCCTCCGCTCACCTCTGCCTGTCCCTGATGGCACAGCCCGGCCTCGTGGTGCCCACGCCTCCCCCTGCCCTTACCTGGCTTGTCTTCCAGGAGTATGGGGTCGGTGGGCATGGATGGCTGTCCCGGACCCGCTGAATTCACGGCCTGAACCTGGAACCTGTACCTCTTTCCCGCCTGCAAGTCAGAGACCTGGGGGAGGTGGAGGGGTGGGCCAGGGTGAGCACTGAGGACAGCAAAGACTCGCCCTGGGGTGGGGGGCAGGCCAGGAGCACCCCACTCTCCCGAGTCCCAGTCTGCAGTGGGTTCCTGCACTGGGATTACTGAATTCTGCTCACTTAACTCATCACCCGCCTCAACAAGAAAGCACCCCATCTCTTCTCCATCCATCACCCCAGAGAGAAGCCTGGGGATCACCTTTGACAGCTTTCTCTTGAGCCCTACACTTCTCATCGCTGAGTTCACGGTTGCCCAACATTTCTTGAACGTGGCTACTCTTCTCCACGTCCCAGCCGTGGCCCTGATTGAGGCTTTATTTCTCCTCACCTGGATTAGTCCAACAGTTCCCCGAATGGTGTCCCTGACTCTAGATCCTTCTTCCCAGACTTCCCCTCTGCCAGTCCTTCCAAGATGCCGGTCTGATCATGCTTAGCATGCTTAGCGCAACATCTTCCTAATCTGGCCCTAGCCTTCTGTGTCTTCTGTGTTCTTGCCGTTCCGTGTGGCCCCTTCACTCCATGACTCCCTCCGGGTGCCCAGATTCACCTGATCGGTTTCCCGTTTCACGTCTTCCTGCCTTTGTCCTTGCTGAGCCCTGTGCCTGCAAAGCCCTCCCCTTGTTCTTGGTCTAGCCAACGCCAATTCATCCTTGACCACTCAGCTCAGCTCGGGCAGATTCGAGGACTCCAGGAAGGGTCTCTTACCTTCCTCCTTGGAACTCCCAGAATCCCTTTGGGCCTCCCCCTCAATCATACAATACACAGTAAGGTAACTGCTTGCTGCCCAAAGACCGCGGCTTATTTCGTTCTTTGTGTCTAGGATCCGGTTCCAGACCTGGCACTAAGAAGGCACCAAGAGGTGTTCAGTAAATGGCCAACCACTCACAATGCAAAAATGGTGCCAAGTCACCAGGGCCTGCCCAGCCTGGCCTGGGCCAAGCTACGTGGGGAGGCAGAAGGACCGTCCCTCTCGTGTGGCTCTCTGGGACCAGCTGTTCGGCGCTGGCCGACTCTACTGCAGGGGGCCTGACCCCGTGGGGCAGAAACTGCAGAATCGCAGAGCATTCCACTGGCCAAGGCCTGTCCTCCCCGCTCGTTTCCAGTGGCCTTACGGTTATTGTTTCAAAATGAAAGGTTTTAACTGTTTTGATTCTAAAAGAAAGACACACTTGCTGGGAAAATATTAAAGCAATAGAGAAGAATGTAAAATGAAGGGTTAAGCTCTCCTGGCAGTCCCACCCCCACAGACGACCAGAAATAACAATTTTTTTTTTTCCCCAAAACAAATCTGGCTTTACTTTCCAGCGGAAGCCGATCCTAGATCTAACACTGCACAAGGTTTCTTGGACGATGACCAGAGAAGTCCCTTTACACTGCCTCGCTTTGCCAGAGAATCCCCGTGGAAGGCTTCGCCAATCTGCATGCTGTCCTCGTGCTGGGACCATTGCTCATCTTCTCTGATGGTCCCAATTTTAGTATAGGTGCTGCCGAAGCGAGCACCAGAAATAACAACTCTGTAACACTCCATTTGGGCTTTGAAATGCACATAAACCATGTAGAAACACGACAGGCGCCACGTTTGTTAGTTTCGCATTCTTTCCACATTGTTTGGGGCACCGTGAACGTGCCTCCCTCTCTCTTGGTGCTAACTGATGGGACGCTAATGTGTGGTCTTGAAAAGTGAGTTGGGGAAGAGACATTCCTCCTTTCCCTAGAGCTCCAGAAAATAGAATCTAGTCCACGTCACAGGACTATCCTCACAAATGTTCCTCAAACACAGGCGGCCCCGGGGGGACTTGGTGGCTGCAGAGATGGGCGCTGGGTGTGTGGAAACAGCCTCAGGCACCGGGAAGTCTGGGATTCTGACGGATTGTCTAAGGCAGTGATTTGTGCCCACTGAGAACGCTTCCTTGACACTTTGTTTTCTGGCCTGTCCAATATTGGCCAGTTGGTGGAAGTTCCAATGACCATCACAGGTGAATAAAACCAATGATTCTGCTAGATTTCTTATTTATCCAAAAAGTTTAGAGTTTGTTTCTCATTTAAATTAGGAAATACTGGGGTGCCTGGGTGGCTCAGTCGGCTAGGCATCCCACTTTGGCTTAGGTCATGATCTTGCAGTCTGTGGGTTCGAAGCCTGCCTCGGGCTCTGTGCTGACAGCTCAGAAGCCTGGAGCCTGCTTTGGATGCTGTGTCTCCCTCTCTCTGCCCCTCCCCCACGTGCACTCTAAGAAAAATAAACATTAAAAAAAAGAGAGAAATATATATCTATGTATATGTTTGTTAATGTATAATATTATATATATACATAGTATGTTACTGAACATATAAATATTCTACTTTGTATTCTGCTTTTCTTAGCCACAGATGATGGATCTATTTTCATGTCAGTACATACATGTAGGTACACCTCATTTTTTGTACTATTGTCACTCCTTAAACTATCATCGCCTTTCTACTACCTGGCACAGGATTACACGCTAAGGATACACTGATTGATTTAAGCAAACCCCCTACCGATGGACATTTAAGTTGTTTCCAACTTTTGCCTGTATAGGTCTTTGTGCACTTGCTTAATTATTTCTCTGCAATCCAAAGGCCTATCCAATGCTGACATACCTGGATGACTGTGAGTGAGGGTTTAGGGAGGAGTCTGCCCAGCTTGGAGCAGTTTAAGGCAACCGGCCAGCGGGTCAGACTGCCAATTTGCCGTGTGACCCTGGGTATGCGACTCCCCATCTCTGGTCCTGTGCTCACATTAAGTGAGAGCAGTGATCTCTGAGGGTCATCCCAGCTCCGGTGTTCTGTAGTCCTGCTATGTTCAGTGGCAGGGAAGGCTCGGGGTGGGGCAGGGGGTGAAGGGGCAGGGGACTCACCCTCAGGTGGGTGCCAGAGATGCGGTCTGGGGTGACTGGCTGCCACTGTTCAGAGCCTTCTTCCTGGACACTGACGAGGTAGCCTGTGACCGGCCCAGCCCCGGTGTAAAGGGGGGGCTCCCACTTCAGCATCAGGGAGGTGGCCCGCACCTCGAACGCCTGCACGTCATACGGGGGGCCTGTGGGAGGTGGGGTAGAGGAGGAGTCGGCCAGCCAGCCAGCTAGGCAGCGAGCCGGTAGATCTGTCATCAACCTTGTCAATCTGGAAGCGCCTGCTCTGGGCATAGTGGGGGCCTGGTAGGACTTGGCTTCATGACAAACTTGGTCTTGGTCTGGGCCTGAGAGAGCGTTAACTTTTCAAAATGTGCTCAGCATCACTTCTTCCGGAAGCATCCACGATCTTCTCCCTCCCTATCCCAGGCAGCAGTAACCCTTCTAATGTCTTTGCTATTTCAGTGATTAGTGTAGGGGCTACGGCATGACCCCCAGAGTCAGATCCCCGGGGTTCGGGCCCCAGCTTCAGGCTTTGGGGCCTCTGCTCAAGTTCCTCAACCCCTATGTTCCTGTCTCCTCATCTATAAAATACAGATAATGGTAATTATTATAGTCTAGTGTTGCTGTGAGCATGAATGGCATGACTTGTGGGATCTGTCCACACATGGTAAGTACCCAATAAATATCAGTTGTTCATAATTACTGTCTAAAGCATCACGCATACTAATTATCTACCATTTAGTTAAAAATAAAAACCAGCACTGAGCTGAACAGCATGATGGAAGGTTGCGATCCTTCCTTCTTGGGGAGGAGGTGGGGGCTCATCTGAGAGAAAGTTAACGGGGTTGTGGGGAACGGCGTGCAGGGTGTCAGTCACCTTAACAGCGTGCTTCTGGGGTCTGACATTGGCCTGCGGCCAAAATCAGAGCTCAGATGGTGTGCTGAGCTAGGGGATAGTTTATGCGGAGGGTGCAGAGCCAGTTGATGGCCAAGGTCAGGGGTCCTCTAAGGTAAGGTTAAGACTGTCTGTGTCAGAGATTATAGGGTTTGTTGGTGGAAGGGACCAGGGGTCTGAGGTCTGGGGCCAACAGAGCAAGCTTGGATGCACAGAAAGCTTGGTGACACCCATCCCATCTACTGGTTGGATTTGGGGGACGGGGTGAAGGCAGGTGCTGGGCTTCGGCATCTTTAGACCCCTCACCTGGTTGGGGCATCGTCCACTCTTTGCACTCAAACAGGCTGCTGGGCGCCGACAGCTCGCCAACACCTGCCCAGTTTGCCGCCCGGGCACGGAACTCGTAGAAGTGGCCTTCACGAAGGTTACTGATCTTGAAGAGCAGAAACAGACAGTGAAAGCCAAGGCTGAGGCAAAAGGGGAAGGGGTGTGGCAGGGGCAGCACGGAGGTCAGAGCAGGAAGTCCCTGGGGCTTAAACAAGGTTGGTCAAGTGAGTCTGCATTTGAAAATTAGCCAGATTATTGAGTCCAGGGAACCTGAGGCCTTCTTGGCTTCAGGACCTCTAACAGTGACCTCTGGTCTCCACCGGCACAGGCCAGGACACGAGGCGGTGGCCACATTCCAGGCTTACCTTGCAGACCCGGGTGGGGATGGGCTGCTGGTTGACCGGGTGCCAGTCCAGCTCCTCTGAGTCGTGCTGGTCCAGGAAGTAGCCCAGGATCTTGCCGCCTCCACGACGCTTGGGGGGCTTCCACCCAATGACCATGTCATTTTTCCCACAGCTCAGGAGCGCGAAATCATATGGGGCAGATGGCGTGGCTACGGGGAGGAGGGAGGTGAGGACAGCCGCTTCCTTAGGGGCGGCCACATTGGGCAGTGGGGCCCGAGGGAGCCAACATGCGTCCTCCAGTGGATGCCCACCTTGCTTTGGGGTACTAATTTAGCCAACAGCATTTGCCAGTAATCCTGACTCCACTCCCTAGAGGGCAGCTGGGCCTCAGAGCTGGTGAGACCTTTGCCCCATGGCCTCACGCCATTGCCCTCTCCCCCCCAACGGACAGGCCGGGCGGTGCGGGGGGGGGGGGGTCAGCTTTAGTTCCCCTCAGAGGACTTACGCCCCCTTGGTCTCTGGGACTAGACCCTCCAAGATGTGGTCGATAAGCCCCCACTCTCTGCCCCACTCAGGGCTGCCCCCAGGAGACATGCAGACTGGACCTGCCCTTTGGACTTACCCAGAGCCTGCTTGACCCTGATGGGTTCGGTGGTCGCTGAGCTCTCACCTACCCCAGCCTCGCTGACTGATCGGACACAAAACTCGTACTCTTTCCCTGTCTTCAGCCCAGGGACCGTAAACCTGGAAGAGAAATGTGTAAGCTTTCAGGGAGGGTCAAACAACTTGCAGATGTCCCTGAACTTTCTAGAACAATCTTGTGGGCTAAGTGGCCACCAGAGGTAGGATCTGAGGTTTTGGGCCAGTTCTTTGTTTGTTTGTTTTTTTTTTAATTTTTTAAAGTTTATTTTATTTTATTAAAAATTTTTTTCAATGTTTATCTTTGAGAGAGAGAGAGACACAGTGTGAATGGGGGAAAGGCAGAGAGAGAGGGAGACACAGAAGCTAAAACAGTCTCCTGGCTCTGAGCTGTCAGCACAGAGCCTAACGCGGGGCTTGAACTCACGAACTGTGACATCATGACCTGAGCCAAAGTTGGACGCTTAACGGACCGAGTCATCCAGGTGCCCCTTAAGCATATTTTTTATTGATTTTGAGAGAGAGGCAGAGAGAGCGAGCAGGAGGGGGTAGAGAGAGAGGGAGAGAAAGGATCCCAAATAGGCTCCGCACTGTTAGCACAGAGCCCAATGCAGGGCTCGAACCCACGGATCGTGAGATCATGACCTGAGCCGAAATCAAGAGTCGGACGCTTAACTTACTGAGCCACCCCGGCTCCCCTAGGGCCAGTTCATGCCTAAAGATTATTGCCTCTGCCTCCAGAGTGATGCCCGCACCCTGGATGGTGAGTTATTAAGATTTTTAAAGGTTGGAGGAAGGTGGTCAAAAGGTACAAACTTCCAGTTATAAAGTAAATCAGTACTCGGGATGTAATACACAATGTGGGGACCACAGTTATTACCACTGTGTGATATACAGGAAAGTTGTTAAGAGAGTAGGTCCTAAGAGTTCTCATCACAACGAGAAAAATGATTTTTCTTTTTATTGTACCTATAGAAGATGATGGATGTTAACTAAGCCTATGGTGGCAATCATTTCATAACATACGTAAATCAAACCACCATGCTGTCTACCTTGAACTTATACAGACAGTCACGTATGTCTATTATCTCTCGATAAAACTGGGGAAAAAAAAAGATGTTAAAGGGTGTGGCTCTTCCAGAGTCCACCATTAAAATGCAGATATGCTGGGAAAGCTACCCCCCGAAGGCCCAGGCAGCCAACCCCTGAACTGTGCTATCTGGTGTATGTCCAGGACTTTGGGCCTCGTCCTTGAAATACAGCAGTGGTTCATATTATCTGCATGGATTCTGTGATTCTAAAACACAGAATCCTGTCAAAGACCCAGAAAGAGAATTGTCATCCAGAGACATACATCCAGAGACACTCTGGTTTAGACAAAAATGCCCCTTCCTGATAAAACCCAAATGGCAGACCCCTTTTTCTCTCTTTCCACTTATCGACAGTTTCCTGTAGCAAATCTTGCTCTACAGGGAGCTTCTCTCAGCCAGCTGTCCCCGATGAGACCTGAGGACCTCAGTCAAGTGTTGACAGCTGCTGACACAGCAGTAAGTTCCCTGCTCAGGGACATGCATGTCTCATGGGGAGCACACCTCAATGAGAGGGATGGAGCATGGAGGGGGGGATGTTGCTCAGGGAGCACCTGGTCAGGGGAGGCTGGGGGTGGCTCCCAGGACCAGCCCCTGCCGACAACAGATGGTGACCATGACAGCAATAACGGCAGCCACGCACGCAGGTCTAGCCCTGGCTTTCCCTATAATCCACGTAATCGCAGGCTCTTGTCACAGCACCCTCAGAAGAAGGTACTGTTGTTACCCCTGTCTTGGAGGTACGGATGAAGTTGAATGTCGGAATGCGGAGGGGCCCTTACGGATCAAAGGGTCCAGTTTCTGCACTTTCCCGGTGGGGAGGGCCTCCCCCAGAAGGAAAGAGGAGAGCCAAGGGCACCCGGCCAATTAGAAACACCACCTGGACCATAGCCCAGGCCTCCTGAGTCCCAGAGCAGAGTCTGCCCATTCGTTAGTCATCCATTAGGACATTCAGACATGGAGCATACAATGAGCCGGGTTCTGTGGGGCCCGGCGGTATGGCAGACCGGACCCCCCCAGTCCAGCGGGGCTCCCTTTATGCCATCACACAAGGCAGCACTCCTGAGCAGTGGTGGTTAGCCTCTTTCCAGCCATGACATATGTAACCGTCAGCACGCACACGTGTGATGAGTTCTCTGGACGTTCCAGAAGAGTGTGCCACCCCTCATGTGTGACGTGTGTCCCAGATGTGTCAATACCTTGAGTAACTCTCTCACCACCCTTGCCTCCCCTCAGGGAAGCACATCAAATGCAAGTTGAAGGAGAGATATTATTCTAGGGACAACCTGGTCACATTTGTCAAAATTTGTCAAAAATCTGATGATTCTCCAACTTGGGAAGTTTTAGCCATAACGAATTATGAGTGACCCCTCACAGCTGACCACGAGATACCAAAGACTTGTGGGGGCCCCAGGTCCTGTCCCTTTTTCTGGGTAAGATAATCAAGGGGCTGGTGGCCAAGGGGAGCCCAGCCAGGTGTGCTCAGGGCCCCCAGGCAGTCATCTGATGGAAACGGAGGGGAGCCCCTGACCCCACAGAACCTCAAAACCGACAGAAGTCAGGAGCCCAGAAGCTTCGAGGTTCACTGTGACTGCCAGGACCAGGGCCACCGAGTGAGGAGGGAGCCTCTGCGGAGAGGAGAGTCTGGTCCTACCTGCTCAGATGACGGATGAGGAACCCAGCCTCAGAAGAACGAGTACCCATGCCCGAGCACCAGGCAAGTGAGGGGTGCGTGCAGAATCCGAACCCAGGCCTCCCGGGCTGCACCCTCTGCCTCTCTCTGTCTCTAAGCTCCCAGACAGACGAGACCCAGTCCGTCACCTCTGCAGGCAGCAAGCCCTCAGCCAGCGTTTGCTGAGTAAGAGCCCATCCGGTCAAGTTCCAGTTTTCCACTACTAGCTAAGGGACTCTGACAAGTTACTTAAGAGCTCCATGCCTGAGTTTCTTCATCTGCATAGTGATGAGAAAAACAACAGTCCTAAACTCAGAGCATTGCTGTTAGAATGAACTGACCTAATATAGGAAAAGAGCTTGGAATAGTGCCCAGCGCCCGGTGCCATATTGTGAAACGGCAGGTGCCACAGTCCTTATGGCCCCTCCTTGCAGGAAGGCTGGGGCAAACTCACTTGTTGCCCTGGATGGGTTTGTTGTTAACTGTTTGCCACTCAGATGATCCTGCTTCCCGGGAGTAGATGTAATAGCCCAGGAGCTCTGGGTGGCCTTTCACCGGGTCCCAGGTCAGGGACACAGAGGTCTGCGTGTCTCGGAACGCTTGAACTTGAGCTGGAGGAGGCAGAGTAGCTAAAAAACAGAAACGTGGGTGATGTGATGCTGCGGGGGAGGGGAGGGATGTGGGGAAAGGCTGGGAGGAGCCCCCACCACAATCAAGAGTGGCAGGGGGGTGGCAGTCATGCCCTGGGGCTTTGGGTATTCCCTCCTGGGCCCAGGGGCAGCCCCAGACTATTATTCTCAAGTTCCCTCCCTCTTACCTCCGAACATCTCTGCTTCCTCTTGAAAGCCTCCATTCATTAATCCTTAGTCTCCGTTCCCTCCCTCCCTCACCACTGTCTCTCTTTGGCGTGTGTGTGTGTGTGTGTGTGTGTGTGTGTGTGTGTGTGTGTCTTCTCATTTGGTATAATAATTTAACTTTTACAATACAGACAAATGCTTTTTTTTCTTCCTCCCTTCCCTCCCCCTCTCCCCTCTTTTTCTCTCCTCGCCTTTTCTGAACTATACAGGAACTTTGCCCTGACACTGCCTTCTGGTCCAAAGACTGCTCACATCTGATCACAAACCGCTCACTGGCCAGACTCTGAATCATGTCTACATGTTACCTGGGCCACGACTAAAGAAAAACACCACTTGTCCACCAATCCATCCATACTTGCTATGAGTGTGTGTGTGTGTGTGTGTGTGTGTGTGTGTATACACGTATATATATATATATATATATATATACTTCCTAACTTAGTGAAACAGATCAAATCTAGGACTTTGCTATCTTCCCCAAAGGGGCCCTGCAGCACTTCAGGCTTTTCTTGGATAGGGCGTGCTGCGGCTGGGTTCCTTAAAGGGCTAGTCAGTCGCGACAGCTGCAGGGAACCTTCTGATCTTATCAAAACCAAAGAACCCCAGAATCCGGGGGCCTCAGAAGAGGGAGGGGCCCTGCGAGGTTGGGACCAGGATGGAGACGCAGCTGGGAGACTCTGAAAGGGGCCGGAGGCGGGAGCGGTACCCAGGCTTTCAGAACACCAGGTTTGGCAGGTGAGGACACCAAAGCTTGCGGCTAGGAAATGACTTGCCCAGGCCCGTGCTGTGTTGCTGATGAGAGGCGCCCTGCCTGGGGAGCCAGAGCTTGGAGTGGGACAGCATTAGAACTGAGGGACCACTTGTTCGCACTCAGCTCCTGTGCTGGACCAGCTGGATTCTGCAACCTGTGAATTGCTGATCTGGAAAAAGTCTCCATACTCTCACGAGCTCCCCACCCAGAGAAACGTTGATTCCTGATGTTCTGAGATCAGGGCTGAGATCATGCTGCTTGTCAGCTTCGTGATAGGCAGAAGGGGTCAGGGACAGGGAATGGAGCATGGCTTTGTCTCTGCAGCGGTGAGTCCCCGCTCTGGATGCTGACGGCCTGGCCTGGCTTGGTCTGCCCCCCTCTCCTGCATCACATGGGTACCTGGCTTCCCCTTCAAGGCGATGGGCTCGCTGGGCTCCGATGGATCACTCATGCCATACTGGTTTACTGATCGCACTCTGAAGACATAGGACTTCCCTTTCTCCAGATCCAAAAGAGCGAATCTTGGAGATTTCACAGGAGTTTCTGAGCTGATGGCCTCCCAGGTGCCACTACCTATGACCGACTGTGACAAAGGAAAGAAACCCGCATTAGTTAAGCAGTTGCTTGGGACCGGGCTCTGTGCCCACACAGCTCTCATTAACTTCTAACCCCCGGCCGAGGCTGGCCCTGAACATTGAGTTCTGGATCCCCTATCCCCTCAACATCTCTGCCTGGATGCCTACTGAGCATCTCACCTTCAACATGTCTAGAACTTGACTCTGGATCTTGCCCCCAAACCCGCCCATATTTGGTTGGTGGGACCCATCCTTCTAATTGCTCAGGCCAAAATCCCTGAAGCCATCCTAGGCTCCTTCCCTCTGACCCTCACGTCCCAAATATGCTCTATCAACAAATTCAGTTGGCTCCCCCTTCAGAATCTATCCAGAAACCAACATGGTGTATCACCTTATTGACCCCTGCTACAGCCTTGATCCAAGCCATCAACATCATCATCATCATCATCACCACCATCATCTCTCACCTGAGCTACGTCACTCTTTTCTCTAAATGACAATCAGAAGGATCCTTTCAGAACACAAGTCAGATCACATCCCCATCTGTCCATCTGACATCTCCCTCAGGGTGGAAGCTTCTTCATGGCCTGACCCTTGCTACCCATCTGGCCACATCCACTTCTCCCTTCCCCCTGAGCCTCCCTGATCTTCCGGATGGCAACAGGCCCAGCTCTTGCCTCTGGGCCTTTGCACTTGCTGGTGTCTTTGCCTGGGATGTTCTTCCCTCCAGAAATCTCTGCTAGTCTCCTCATTTCTTTTAGGTTTTTATTCAAAACTCACCTTCTCAGAGAGGACTCCCCAGCTCCCCATCCAAAAAGTCAGCCAACCCTCCCCCAAATACTTCAACCCCTCTCCCTGCTTTCTGTCTTTCTCCCTAGCACCTCCCACTAGTTAATGTGCTAAGTATTTTCCTGATTTATCTTCTTTACCGCCCATCCTGCACCCCCTACTCGAATCTCAGCTCCACGAGCCAGGGGTTTGTCTGTTTTATCCACTGCCAAACCCCCAGGGCCCAGAACAGCACTGGTACATGGGAGGTGCTCAATCTATGTTTGTGGGACCAACAAGTGAGGCAATGAATACATTCTCACAATAACCCTGCAAGGTACGTGTTAATTTCCCCACCAATGAGAAAACTTGGGTTCAGGGAATTTCGGTCACTTGACTGAAAGTCACGCATCTAATAACTGGTGTGTCTGGTATTTAAGCTCGGGTGTGGGTGCCTCCAACCTGCTTCCTCTTCACAGCATAAGGCTCCCAAAAGGCAGCCATAGATGCTGCGTCTCTGGGCAGATAGAGGGTGAAGGGCTGAGGGGGGCGGCAGGTGAGTAAGACGCCCAGAGGCCACTACCGCTGGGTATGGCAGTTAAAACCCGGAAGCACTGGGGGAGCTCACTGACCCTGCCCTCTCTGTGCTTTCCCCTCCCAAGGCCCACCTGCCTGTCAGTAGTCCAGAACCCAGCTAGGGGAAAGAAAATCCCAATAAAAACCAGGCAATGTTGCTGAGCACCTACTGTGGGCCAGGTTCTATTCTAGTCCTCGTGTACTTTAATTAATTTGATCCTCATATTGGTTCTCTAAGGTGCGTACGGTTATTAGCTCTCTTTTACGGAAGAAGAAACTGAGGCACAGAGAGACTAACTAACTTGCCCAAGGTCACACAGCTAGTAAGTAACAGAGACCAGATTTGAACCCAGGCAATCTGACCCCAACATTTGAACCATCACATGGCTAGAGCCTCACAAAGCAAGTCCTCAACGATGCATGGCTTTCCTATGTGGGAAAGACAGGATCACCCGTGCGTGTGCAAAGAGAGGCCCATTTGAACAACCCGAACTTTCGCTAACCCTGTGCTGTCCCCCTACTACGTGCCGGGCCGTGTGCAGCAAGTAATGAGAAGGTAACTCTGGTCTCTTCCTTTGGGGGAGTCGGAGTCAAGAACGTGTCCCTGGGACGTGTCTACAGGCCCAGAGCCGCGGGCCCAGCTGTGTGCCGCGTCTTATTTCACCCTCTGTTCGATGCCGGAGGAAACTGAGGCTCAGGGAGCTCAGGAAACTGGCTCACACAGCAGAAGTCAGGATTTGAGTTGATCTTAACACCACACTGTTTTCCACTCTGCCAGCTGCCTCCCCTCCACTGTGAAATCCACTCCCGATGAGCTGCCCGCATCCCCAGACACCTGCCCCCACTTTGTCTGGCTGAGAACTGCCTCCAGCGCTACCCGCCCCCGCCCCCCCGCTGAGTGAGTGCGGCTGGCCGTGACCCTGGCTCCAGGGTACCCTCCCCGTGTGGCCCTGGCCAGGAAGAGGGGCTTGACTGGATGTGTGACTCCATGCCAGCCAGACTTGGGGGCGGGGAGCTACCCCGGAAATGGTGGATTGTACTTCTGTTATTGTGGTCTGTGTCCCTTAATTCTGTGTATTTCCATGAACGGCCTCGGGAGCTGCCGCCAGTAACTGGCCTGGGAGGGCTGAGGTCACCTCAAAAGGTCTGCCCCGGTGTAGGGCCAATCTCAGCCCTTCCAGGCAGGGATTCCCTTCTAGGGGACACTGCCTGTGGTCTCTCGGTGCTTCTCCCAGCTCCCCCACACCTCCCCGGGTGACAGCATGCCTATTCTTCAGCCTAGCCTGGGGCTGGGGCCCTTGGAGTCTCCATACCTTCTCCAGAGAGTATGTCAGTGGGGCTTTGCCCCGAGGCCTTGGCTCATCCCAGCCGAGAACCACGTAGGCATCACGGATCTCACTGGCGTGGACATTGGTCGGAGGTAAGGGGATGGTCACAAAGTCTGGAATCAGAGTCATCAAGGGGCAGAGACGGGTGGGCCGTCAGAGACCCCTCGTTTCACAGAGGAGGAAACGGGCCCAGAGAGGGGTAGGAACTTGCTCCAGGTCACCCAGCAAGGCCAGGCACAGCCAGGGCGAGAAGCCAGGTCTCCCAATATCCTCCCCAGGACTTTCCCCAACATGCTACCTCCTCTACAAGGGGCACAGCAAGATGGGCCACCGTCACCTGAGAACATTGGCCTCCTCCGACTGGACCTCACCGCCCTCCCCTCCCCACACCCCATACGTGGACAGCTTCTGCCTCTCTGCCAGTTTGTGTCCCAGAGTTTCCAGAACCAAAAGGAAGCTGGAATCGTGAGGCAAAGGGTTAGGAGGTTCACACGTACCTTCAAAATCATCTGTGCTGACCGTGATCTTGTTTCCCAGGTCAAAGGGGATCTCTAGGGTGGAGAATGGAGCACGTTGGGGAATGGAGCATGTTGGGGGAGAAGTAGGGGGTGCAGAGGTTGTGTGTGGTGGGGGGCTAGGGCAGGAGAGGTCAGGGCAGGACCTGCCAACTCTGGGAGCTGATTCCTCGCCCTGTTCCCAGTCCTGGCTTCTGAGCTCCTCCCTGTTTGACCTCAAGCAGGTGCTGTCTGACCCCCAGACTCTCAGGGGTCTAAAGCAGAACACTGCTGTTCTAGACCCTGAGAGGTGCTCTGTCTTCTTGGGACAAATGGGGACAGAAGGGAAGTAATGTGTCTGGGGTCGGATGCCTAGGGCACGGCGGAGCTGGAGGCAAACCCAAGTCAGACTGACCCCTCAAGGCTGGAAGGGCAGTGGGGGGGCCCCCACCACATGCCCCCAGGCTGACAGCTCCTGAAGCAGGGCTGTTTTCCTCCTTCAGATTAAGGGCATCTGAAGAAGGTGTTGTGGTCCTTCCTCAGTTTAGCATCTCCTGTGGGCAGATTCATGTTCCTTTCATCAGACTAGCTATACCTTCCCCTTTGGGCTAGGGCTTCCTCAGGACAGCACTGCACTTCCTCCAACAGCCTAGGGGTTCCTGAGACTGTGTCTCCTCCATCAGACTAGCAGTTCCT
>NW_024412388.1:17975240-18032257 GCF_014898765.1 Herpailurus yagouaroundi
GACTGTGTCTCCTCCATCAGACTAGCAGTTCCTGAGACTGTGTCTCCCCCATCAAACTAGCAGTTCCTGAGGGCTGTGTCATGTCTCCCCCTACCCACCTTGGAACAGGGCTTGGAATGGGGGCTGTGCCACCTGTGTCCTGCATGAGGCAGTCCTCACTGTGCCCTGACTGATGCTCTAGAATGTCCCTTCAGGGCCTCTGTACCCACCTTTCTTTCTCCGGGCTTCGTCATGGTCGCCCATGACAACCAGTTCTGAAGCCTTGGAGGGGAGGCTGGCGCCCGCTCTGCTGACAGCTCTCACCCGGAACCGATAGCTCTGGCCTTCGATGAGGCCTTGGATAGGGCACCGGCAGGTCCCACTGGGGGCCTCGTGGCAGGGCACCCACTGCCCAGACTCGCCCTGGCACCTGTGGGAGAGAGGCCTCAGCTCCAGCCCCAGCCCATGACTCAACCTTCCCGGTGTGAGCCCCTCCGGAGGCCACTTCTCCACCCCAGACTGCCGGCCCAGCTCACTGCTGCCGGTTCCAGTCCCGCTGTCCATTCAAAAACCTGGCTCCAACCTCGGGCCCCCAGGAGGACTCGCCACCACCCTCGACACCCTCGACAGCCAGTGCCTCCGTGCAGATTTCCCGTGTGCCTGGAGGTGCACTGCACCCTCACAGCCCTTGGTGTCAGGTGGGATTCCCTTCGCTCTACAGACGGGGGATCCACTCTGGGCTCAGACAGTGGGACAAGCCGTGAGTCCCGAAGGGCTCGGGAGTGGCAGTTAGGATTTCACCCAAGGGCTGTCCCCAGATTTGGAGGCATGGACACCCCTCCCTAGCCCCTAAATTATGCAACCTGGTCTACCTCCTGCCCTGCTCCAAGGCCAAGCATGGGGCTCCCTCTTTCCTGTGGCCCCCACTCTTGTTGTCACAACCAGGCAGAGGTGTCCCTGGGGGCTCTGCCACTCAGGAGGCTGACTCACCGCTCGATGGAGTAGCCGGTGATGGGGCTGCCCCGGGTGTCGCTGGGTGGGGTCCAGGTCAGGACGAGGCAGTCTCTGTTCACATTCAGGCAGCGGACGTTCAGAGGGGAGCCTGGGGCCCCCGGCTTCTCGGCTGCCGCATCTGAAACCCAGAGAGGAGGGTTGGGGGGCGAGGGGAAGACGGGAAGGTTCTTCTAGTCCGCGTCTACTCGGCAACTGACCCCTCCCCCTCCCGTCCAACAACCTCTTCCGCTTGAACCCTCCAGGGCTCGGTTTTGGTTTTGAGGACCAGGACCTGCATAATGGTGGTCTCCTCCTTTTGAACAACAGCATCTGGGGGGCTGTGGGAGTGCCAATTACTAGGGGCCCATTCTACTCCAGGCCCCTGAAGGATCAGTGTAATTAATCCCTGAGCCCCGGGGCATCCCCCCATTTTGTGGATGGGGAAACTGAGCCTCAGAGAGATAAAGTGATTTGCCCGAGGCTACCCAGCTAGTGAAGCAGCAAAGCCAGGATCTGAAACCAGATCGAAGACCAAGAGGCAGAACTCCCCAGGCGCTAGAGTCATTCTAGCCCATGCTCAGCCCTCCCTCCACAGCTCCCACTGAGTCTGAGACTCAGCTGTGTCCTAGGGTCACAGGATGTAACAGGGATTCTTAGAGACTCTCACTCAACACCCCAACTTATAACAGGGAAACTGAGACCCCAAGAGGGTGCAAAACTCACCTAAGGTCCCACAGCCAATTTGGTCTCTGGGCTCCAGCTACGCTTCCTACCCGCCAAGCCCCTCTCACCTCTCACAAACACGTAGGCGCTCTGATCCTGGGGCCCGAAGGGCGAAGGCACCTGGACGGTATAGAGCCCCTCATCCTCCTTGTAGGCACAGGACACCTTCAGGAATGCCTGGCGGTCCGCGTAGAGGATCTGTCGGCGACCCGAGGGTCTCAGTAGTCTCCCTGAGGAGGGGAGGGGTCCAGTGTGAGCTCTGGCCTCATCTGGGAACCGTTAGGTGGTCTGGGGGTTTAGGCAGAGGCATGGCTGACGTGGCTGGAGTGGCTGTAGCCTGTGGCTTGGCTGGGGACTTGGGGAGGGGGTGGTGGCCTCCAGGGCTCTGCCAAGCTAGCCCTGAACTCTCCTCTGTCTTGGGAGCAGGGCAGGGTCCAGGGAAGGGGCCAGTGGGAATGGGAGTTTAGGGAAGCGGTCGGCAGCTCAGTGAGGCGTTGGAGGTGCTGTGAGGAAACAGGAACAGGAGAGACGTGGCCCTTGGTGAGGCCGGTGTCTCTGCGGGGCAGCTGGGGGCTCATTGTGTGTGTTGGGGGCTCAGTGGGTGGGAGCTGGAGGCTCATTGAGGGAGCCGGGGTGTCCGTGAGGAGGGCAGAGGACTCGCTGAGGGGGGTAGGGTCAGTGAAGGGAGCGGGGACTCAGTTGTGTGACCGTAATGAGAGGGATGGGGCTTCAGCGAAGGCACTCTGGGGCTCAGGGAGGGCGTCTGGCCCCGAGGCCACACTGTAGGGCCATCCTGCTCTCCATGCCTCCCTCCTGTCAGGACCTCTGTTCTAGAAGCTATACAGGTTTGGGAAGACATCTCAGCCTTATTGCAACTGTTTCTCAGGGCTTCCTGTGGCTTCCCCACCCTTCCGACCCCCTGCCATCAGCAGGTGCAATCTCCCTAGGGGGGCTTGCTGGGGGCTGTTCTCCTTGACCTGTGGCCGCAGGCCTGGTCACAGGTGGGGAAGGAGGTCCTGCCATCCTTCTCCTCCCTGGCTGTCAACGGGAGTGGCTATGACTGTGCTTCAGCTTCCTCCCTCCTCCTACATGAAGAGTCCCTTGAATTCAGGCACATCTGCCCATTCCTGCCCTGGCACCCAGCACGGGGCCTGGCACCCACAGGTGCTTGCTGACCCTCTGTAGGGTGACCGGATCTGAATCCACCTGCCCTCTGCTCCTGCTTTCTTCTCCTTCTTCGGCACTCATTACTCAGCGTGTACTTGGGCAGGGGCATAGCTCAATTCCTCTCTCCCCTGACCCAGGGACCAGTGTTGGGGTGGAGCCATGGCTCTAGCCCCTCTCTGGCTTCCACGGCGGCGTCCTCACCATCTCGGTACCACTGGATGTTCTGCTCAGCATCTAACACATCATCCGAAAATAAGCAGGACAGGGAGAAGGGTTCCTTCTCTCGGGCAAAGACCGGCTTCAGCACCGATGTGAATTCCACGCTGGGGCCAAACATCAGTCCTGGGGTGGGAACAGAAGTGAGGTCAGCAGCCTTCTGAGGCCACCCGCCTAGCCCGGGACATCCCACTCCTCTGGGTCAGGATTCACAGTCTCCGAGGTGGTCTTAACGAGGAAAGAGAGGCCCGGTCCTGGAGGGTGGTGGAGGTGGGGCAGAGATTTCTCTAGGTGGGATCAGATGAAGCAAAATAGTAACTGGCCAGAGTCATGTCCATTTGTCTGTTTGGCTTTGCCTTTCTCACTCAGCTTTGGCCCCTGGACAGCTCGGCAGCTGGGGGCAGCACCTGGGGACAACGTCCCCCCCCCCCCCCAAGTCAATGTGCAAGTATGAACAGCTCATATGCAATGACATGCCTTTGTGGGCAATGGGTGGCTAATTGTCTAAAGGGGGCTTTGGAAGGTCTGATGAGGAGCCCAGAACCCCTGCCCCCCCCCCCCCAAGGCGCCCCCCCCCCGGCCGCCCTACATTTTAAAATCTCCGAATCGAAGCCAGCATCCTTCCCCACGTAGGCTGAAAGTCCAAGGCAAATGGAGTTTGAGAAGGTTCAGACCTCACATTCCTACTAGATTAGAGGTGTGGGTTTGGGTGTGGGTTTGAGTCCTCCTGGTGGGAGGACCCTCCTTCTGGTGGGAGGACCCACCTCCTGGTGGGTCCATCTTTGGCTGCTGGAAGTTCTTTCACCCCTGGGCCTCTATATGGGCCTCTATTCCTTTCTTGGTAGAAGGCAGACAGTGGTTCCTAGCTGGTGGTCCTGGGGTTCTGAATAGGTGAGTTCACATAAACCAAGCCCTCAGCCAGAGCCTGACACATAGCTCGTGCCCAATAAATGGTGGCTTTTTCATCCTCTGCCCAAACTCACTGCCAGGATCACACAGTATTCATCGAAGCCAAGTCTGGTCGGACTGAGATTTCTGGTGCAGTTGGGGACAGTCCGCAGGGGAAGGACAGTGCTCAGAGAGCCATGTGGGGGCTCAAGGGTGAACTCCAAGGTGATGTGACACAGACCATCAGAGGAGAGTAACAGCTCTTGTTCATGTGGGGTGTCTCACGTGCCACATATTAACTCATTACATCCTCACGACACCCTGTCTGTTGATGCCATTATCATCCCCTCATACAGATGAGGAAACTGAGGTGTAATCACCCTGCAAGTACCCCGGAAGCCTGACGCCATGAGGCGACTGGTCCCCGGTAAGGCCCTTCCTGAGTGAGTCCTGGAGAGGGTCAGGAGGCTGCCCAAAGTCACACAAAGTCAGCGACAGACTCAGGATTAGAACCCAGAGCTCCTACCCCCCAACCCAGGGTCTTCTATCAGTTGCTATGGAGACGACAGCCGGGAAGGGGGTGGGAATGACCGTGAACGGGTGCTCCTAGTAGGTGTCTGGCTGGAGTCTGGGGGCCAAGAAGCTGAGTGGATCCTAGGGTTGCTGGCCTTGAGGGAGGGAGGGTTGGGGGTCTGGAAGAAGTGATGGGAAGGATGGGTGGACAGAGGGAGGCAGGGCCCTGATGCCTGACCTTGGCTTGACTCTAGGCACAGCCTGTAAGGACAGCTCAGATTCTGCAGCCAGCCAGACTGGCAGAGGGGACAATTGCCACCCAAGATCTATTTGGGGAACAGGGCAGAGGGGTGGAGAGGGCTGTGAAGGACAGTTTAACAAGGTCTGGTGAGAGGCAGGGAGGGGGACTGGACTCCAGCCTGTCTACTGACCAGGGAGTGTGTGTGTGTGCGTATGTGTGTGCACGCACATGCTCACACATGCAGCCTCTCTCTCAGGGCCCTGAAGGCAAGGCAGCATTCTCCTGGGCCCAGAGCTGTGGCTTCCTGGGTACATGCTGCCCTGGTCATGGGGTGGGGGACACAGAGTTATCCCTTCCCAAAGCCTCCTACACGCCACGCTTTACCTATACCGTCGCATTTAATCAGCCTAAGCACCTGAGCCATGTAGAAGGTGTCCCCCTTACAGGCCCGGCGGCTCAGAGAAGTGGAGTGAGGTGGCCCAGGCTCACTCAGCCAGTCAGTGGCAGAGCCAGCATATGGATGCGGGTCTGGCTGACTCCTGAGTGTCTCCCCTGCTTTACGCTGTCATTTCAGACGCCCCCGGGGGAACCTCCAGGTTTGGGAATCACACCAACTGGGAACTGCACAACTGGGAAATATGCACCAGCACCCAGATGGGGCAGTGAGGTCAAGAGGCGAGTTGGTAGGGCTCAGCCTTTCCCCCTGAGGACCCCTCAGGAGAGCTGGCAGGGCCAGGCCACTCTTCCAGGGGTCCTGAGTTAGATCCGGACCCGAGTCCCACCTAACAAGATGAGCACGCTCTTTGGACACTGTGCAGTCTGAGGGAGGCGGCTCTCACTTGCTCCGAAGGCCCCAGGGAAGCGAGTCTCTGTGGCTGCCCAGGTCACCTGATCCCAGGTGACCCCCGTGTCAAGGGCCCTTCCTCAATCTGACCACAGACACATGTCCTCGTCTGCTCATCCGGGGTTTGCTGTGCGCCAGCCTGGCCGGCTGGAACGGGAATACTTACTTCGGACGAGGACCTTGGCGAAGGAGGAGGCCTGGCCGTATGCATTCTTCACCTTCACTGTGTAGGTGGCTGCGTCCTCAATGGTGCATCTGAAAAGGAGAGAAGACACCCCCCCCCGCCCCAAGATTGCTGGGCTCCATCGGAAACTCAAGTCCCCATGTATGGGTAGGAAAGGTGGGGATTAACACGAAGCCCTCGCAGGGGAGACTTTAGGCTTTAGTTCAGGCCCCACCTCTGAAAAGCTATGTGCCTTTGGGCTAGCCACTGCCCTTTGGCATGTCTCAATGTCCTTCTCTGAAAAACTAGGGACATAACACCAGCCTAGTCCACCTCAGGTGAAAATATGATTGTTATTACTGACTGTGTAAGATCAGAGAGGTTAAGTGACTTGCCCAGAGTCACACAGCACCCAGAATTCAACCCAGCTTCAAGGTGACAAGCTCTCTTACAAGGCATAGTCTCCTGCCCTGTCAACACCTCCAAATCAGAATCCTGGAGCAGCAGCAGGGCACGGACTTGCCCAGGGCATACTGCCAGTCGGTGGCAGAACTGGGCCAGATGCCCAGGTGTTCTCAATCTCAGGCCTGGGTCTCATCACCAGTCAGGCCAACCCTGTCTGGTTCCCAGCGGAGCTTGGGCTGGCTCCATTCCAGAGCCACGTGGTGACAGAGTCATCGGTAGGACGTGGCACATCTGGTCCCATAAGCAAGCCGAGGGCTCCTGGGTGTCCCCGCTCTTACCCTGGCTGCACGGGGCAGGAATCCCTCTTGCTTCTGGAACCAGTCCCGCCTGCCCCTCCAGGCAACCCCAGCCCTGCATGCCTTCCCTGACTGTACAGCCCCTGGGGCACGTCCCTTTGTGGCACTGAGTGGTCAGACATTTACGTCCACGCATCCCCACTTTGCTTCTGCAGGGTAGGATCGATGTCCTGTCCACAGTCGTGTCTCTGAAGTCCAAGTTGGCTGAGATGGAGGGACTGGCATACTGGAAAGAACCCAGGTGGAGAGAACGGCCTCCAACCCGGGCCCTGCCCTGCACGAGCCGTGCAAGACCCCTGACCCTTGGAGCCTGGATTTCCTGTCCCGTAACATGGACATAACAATGCCTCCCTTCAAGAACAGCGGTGGGCATTATCAATCGTATGCGCACAAACCTAGCGCAGGGCTCAGCACCGGAGGCCACCACGGGGCAGCTCGTGTGAGCACTGTAGCGCCTGCTCTGGGGAGGACTGTGCTCATATCCCCCGACGGCTTCCCTCCATGCACGCTGCGTCTCCCTTTAAAACCATGCTTACGGCTCACCATCTCCTGATCGGCCCATCTAACTGCTTCCTCTTGTACTCGTGCGTGCGCGTGCACGTGCGTGCGTGCGGGGACGTGTGATTTCCCTCCTCCAGCGAGGAGCGCCCCCAGCATTCCTAGCTCATCACTCAGTCCTTCCGGCTGGCCCCTGACTCCACGTTACTTCTCGTGTATTACAGGCATCAGAATCACGCGGGACTGTCTGCCAAATACCAATCCCCAGGCCCCACTCCAGATTAAGACGTCCTTAATCTGCCTCCTGGGAGGCAAGAGGAGGGTCCCTCCCGCGAATCAGTGTTTTCATAAGCACCCCAGGTTCTTCTGAAGGTGAGGCCGACTCAGAAATCCTGCTCTGGCTTCGGTGCTGGTGGGGTCTGGGGGTCATGGGTCTCTCTAGAGCTCACAGTCTCACCTCCTGATCTCCAGCGTCAGCAGCCCATAGTTGTTGGTGATTCGGTACTTTCCCGCGGGGAAGAGGCGGGGATCGATTCGCATGTCGTTTTTGTACCTGTGGAGACACGGTGGTCTGTGGCAGGCTGGGTGGCTCTGAGCGGGAAGGATCTGGAGCCTCTCAGACCTGGATTCCAACCTCAGCTTTGTGCTCTTTACTTGCTTATGTGACCCGAGGCATCACTTTCACTGCACGGAACCTCAGTTGTCCTCATCTGTGAAATGGGCGTAATGAGAGCACTGACCCTCAAACGGGAGAAGATATGTAAAGCTTTTCTCCTGGGCCCTGGGTACTATAGATGCTCCTGGGAAGCAGAGAAGAGGGAACCTGTAATTAGGGGTAGCTGCCCCTTCCCCTACCAGAGGTACCCCCCGGGGACCTGGGCCCAGCTTTTTCCTCCTCTCTGAGGGTGTTGCCAAGGAAAGTGCCCCCATTTCTGCCTCCCTCATCAACCTCTCAGGATGGCAATTCTGTACTTGGCAGTCATTATAATCACCGGAGAGAGCTTTGAAAATCTCCATGCCCAGTTTCTGAACACAAGGCTTTGGGAATTCGTATCAGGAGCTGCTCATTGGTCTCCAATAGCCGTTCCCCCTTATTCTAAAGGAACAGGATTCATCACTGGGCCACCCAGTGTGTGACATATTTCCTACCCTCTCTTTCTACTAGGTGTGGCCATGTGACTAAGTCCTGTAAAGGAAGTACAAGTGTCACAAGGCTGCTATCGATGACGCTTTGTCCCCTTTTCTGTCATTTTCCTCTCCATCCTACGCCAAGAACGTGGCCCAGGTGGCCGGCATCTCGCATCGGGAAAGACTGGGGCTGCCGGAGTCCCTGAGGGATCTGTGAGCAAAGTCGCCATGGCCGCCCCACCCTGTCTACATCAGGCTCGCAGGTGAAAGAAAAATAAACTTCTTATCTTATGTCAGCCGTTAAAAAAAAAAATCTCCATGCCCAGGCTGCATCTCAGATCACTCTGGAGTCAGAATTTCTGGGGTGGGGCCCAGGCCAGAAGTATTCTTTCAACTCCCCACGTGACTGCCAAGGGTGGCCCAGCGGATTGCCCCAGCCCACTGCACCCTGGACACGGCCCTATGTTTTCTGTGGACTCTGGTGTCTTGTTCTCCCTGCTGTGGGTACTGGACTGTGAGGTGGCTTCGCCTCTGTCCACAGCCCGTTGCAGGGGTTTGGAGGCCTAAGGGGTCAGGGCTGGCACGTGAAAGTCTGTGAAGGCTGGGAGGCCTGGGTTCTTGACACAGCTGGCTGTGTGACCTTGGGCAAGTCAGTCTCCCTCTCTGGGTCTCTGGGTCAAGAGGCTGCTGCATGGACAGTCAGCCCCCGTGGTGGTTGAGCTTGAAGAGCAGGCTGAAGCCGAGAGCGGGCACCCCGGCCACAGTCCGACACCTTCCTGGGACCTGGCTACCCCCCCGCACCCTGTTTGTGCCCATGGCAACCAAACAGTGCCACACCCACACCCCATCACACAGCCCCTGGGCTGCACCCTCTTCTGAAAGGAGCCCAACTAAGTTTCCTTTGGGGAGAGCAGTGCCTAATCTCGGTACCCAATCTTTTTCCACCTCTCCTAAGCCCGGGGGGCAAAGTCAGGTTTGCCCACCCCCACCTATCAGGAACTTTCCAGACACCTCGGCCGGGCCAGCTTCCATCTTTCCCAGAAAAAAAAAAAAAGCAGCAGCTGCAGCTCTGGGCAAGGCCTGGACAGCCAGAGACCTCAGCGCCCATCTTGCCCTCTCTGGGCTCTGGGCTCCCACCTGAACGACAGGTCCTCGAAGGCATGGGCTGTGCAGATCTCACTGTAAATGGCAGCCAGTCATAAAACAGCATTAAGTGAGACAACAGAGGCCAGGCGCCCAGCCCAGAGCCTGGCTCAGAGAGGCCCTCGTAAAAGAGTGAGATTTTTATTCTTTCTCTAAATGTTCTTTCTTCGCATATTTTGGTATTGGATTTTACTTTTTAAGGCTGCTTGCTTGGCCTGGGAGACGGAGTCTGGTATCAGATAGAATCATGGCCAGGGCCCATGTCTGCAGAGTTAACATGGCTAGACTGGGCTTTGCCTAACTTGTCCTGCTGGTGCCCCTGCATTCAGGAAGTGCTCAATGATTGCTGAATGAATGTACTTGCCTGACCAACCCGGTGTGCCAGGATCTTCCTCTTGAGCTGGGGGCTGGGTGTCTGCCGGGGCCTGGACAGAGCCCCGGAGGCCAGTCCCAGGACAGTGAGTGGCCCTGCCCAAAGTGATCGATGACGGAAAACCAGACCCCCCAAACCAGGAGCACCAGGGGCCACCCGAGTCCCTCCTGCTGGAGGTGGGCCTGGCCTTGCTTCCAGCACTTACCACGCTCAGCTCCCTGTTGTGGCAACATTGCTGGCAGGGGTGGAAATGAGTCCCTTTCCTGAGAAGCTCCCACGGAATGCCTTAGATATGGGCCTAAGTGCCAGGGCAAGGCAGGGCTTGGCTGCCAGGCAGGACAGCTGAGGTACCGAACCCCCCCATCCTTAGCCCAGGCCAGCTGGCGGGAGCCGTCCTCCTACCTGACCAGCCACTTACAGGCAGGGACTGCCTCGGTCCCCACAGAAATCCAGCACTCAACACGAATTCTAGCCCCTGGCACACTTTTTTGAATGCATGTCATCTGGCCATGACCAGCCCCGATGCCAACTCCCTTAACGCCTTTCTTGATTGGTCCTGGCCCAAGGGCTTCCCATTTCTCTGACTTCCGAGGAATTATTTGTGCTTCAAGGGAAAATAACAATTGCAAGGATGACTTTCCTACTCTCTAAGCCGACTGGGAGGAGTCTGGGAGGAGATCTGAGTTTGAATTCTGACTTAAACTGGCTATGTGACCTTAGGAGTAGACAAGTCACATTACCTCTCTGAGCTGCGGGTGGCCACAGGGCTCAAAAGAGAAGAAAGTGCTGGGTCAGTAAAAATGGGTTCAAGTATAAGATGTTGCTGTTTCCTTTGTGATCCCTGTCATTTGTGTGCTTATCCCCTCTCTCCTACTAGACCACGGTGTATTCACCCTCAAGATCTGGCTTATGTGTTGCCTCCTCTGAGAAGACTTCCCGGATCCTCAGGAGGAGGGGGGATGGGGGAGGCAGCCACTTCATCACCTTTATCTTTACTCTTATTTCAAATTACACCCATGAATGCACTTCTCTCTGAGTTGACATTTCTCTTCTGGGCTGAAAGTTCTTTGAGGGAAGACTGTGTGTGGTTCGGGCCTGGGGCAGATTATGCTCCTGGTAACTATTTGTTGAAATCCTTTCCTTCTCCCCCAGAATGTCTGACTCCCTGCCGAAAGACCCAGGGGGAGCTCAGTAAACAGCGGCTCAGCTGCGTGAATGATCCCTCCGGTTAGGACTGAGGGCCCCCAAGCTGCCACGCCCACCTCCGCCTCCGCCACGCCCACCTCCGCCTCCGCCACGCCCACCTCCGCCTCCACCACGCCCAGTCCGAGGACACCTCCCACCTCCCCGCCCCTCCCTCTGCCAGCAAGGCCTAGACTGTAGCTCTGCTTTGGTTACAGTCCCAGGAAGGGCATCTTCTGCTTTCCCAGCACCTTTCAAGTTCTGAGGGCTTCCACGTAGAGGTGGCATTAGATCCTCACCACATGCAGGCTGGGCAGGAGGCCTTCAACCCATTTTACAGAACAGGAAACTGAAGCAGGACCAGAGAGGTTGTGGTGTGACCGAGACCACCCACTGAGTTCGTAGAGAGAGCTGGGTCTGGACACAGGGCTCTCACTCCAGGTCTGAGCTCCTGGGGTGGGGGTGGGGCTGCCCTCCCCGCCTCCCCTCCTGCTCCTCTGCCCCCTGCCCTGCCTCCTGCCGTCATCCTCCTACCCCCGAGACGCCCAGCTCAGAGCAGCTGCCTTCTCATGCCACCAGAATCATATTTTTACAAGTGCTGGCTCCCCGGTGGCCCAGTCTTCCTGCCCCAGGCTGGCTGGGAGGAGGCTAAGAATAACTCGGCCTGAGCCTCCCAGCAGCTGCTGCTCTCTGGGGGGTGGGCAGAGCTCAGGGTCTGTGGGGCTGGGTTCTTCTCAGGCAGCAAGAAGTTCTGGGGGAGGAAGTTCGCTCCTGGGAGAGAGGTGCTGGGCTGTAAAGAACTCACGCTCGCTCGTTTAGCCCTGGAGGCTTGGAGCACGGGGGCAGGGTGAGGACCCCTTCTCTCCTGCCCCGGTGGCTTACCAGGTGACCTGGGGTGGAGGCGAGGCCTGGACAGTGCAGGTCAGCAGAACTGTGGTGTGCTCCCAGACGGCATGGGAGCGCAGAGGGATCCAGAACCAGGGCCCCCGGCCGGAACACAGCTCTCTCAGCTCCTTGGCCTCCCGGACCTTCTCCTCCGTCTGGAGGCGGGAAGGGATCTGTGACTCCCATGAGCCAGGGGATCACATCTCCCCCATCTTTGCTGTCACCTTTCCCCCTGACACTCAGGCTCTGGAGTCACACCCACATGGACTGGAGCCCCCCAGGCACAGGCAGCTGAGAGGCAAGGTGGCACAGAGGGCAGGGGCCTTGGAACAGCTGGCCTGGGGTCAAGGCCCGATTCTGCCACTTCCTACCTGTGAGACCATAGGCAAGTCCTCAGTTTACTCATCTGTAAGATGGGGATGATAACAATATCCCCCCACCTTTCTGTGGGGTTGTATTGAGGATGAAATGAGCTAATACGTGAAAAAACATGGGCACGGAGAAAGCCCATGTATGTATTAGCTGTGGCTCTCTTGCCCTGGGGAGGGGGCACGGGGAGTGGCTTCAGCTCCCTGATGTTTGTCAGGAATAGTGTGTCCTGAGGCTCCTCTGTGTTCTCGGCACTGGCAAGGTCACTGGACAAGCTTAGTCTTGTTCAATGGCCACCCCCACCCCGAGAGTTGATACACCACATACATCCGTTTCACGGATGAGAAAACCGAGGCTCAGCGAGGGGAAGCTGCTTGCCCAGGGTCACACAATGGAGGGCTGGGACGCCGGGATTCAAACTGGGTCCAAGACCAGGGCCTGGACTCTTTCCTGAATGTTCAGCTGCCTCTGGAGAAGGGGGTAGATGAGGTGGGCGGCCCGTGATGGGGTGCAGGTCCCAGGACTCCTCACCCGTCGTCTCAGTGCCTTTCGGTCGCGTCTCTGGCGCAGCAGCCACTGGGTCCGAAGGAAGGCGATCTCCGTCCTCTCCCAGTCATTGCCGAAGCCCACCCGCTTCTGCCCTCGCTCCTCCAGCTCCACCGCAGAGGTCTGGCGCCTCAGCTGGGCCTCCCTGTGTGGCAGAGGCCATCAGGGGCCGAGGGCCCGGGGTTCGTGGGGGCACCCCAGCCAGGGCCACCCGTCCTCCCCCACACCCGGCATCACCAGCTGCTCTTTAAGCTTCTTGAGGACAAGAGTGGCTTTTAATCCTCTCTTGCCCCCAAAATACCCGAAATGGGCCCTGCTTACAGTAGGTGCATAATAAGTACTACGGATACCGTTGACAAGGCTCTTTCACAAATTTTTGTTCCTTTTGTCTTCACGACGACCAAGTGGGCAGGAATAGTCCCCCTATTTTACAGAGCAGGGACCTGAGACTTGGTGACTCGGCCAGTACCAGGACCCAGGTCTTCTGGCCCAGGACAGCCTCCCGCTGCTCTCAGGTGAAGCCTCGTGGTGAAGTGGGGACCCCCACCCTCTCCACTGGGGATGGTCCCTCACTACTGCCTGTGGACCCATCCGGAGTGTGGTCTGAGCTCTTGCGCTACACGTGGAACTTTGGGCAGATTCTTTAAGTCCAGCGTGGCAGTGTAGTGGAGGCAGGGGACTGGCCAGGATGGCCCATTCTCAGCCCAGTGTTCGCCGCAAAGGTCACCTGACTTACCAAGATGTCTCTGAGGAGGCTGTCAGAGCCAGGGCTGCTGCGAGGGCGTAGTCTGCGGCGGTGAACTGAAACTCTTCCTCGCTGTCGTGGGAAAGGGGAGTTAATGGCGCCTGCAGGATTGCCTGGGGATCTGGCTGGGGCATCCCTGAGATTAGAGCTGCATCTACTTACCCCTGTCTCAGTACACTAGCAGGCATGGCTGTGCCTCCCCACTGGCTGATCTCTACAAAGCAGGGCTGTGCCTCCCCCCTCAGACTGGGACCTCCAAAAGGCAGGGCTGTACCTCCCCCCTCAGGCTGGCATCTCCATAAAGCAGGGCTGTGCCTCCCCCCTCAGACTGGGATCTGCATAAAGCAGGGGCTGTGCCTCCCCCCTCAGACTGGCATCTCCATAAAGTAGGGCTGTACTCCCCCCTCAGACTGGCATCTCCATAAAGCAGGGCTGTACCTCCCCCCTCAGACTGGCATCTCCATAAAGCAGGGCTGTGCCTCTCCCCTCAGATTGGGATCTCCATAAAGCAGGGCTGTACCTCCCCCCTCAGACTGGCATCTCCATAAAGCAGGGCTGTGCCTCCCCCCTCAGACTGGGATCTGCATAAAGCAGGGGCTGTGCCTCCCCCCTCAGACTGGCATCTCCATAAAGTAGGGCTGTACCTCCCCCCTCAGACTGGCATCTCCATAAAGCAGGGCTGTGCGCCCCCCCCTCAGACTGGGGACCCCTAGCGGGTAGGGCAATGGCTGGTGGGGTGGGGTCCCTGATGATCCCACCTGGTGCGGAAGGTTCTCCTCCGCACTGAGGAACCCATGTGTAGGTGGTGCTGCCGCTCCTCCTTGTGCGCTTCCTCCTGGCGGTGCTCCAGCCGGTGGACGACCTCCACGGCCTGGGGGGGCCGGGGCTCCCCCACATTTCCGGGGCTGTGGGGCAGAGTCATGGCTGCGAGAGCAACAACCTGTGGAGCCAAGGTGCGCGGTCACACCACCAGGCATCCGCCCGTCCCCTCCCCATGTGGTCGTCCCAGCATCCCTGGGGGGGGTGGTTTGTGGGGTGGGCGTTCATGCTCCAGTGGGCAGAGCGGGGCATGGAGGCCGGGGCGGGGCAGGGACCTGGCTAACGGGACAGCGGCAGGCTTCGCACCCTGAGCCTGCCTAACGTCCCGCGTGCAGCTGAGCGAGTGCAGCCCCGCGTCGCGAGCAGCCCCTGGCTTTTAGCTGCAGCCCAGCCTTAGTCTCTCCCGTGACCCGCGCCGAGCCCTCCCTTCTCTGGGCCTCAGTTTCTCAGGTGATGAGCGATCGGACACTGTGATGTCTGAGGGCTGTGCTATGACTCAAGATGGGCAGATGTCCTCACTCTTCCTACCTGTGCCCGCTCAGCCCCACTTTGCCTGCACTGGCGGCCTGGCCTCTCTTGGAGAAACCTCTTCCTCCTGGCCTTCCTAGCCCCACTCCGGCTTCACAGCCCAAGTGGAAAATGCTTCCATTGGCACATTGGTCGCGCGCGGAAACTCTGGGGCGCGGTCCCGCTTCTCATGCCAGTTTCCAAGTGTGTCCCCTTGGGTGAGACTGTGTGACGTGGTTTTCTCATCTGGAAAATGGGTCGACTGGCCTCCCGGGGTGGTTGTCAAGGTTGGATGAGTGCTTGGAGCATAGTAATTCCCATGTAAATGTTAGACATCAGCATTAGTTTTCTAAGAATCCCTGCTGAAAAACTATAGGCCACCTAGAATTTTCCCTACTCTAATCCTTGTTATGCTTTTCTATCTCCACTCCAGTTTAGCTCTGATTCAAAGATGCCTCCTCCTCCTATTTAATGACTTCCTATTTATACATCTTGACTCTTCAACAAGATTATAAGTGAATTAAAAGTAATAACAGTGAGAGGCGCCTGGGTGGCTCAGTGGGTTAAGCCTCCAACTCTTGATCTCGGCTCAGGTCACGATCTCTTGGTTCGTGAGATCAAGCCCGGGTCAAGTTCTGCACTGACAGTGCAGAGCCTGCTTGGGATTCTTTTTCTCCCTCTCTCTCTGCCCTTCCTCTGCTTGCCCGTGCGCACTCCCTCTCTCTCTCTCTCTCTCTCTCTCTCTTGCTCGCTCTCAAAATAAATAAACATTAAGGGGCGCCTGGGTGGCGCAGTCGGTTAAGCGTCCGACTTCAGCCAGGTCACGATCTCGCGGTCTGTGAGTTCGAGCCCCGCGTCGGGCTCTGGGCTGATGGCTCGGAGCCTGGGGCCTGTTTCCGATTCTGTGTCTCCCTCTCTCTCTGCTCCTCCCCCGTTCATGCTGTGTCTCTCTCTGTCTCAAAAATAAATAAAACGTTAAAAAAAATTTTTTTTTTAAATAAATAAACATTAAGCAAAAAAAAAGTGACACAGTGTTTACTGTGTGCTGTCCCATTGTCACCCCATTTTTTAAAATAACTTTTTTAACGTTTATATTTATTTTTGAGACAGTGAGAGACAGAGCGTGAGCAGGGGTGGGGCAGAGAGAGAGAAGGAGACACAGAATCCGAAGCAGGCTCCAGGCTCTGAGCTGTCAGCACGTGGGGCTCGAATTCGTCAACCGCGAGATCATGACCTGAGCCGAAGTCTGATGCTCAACCGACTGAGCCGCCCAGGCGCCCTGCATTATTACCCCATTTTACAGATGAGGAGGGAAAGTGCTTGCTCAAGGTCACCCAGCGGGTGGTGGGGCCATGACTGGCACCCAACTCTGAGCTCTCTTGACCTCTATGTCACGTGTCTACTCAAGGCCAGGCCTTGGCTGTGGCAGGGGACACAGCGGGCCGCACGGCCTTTCTTCTTGTAAGGGGCTCACAACCGAGGGATCCCCCTTTTGCATTCTCGAGGCTCAGGTCTGGGCCACAGGTGGTGGCCGGTAGGGTTGGATCATATCGGTGTGGAGGAACCTGTGGGATCAGGGAGCGAATCCATGGGTATGGAGAGGCAGGCAGGGAGAGCAGGAGGCCCATGAGCGAGCTGACTTTGGATTCTCGCGCCAAGTTCTCTCCCAGATCTGGGCCTCGATGTCGCCACCGGGTCTCTGGGTCTCTGAGGGCCCCTCTGATGCTGAAGCTCTAGGATGCTTGGTGGAATCCCTGGTGCCTTCCATACCTCCTCCAGGGGGGAATTCTGGTGGGCAGGCCACTGACCTGGGAGGGTCCTTGCCGGGCTCAGGCCTGAAGTCACCGTGGCTCCAGCCTCCCCGGGGGGGCCTCCCAGCAGTGGTGGAATGTGTGTGTATGCTGGATTCTGACCTGGGTGGGAACATGGTGCCTGGGAGACCACTTCTCTAGGTCCATAACCCGGGAGATGGGCCGCCGGCCTCATCGGAGCTCCGTGGCCTGAGGGGCCGGTTATGGGGAGTCAGGGGGGGCTCAGGCTGCTGAGGGGCGATCTTAGTGGACCTTTACTCCTCTAGTTCTGAAAAGCTCGTTCCCTGTCAGTGTCTGGATTACTGCAGAATGTCAGTCAGGACCAAGGGCCGCACCGAAACTTCCTTGGCCTCCTGCAGGTGGCCTCAGCAGGACGTCACGGGACCGTTACCCCTTCAGCTTCCCATCTGGCCCCTCCTGAGGAAAAGGGTCTGCTGGCACCCAGAGGATGGCTGGCCCTGCTCCTTCTGCCGCTCCTTCCTCACAGCCCCAGAGGAGAGCTCTGGGTACCCCCCAAGGAGGGACACCCCCCCCGGGCGCCCCGCTGGCTCCCCGCCACCACCAGCTTTTCTGGGACACCGTGGCCCTGGCCCTAGCAGCTGAGGAACGTTCCCTGGCGTCAGCTGCTGGCTCCCTTCCTCGGATGCTCTGTTCCTGATTAGCACCGTGCAGGGGTGTGTGTGTGTGTGTGTGTGTGTGTGTGACTGGCACTCATCCTTGACCTCCTGGGCCTCCCGCAACCAGACCCCCGGCTTTAGTGGATGAGGCATCAGTTCTTTTTAAAGCACTGACTGAGGCTTGGGATTAAGAAGCAGTGGGAGGGCAGCGCCACGAGTGCCTGGCGGGGAGGGGTCGGCGGGGTGTGGGTCCACAGGGAACCCCCACCCCCACCCCGCCCTCCCCCGGGGGCGCAAGGCCTGGGCTCTTGGTCCCGCAGCACGGCCTCCCCTTTTCTCCCCAGCCCCCTTCTGCTTTCCCTCCAGGCCGTCTGACAGGCAATGCGGCCTCTGCCCCTTTCTCAGGAGGGAAAGAGAAGGACACAGAGGCTGAGGGACTCACGGAAACTGATGGCAGAAAGCTGGGTCCTCTGAGTGGGCCGTGCTCCACCAGCTCCCGAGTCCAGAATTCTGACCCTGCCACCGAGTAGCTGGGGCCACCCCTTCCCGGTCTGGGCCTCGGGCTCCTGCCAGTGAGCCCAGGCTGGACGCGTGCCCTCCTGGCCCTGAAATTCGGGCCTTGAGGGCTCACTCCCTTTCCCTGCCCGCCCGGTGGGCCTGCCAGCGGGCCCGGCCCCTTCCACTTGTCAGGCACCCACGACGGTCTCTTTTCCAGCTTTCATATCACAGAGGGCTCAGGCCAGAGGACCGAGGGCCACGCAGGACAGTGAGAGGGGGCAGGGGTCTCCAGAATCCCCTCCCATTTTTACTCGGAGTGCTGCCTAAGTACGTGTGTACTTTCCAAATCCTCCAGGGTCCTTTCCCAACACACACACACACACACACACACCCCACTTGCTAATGGAAAGCTGAGGGTCTTGCTTTCTGAAGGTGTCCCTCCCCACCTCTGATCCCTGGAGGTAACTCACAGAAGCAGCTGTGCCCACTTAGGTGAGAAGATTCCAGAGGATGAGAGGGACCTCGGTTCCTTCTTGCCCTGGGCTCAGCGGGGACTGGAAGAAGAATGTGATCCTGGAGCCTGCATGGGCCTTAAATATAGCAGTGCTGAGACAGTTGATGACAATGGATGGGAACTATGGGGGGGGGAGCACAGAGAGGAGGGGCCGTCCCATCAGGCCAGCGCTGCTCAGGCGGCAGCAACAGGTGGAGCTGTCCCCACCCCCACCCCAGCCTCCGCACACAGCTCCTGCCCTCTGCGTGATCCCTTCTGCCCAGTTCTAGCCCCCACCCCCTAAGTGCGGTAGAAAGAAGGTAACAGCTCTGGCCTGGTCACGGGAAAAGCAGATAAGGGGTGGGGCTGCTGGGGGCTCCGACTGGTGCCTCCGACTGGGGGAAGACCCCCAGCTTCTCCGATCTGATCCCCCTGGGAAAAGTGGACACGGTGAGACTGGACACCAGTCATGAAGACAGTGGAAGGAATGTGACCTGAAGCGGGTGTTTCGAGCTTGTACGTTATCACTGGCCGGAATGGAGGCATGTGGCCTCTCATGCCAGCAGCTACTGGCCCGGCCCTGCCCAGCCACGGTCAGCGGGGATGGGGCAAGGCCCGGGAGGGAGAGGAGGGGGAAGCTACCTCTTTCTGCACCGTCCGCGTCTCTCAGGCTTCCAGAGTGGCCACGACAGGACCCGTCTTTCCAGCCTTTGGCACACCCCTCCCGTACCTCGGTTCTTTCCCCTACGTTCATTCACACCCACCCTTCGCCAGGCAGAAGGGAACAATACCCATGATGTGAAGGAATGGGAGGGAAATTTAATCTAGGCGGGAGACAGGCAGTTAGAGCAGGGGGTGAATCGGGAAGGTACACCCGAGCCAGGTCTCAGGGGTTAAGCAGTTTTGAGGAAGCGGGTGCCGGCTCCGTTCCAGAGAGCACAGTTTCCCACCCCGGCCTCCTCCCGGGACCTCAGGGCGGGGTGGGGGGGGGGAGGGCAGCAACACTACATCTGTCACTTTTCCTAGCGTCTCAGGGACTACTCATGTGAAAGGGGAGAGAGAGAGAGACAGAATGCAACTGAGCTCTTTAGCTACAATGTTAATCTCCTGCCCTATTTGAAAATCCCTTTCTAGGGGCGCCTGGGTGGCTCAGTCGGTTAAGCGCCCGACTTTGGCTCAGGTCATGATCTTGCAGTCTGAGTTCAAGCCCCGCGTCGGGCTCTGTGCTGACAGCTCGGAGCCTGGAGCCTGCTTCAAAATTCTATGTCTCCCTCTCTCTCTGCTCCTCCCCTGCTCATGCTCTGTCTCTCTCTCCTTAAAAAATAAAAACATTGAGGGGCGCCTGGGTGGCGCAGTCGGTTAAGCGTCCGACTTCAGCCAGGTCACCATCTCGCGGTCCGTGAGTTCGAGCCCCGCGTCGGGCTCAGAGCCTGGAGCCTGTTTCCGATTCTGTGTCTCCCTCTCTCTCTCTGCCCCTCCCCTGTTCATGCTCTGTCTCTCTCTGTCCCAAAAATAAATAAACGTTGAAAAAAAAATAAAAAATAAAATAAAAAAAATAAAAACATTGAAAACCCCTTTCTAAGTATGCCTGTGTCCCCCCTTCCTCCCTGGCTGCAGTGTTAAAAGCATCTTTTGCGGGGAGAACATTTGGTGGCTCTCTTCCATCTTGTACTCAGTCAACCTCAGACGGCCTTCCCAAGACCCACATGTATACATTCTCCGTGAGGTGTGAGAGTGAATCGGACGTAGAGCAGGGGCGGTGTGGGCTTCTAGGCCAGCAGGAGACAGGCATTTAAACTGCTCCTGGAACCCCCTTCCCCCCAAGGCAGCCTGTGGACCAGGTGGCTGTAGGACCTTAGGGAAGTCAGTTAACCATTCTGGTTCTGTGGCCTATACAGTGGCGTCAACTATGCTGGCCTTGCAGTGTGACTGAGAAGGTTCCGGTAGGGAAGGTGGAGCCGGCAGCACGGTGACTGGCACCCACAGAGGCCTGTGAAACAGGAACTCCACTGATAACTCCACAGCAGTCGGAATGTGGGAGCTCACCCTCCTTCCGTGTGTGGGACTCCCATTCACCCCAGTGATGCCCTCACCCCTCGCGGGGCTGTCACCTCAGGGAGAGTCGGATGTGCCGTGAAGTGCACGCAGCCAACCCCGCAGGTCACAAGGCTGAGCAGAGGTGAGGCTTGGAATTACATAAACCTGGGTTTGTTTGCTTGTTTATTATTTTAAAAAAGGTTTATTTATTTTTGAGAGAGAGAGAGAGAGAGACAGAGCATGAGCAGGAGAGGGGTAGAGAGAGAGGGAGACACAGAATCTGAAACAGGCTCCAGGCTCCGAGCTGTCAGCACACAGCCCGACGTGGGGCTCGAACTCAGGAACCGCGAGATCATGACCTGAGCCGAAATCAGACGCTTAACCGACTGAGCCCCCCAGGCGCCCCTAAACCTTGGTTTAAATCCCGACCTCTGGCACCTGCACTCACTCATGGAGGAACTTTGGCCCCCTCTCTGGGCAATACTTACCCTGCAGAATGATTGTAAGAGTCAGACGGGGTTAAAATGCGTACATTGCCCGATAAAGTACCTGGCTGGCGGCCAGTGCCCCTCCATATTTCCTTCTCTCCTTTCCTTCTCATCTTCCCCCTTTTTTTGCGTTCCCCGGATGTATGAACATTAAGGACAGCCGTTTAAATGCACCCAGCAGCCACCCTGAACTTCCGTAGCACTTTTTCAGACCACAGCCAAACTGTGGTTTTTGGGGGGGATGGCTTCACCTGGTGGCCAAGCAGAGTGCTGTCTGGCCCCGTGCTTTCTCTCATCACCTCCTTTCTGCCTGCTTGTCTCCCATCCCTCCCTCTGTTGTTCTCCTCCCCACCCCCTCAGTTAATTCCAGGTACTGTTCTTGTCATACTCTCGGTCTAAGCGTATCTTCCTTATGCCGCTTCCTCCTTAGAGCGGGAAAGGAAAACGGGCTCAAGCAGCAGCCCAGGGGCTGAGCAGGGGGCCAGGGTCTCAGGGCTGTGACCCACCGGCAACAGCAGGTGAGGCCATTCCTGTCTCTGTCCCACTTTCTGGAAGCTGGGGTGGGGACAGCGACAGGGGACAAGCCTTGGCCCTGACATGTGGTCATAACATCCTTGTTCAGGCTGACCTGGGAGGGGCACAGAGGGATCCAGCCTCGGGGACCCCAGAGGGGTCCAGTCCCAGGGGCCCTATTCTCTGGGTAGGAGACTCAGGCAACCCCCGTATGTTCCTGGGGCCGGGGGCCTTGAGAGGCCAGAGGTCTGCGGACTTCACAGGTGCATGTGCTACCCGAGTAGCCTGGACCCCCACCCCCACCCAGGGGATGGGTGACTCCAGGGAGGTGATTTGAGGCTATGGACAGGGAAACTGGTGGTGTGAGGGCATTGTTCCCTCCACCTGCCCGAGAGGAATCGCCGAAGGTGTTTATTAGAAATACAGATGCCCCAGAAGCGGTGGATTTAGCAGGGCTGGGGTGGGGCTGGGGAAGCTGTGTTTACTCCTGGGCCGGGCTCTGCTGTGAACACTGGGCTAGATGGGGCCAGGCTATGGGGAGTCCTGGTAATGGGGTCAGGGCCTAGGACACTCAGGGATGCCAGTGCCTCATCCCAGCTCCAGGGGGCCTCAGACACTCTGCCTTCTAGCTGCTTCCAGCCCTATCTGCAGGTCTGGGCTGCAGCCCTATCTGCAGGTCTGGGCCCCATTGGGGCCCCCTTCTTTAATCCCCGTGAGTCTCATCTCTGAGCATCCAAACCAGTGTGGAAAGTTTCTTCTCATGATGAGGATGAAAAGCACTAGGTTTGAGCTCCATCTAAGTCATGGTGCCCCTCCCCGACTCTCTGGGCCTCGGTTATCTTATCACAGGGCTCATCTGAGCGGGAAATGGGACAAAGGACGTGCCAGCCCCCTGCGGCATGAGCAAGGAGCCCTTTCCTTACGTAGGAGCAGGAGCAGGAACGGCCGTGGGGGCAGATGGGCAAGAGAGATGTTCGCCGCCTCTGGTGAGCTGTCCTCTGGGAACGGCACCCCCACCCTTAAGCAACTTCCTCCTACAACCTCAGCCAGAAGGTTCCCTTTGTCTTCAGACCCTGTTTCCTTCCACCTCCCCCAGATAGCCCAGCCCCTCTGGCCTGGCCCAGAGCAATCCTGAGAAGATCAGGGTGATGTGAGCCCATGAGAAAATGCCCAGCGTGAAGCCACATCCTGGGGGGGGGGGGGGGGGGGGGGGGGGTGTGTGTGTCACTCACTGTAAAACATCACAACAGGACATTTCCTGGGCACTGTGCATGTGCCAGGAACAATTAAGTACTTTATAGACATTTCGTTAATTAATTTCATCCTCGCCACACCGCCGTGAAGTAGGTGTTATTATCTCCACCTTACAGATGAAGAAACTGAGGTTTCGAGTAGTGATTCATTTGCTTGAAGTCAGACAGCCGGTAAGTGGTAAGGCTGGAATTTGAACCCAGATGAGCTAAGTTTCCAAAGCTGTCAAGTAAGTGCACTTTGTTGTTGTGTCTACTTCAGGGGCCACATGACCCCGTGTTCCTTACAAACCCTGCTCTCAAGACAGGGTCTGAACCCTCGTCGTCCGCCGGCAGGAAAGGCTTGTGTGTGTCCTCCCTCCCTGGGACCTGCATTCCAGGGCAGGGGGATGAAATTGAGATGGTGTGATTTCAGGCAGTAGCCGGGTTGGAATGAGCCCCGGGCCGCGCCCCTCCCTCGCGCCACCTCGGCCTTGGCAGAGTGCAGGTTGTTCTGGTTTTGCCCAGCCTGCTATGAGGCGTCCTTCCCAGACTCAGTTTCTCAGGATAGGGGAACCACAGAGGAAGTAGAGACCTCACTCTCTGTCCAACTCGTTTACGAATCTGGCCAGGAACGGGATGGGGAACTTGGTGTCCAGCATCTTAGGAGAGGGGGGCGCTGGATCTCCGTGAAGCCTCCTGCGTTAACTCCCCACACTGCTTCTCCCCTCAGGGCTCTGCTTGCACACGCTCATTTGCATACGATGCATACCCAGAACTCCCCGGCTGCAGTCCTTATCATGCTGTTTTGCTCCAACCATAGCTCACCCATGGCAGGGGCCCCGTGTCCTTCTTTCCTTCGGTTCTTTCAAGGGCACTCACCTGCGGCCAGGCTGCATAGTGTGCAGCATGGTCGGGTGTGGGAGTGACAGCCAGTGATGGGAGGTAGGGCGGGGACAGGGAGGAAGCCCCAGGCCCGCCCTGTTCTCCGCTCAGGCCTCCCACTGCACGGTCAGGGCCAGGTCTCTGAAGAGAGAGTCCAGTTCTGTGGGCTGCTTCAGGTCTGATGCCTGAGGGGCCGGGCTCTGGGCCTCAGTCTCAGATACAGGCTCCTCGTCCTTGGGACACACGAGGGACTCCAGCAGGCCCCAGGGACTTGGTTCCTGGTCTGTGGGGGAACAGGGGAGGGAAGGAGTGTTCAAAGGGAGGGATACAGAGTGGCCCTCGATCTGGACAGAGGAGAGGAGGGGGAGCTGGCCCTTCAGGTACGACGGTGTCCCTAGTTCCCCTCTGTGTAGCACACCGGGGTCAGGTACTCTGTCCGTGTGAACTCCCAGATGCTGGTGGAAGGAATTTGCTTCCTGGGGGTCCCCCATATCCAAGGAGGTCATCCCTTGCAGAGAAAGGCCATCGGGGATATACCTTCCAGCTGGTGCCTCTTTCTGAAGCTGACATTTAGGCCTGAGGTGTTTGGGACTAGAGAGTGTCACAGGTGGGGAGTCTTTGCCAGAACCTTCTACACACATCCCATAGGAAGAAGGCCAGCTGTCTGGAGTGGTCTGAGGAGTGTAGGAGGGGGGCTGGACCTCAGAGATGGCCTGTGCCATGTATGATGGAGGTTTAGCTTCGGGGGTTACTTGAGGTGCATAGGGTGGGGGCCTAACTTCCGGGGAAGCCTGGGGCACACAGGACAGTGGAGAGAGTGCCTGGTGAGGCGGCACTCCAGAGGGCCGGAGGACGGAAATGTCTGGCTGCCCGAGGTAGGTGATCTCAGACAGGCTGTGCAGTGGTGGGGCTCCCGGGGGCTCCCTGGGCCCGGAGACCTTGACTTGAGAGTACTGGACGGGCTGGGCCAGACTGTTGGGGCTGCTCAGGTCAAAGACAGGGATCAGCACGTGCTCCTGGATGAACCGCAGAGGCTGGAAGGTCAGGACTCGCTGGACGTTCTGTGCAGGGACGACAACACTACCTGTTAGGGCACGTTCTCAGCTCCCTGAGGGTGCTGTGGATGGTTGGGGTCCTCCAAGGAGAGGCAGAGGGGATGGGGTAGACCACCTGAGGCACCATTCAAAATGCACGTGCCACACACCCCCTTGGCTTTCCAGAGATTTCTCTGAATGCTGGGCCTCTGTGAAGGGACAGGGCTCCCAGTTGAGGCTTTAGTGGAGGGCCACTTCTAAAGTCTAGGCTATCTGAAGGAAAGAGAGCGGGGCTGTGCTTTCTCGAGGAAGTAGGTAACTCACATTGGGGGTTACCTTGGGGGTATGCTCTCGAGGTGGTGGCCCACACTGTTCGTCACTCACGAGTCCCCAAGGGCCTGATATAGGGGGCCGGGTGCAAAAGGATGGGGGAGAAGGGGAGGCAGGGGAGTTCTACAGGAAACGGCTCATCTGGGCTTTGACATTGAGAAATGTCCTCAACTCCTCTGTCCCTCGCATAAACGAGAGCCGGCTCCTAGAGCCCCAGACCCATCAGGTCGGGCCTCTGCAGCAGGACCTGTGGCTTTAACAGAGAGCCGGCACCGGCTGCCATATTGGGGCGTGACTTGGGGGGCTTACATAGGGCCTAGAAGCCCTGGCTACACTGGCCCGGATTCCAGGGAGGCCCATTTTGACAGGATGTGAGCTCTAGGGCTCCCCAGAGTGCCCACCCGCTGTCAGCCCCTTGTAGCTGCCTGCTCTCCTAGGTTACCTGCCTGGACGTGGATGCTTTCAAGTCACGTGGGTTTTCTTTACCAAGCCCACTGTCCCCCGTTGCCAACCCTTCTCCAATACACCCTGCTGGGCCATGTCTTTGTCGGCTTTAGGTTGGAGAAGAGAAAGGAAGTCTAATTTTCTGCACTATGTGCTTCTCCCTCCCCTTCAGGGAGAGCCAGGGGTCCCTGGGCCCATGCCCCTGCTGCTTTGGGGTCCCCCCTGGACCCCTCCTTCCGGCCCCAGGCGCAACTGCTCACCAGGGAGTTGGGAGGCGGAGGTGGCTTGGTGACATATCTGTAGCTCAGGTAGCAGAGCCCTGCGACGAGGAAGCCCATGGAGAACAGGAAGGCGCCCGAGAAGGAGTATGTCCACGTCCGATCTGGGGGCGGGGGGGGGGGGCGGGGGGGGGGCAAAGGGGCCAGAGCAGGAAGACTGAGGCTGGGATCTGGTCTGGACCGGATCCCATGTGGATGCTGCAGGCTGGGTGCTTTCCCTGCCCTGCCCTCGTGGGCCAGGCTTGGGAAGGTCTCTCCTACTCCCAACGTGTGCAGGGCGGGGTCAAGAGCACAAGAAGGGGGCCACATACTAGATGCCTAAGTATCCAGAATTTATAAATCATTCTGACACTAAGTAAAATATGTTGTATGCTCCCACCCCGACGAATATATTTTTCATAACAACCTGGCTCAGTGCAGAGCCTGCTCGGGATTTTCCCTCTCTCTCTCTCTCTCTCTCTCTCTCTCTCAAATAAAAAATAAATTAAAAAAAATACATAACAACCTGGAAGGCTAGGTTTGAATTTTGGATTCTTAGATTCCTTGGGAGTCCCCGTGCTGAAATGTGGGGGTGCAGGGAGAGCCTGCCACAGGCCCCTGACCCACCCTGGCTCTATCCCTCTCTGGCAGGGGCCTTGTGCACATGGATGTGGACTCCCCAGCCCACACAGCCAAGCTCATCCATGTGCCCCCCCCCCCAAACAAATAGCCACAAACAAACGGCCATCCTTTGGGCTAAGGGTCTGCACATCAACAGCGTCTCCTCTTGGGAGGAAGGACGCAAGGAACAGATCCACTAGACTGGACACAGGCTCGCTCAGGGCATTTGTACAGGGGATTTTGGGGTCCCAGGTACTCAGAGTGTGGTCTAGGAGGTCACAGGCTCCGGGGGAGAATCTGTGCATTTGGACCTAAGGACTCTTCACCTTGTGGGGAGGGTCATGGCCAGAGTATGGCCGGAGCAGAGCCTTCTAAAGTGACCTCTGTTGCCTGGGTCTGAGGACAGCCCTACCTCCCTAGCAGGGCGCTGGGGGCAGAGGCAGAGGGGGTTGTGTGGGGGGAGGTGGCAATGGGAGGGGCCTGTCCTCTGTGCCTCCCTACAAAGGTAATGGGCTGGGTGTTTGGGAAGCTCTTGCTCAGGAGGGAGCCCGGGAGGGCACCGCCCTTTCTAAAAGGGAAAGAGAAGGATGACTAAGGGCTTTAATGTAGAGCCTTCTCCCAGTGGTCCCGCATCTTTGAGACTGATGCTGCCAGTTCTTGGCCTGACACACTTCCTGTCACCAGCCCAGGTGGGACCGGTAGGGGGCGTGGTAAGAAAGCAATAGTTGGGGTTTTGCGAAAACTGGAGATTTGTGTTCTCCAGGGGTTTTGACCCTCCAGGCCACCCTCCTTCCATTCCCCCATGTGGTGGGATGCTGATTGCCAGCTGTCAGTGACCTTGACAATTGCTGTGAACCCTGGGAATCCCTGGAGCCTCCACTTCTAGCCCACTTCTCGCCCTTCCCCAGCTCTGACTGTTGACCTCTCTGGGTCAGCTTCCCACCTCAGTGATAACCCTGTCCCCTGTCACACGGTATTCCTCTTGGTGCTCTGGAATGTGGGGTGTTAGAGGTCTGGCTCAGCCACTGACATGCTGAGAATCCTTCTCTCTGCTGCATGACCCTCTCTGGTCTACTATTTATTTTTATTTTTATTAAAAAACTATTTTTTTCACACTTACTCATTTTTGAGACACAGAGCATGAGTAGGGGAGGGGCAGAGAGAGAGGGAGACACAGAATCCAGAGCCGGCTCCAGGCTCTGAGCTGTCAGCACAGAGCCCGATGTGGGGCTCCAACTCACGGACTGTGAGATCATGACCTGAGCTGAAGTCAGACGCTTAACTGACTGAGCCACCCAGGAGCCCCTCTGGTCTACTATTTATTAAGAATAAGAGCCAGCAGTTATTGAACTCTTACTATATGCACGGTGTGGGTGCTCTGCCTATGACATCCTACCAAACATTGAGGGCCAGAGATGCTCCTTTCTTAGGGATAATGAAGCTGAGTCTAAGAAAGGCTAAGTGACTTGGCCAAGGGCACACAGCTGCTCGGTGGAGAACCAGGATTGTCATGTTCAACTACAAAGCTCTCCTCATAGGCACTACACAAAGATGCCTTAAGTTTCCCCATCTGTAAAAATTGGATATGGGGTGAAATGACCCCTAGAGTCCTTTCCAGCATCAAGATGCTCAGATGTTGCTCTGTGACCCTCCCAGACATCCTGAGAAGTAAAGTGGAAATTCTGGACTCTGGGATAAGACAGACTGCGTGATACGGGGTCAAGGGCAGGACATATCACTCTGAAGTGGAAATAAGAGACATAAATGTGCAGTAGAGAGGCCTAGCCAAAAACAAAATTGCAAAGTGCTGGTTAGAGCCCAGGCTTCAAGATTAGATGAACTGACCAGCTGTGCAGTTGCTGGTAAGTTGCTTAGCCTCTCTGAGCCAGAGTTCTGCCTCTGTGAAATGGGGGTGAGGCTACCCAACCCACAAGATTGTCATAAAGATTAAATGGGATAATGCATGTAAAGCATTTCACATAGTGCTTGGCAATGGAGTGGGTACTTAATAAATGGCGGGAATTGTTGTTAATATACTTAATTTTGAAGGATAAGGTGACTTCTAGATGTCAGGAAGAAATAGCCAATAAGAAATGTGACTTATGGAAAAGTATCTACGGTCTTAGAAAAAAAAAAATAAAAGGTATCACATCATGAGCTAGACCGTGTAAGGACAAGCCAATAGAAGGATAAGGGTAGAGGGGGCTGCACATTGGCAGAAAGTGGGGTGGGGCAGGGGTAGGCCAGGAATGGGGGACATTTGTCTAGTCCATCCAGGGGAAAGAGTCACAAATCATATACATGCTCCCAGCTTGGTGCCTGTACAGTCGGTTTCCTTTTCTAGCTCTGCTCTTGCCAAGTTCTATTCTGGTGTCCCCGTGGCGCTTCCCCAGGAAAGGCTTGCCCCGCGCAAGTGGCCAGTGCTGGCCTTTCGACCAGGCATCTTTTCTCCCGAAAATTAATGCACTGGGACTTGGGTGGAGACAATCAGTCTCTTGTGCATTCTTGGGGCGACTGGTGAGTTGAGTTTCTGAACAACACCGGGGAGGAGAGCTTCCCCGAGGATGATTCTACCCAGCTACAGGCATGCCCTACGGCCCAGCCTCTGGCAGCTGCCTCGCCTCCTCACTAGCACAGAAATCACCTACTGACATCATGAATCTGAACCTGATGACTAAGGAGGAGACTCTTTTTCCAAATCCATCCGACCCCCTCCTATCACTTTCATCTTCTCAACTTGCACCATCTCCCTGAGCCAATGACTCAAAACGATTTCTATAGTAGCGTGGTGATGAGAACATGGTCTCCTGAATTCAGCCTTGTTCTATCCCTCACCGCCTGTGTGCCCTTGTGCAGGTTACTTAACCACCCTGAACTTTAGTGTCTTCAGTAAGACAGGGTGATAATCGTCCCTGTCTCATAGGTAGCTCATGAGGATTGTGGTTAGTGGTTCCTGGTCCCTGGCTAGCACTGCAGAATAGCTAGTTCTTGGGGTGCCTGGGTGGCCCTGTCAGTTAGGCGTCCGACTTCGGCTCAGGTCATGATCTCACGGTTTGTGGGTTCGAGCCCCGCATCGGGCTCTGTGCTGACAGCTCGGAGCCTGGAGCCTGCTTCGGATTCTGTGTCTCCTTCTCTCTGCCCCTTCCTCACTTGTGCTCTGTCTCTCTCTGTCTTTCAAAAAAAAAAAAATTAAAAAGAAAAGAAATGCTAGTTCTTATCACTGTTACTCTTCTATGACTTTTATCATCTCTGCTTTCCCTTCTGCAGATTATTTCCCAGTATATCTCACCTGGGTTAGTATTACCGTGGATTTGCCAGGGTATATACAAAGCTGGTCAGAGAGAGGATATCCAGCAGGTTGAAGGGTAGGGATTAAACACGTTTAATGACAGCCCATCAGCTAACTCAATGATGGATAAACAAACAGTGACTTTGGCAATACGCTAATAATCCTTCTGTAGTTTTTGGTGGGCCACCAGACCTCACCTTGGTTAGAGGGAAGAAAGCACAGAGTCAAGATTCGAATTCAGGAGTCCCACCTCCCTCTGGCTCCAGTTGAACTTACCTGGCAAGGTCTTCACTCGGCACATGTAGGGGTCGCTCTCTCTGACCAAGGCTGGAACAAAAATCCTGATGGCTCCAAGGAACTCTGTGTCGGGGGTCAGGCCAATGAACTCGTATTCCCTCTGCTTGCCTCCAAGGTGCTGAATTTGATAGAGAACGCAGAGTGACTCCTTGTACACACTAGTCTCCGTATGGGGCCCAAGCAAGCCTGTGCACCCCTCTGCCTGGGTTACTGCACTCAGTATGGTCCACCAGCTACCCACACCAAAAGCTGGTGGTTGGTCCGCAATGCTCCATTCCTATTCCCCTACCCTCTGCTTTATCTGCAAACCCAATCGGTCACCGAGCAACACGTGCTTTCACTAGAACAGGGTCTGGCCCATGAAGCACTCTTTAGGCTAGCTGCTGTTACCATCACCGCCTCCACCAACATCACCATTATCTCCCCTTCTCCTAGTTTTTCTCCTCCTCCTCTTCCTCCTTCTTTGTCAAGTATCAAAAACCCTTGAATATCCGTCCCTCTCTTGCCTTCCTCATTGCTTCTGCCTTAATTGGGCCTCAAAAGCTAAGAATTTTCTTCTTCGTTCTTTGCCTTTCAGCTACATCTTCCCCTTTGCAGGCATGTGGAGGCCAGGGTTTAGGGTTATTTTTATGTTTATTTTTGGAGGGGCGGGTAAGTGTGTGAAGGAGTATACAAACGGATTTTACAGCTCACTGTTTTGTGCAACTCATACGGTTGAAATTGCACACGTTAAATATCGTGTGATACAAGTCCAGCAAGTTGCCAAGGCCCAAGATTCCTCCTTCCCCAGATTTTTTTTTACTGCCGCTATCGGCACAGAGCCCGACGCGGGCTGTAATCCCAGACCGGGAGATCATGACCTGAGCCGAAGTCGGACGCTTAACCGACTGAGCCACCCAGGCACCCCATCTCATTCACTTTCGTATTCGATGTCTCTTCTTTTTGCTCCCAGTAATTTATAGCTTCTTTGGACTAACCCTCCCTAAAGCATCAACTGTAAACTCTGGCCAAAATAAAAACCACCTGGAGGCATTAGAGAGTAATCAAAAGCAGGCAGATACTGGAGAAAGCAGAAAAGGAAAGGCATTAGGTGGATTTGTCATTTTTTAAAATGTCTTTTAGGGGCGCCTGAGTGGCGCAGTCGGTTAAGCGTCTGACTTCAGCCAGGTCACGATCTCGCGGTCCGTGAGTTCGAGCCCCGCGTCGGGCTCTGGGCTGACAGCTCAGAGCCTGGAGCCTGTTTCGGATTCTGTGTCTCCCTCTCTCTCTGCCCCTCCCCCGTTCATGCTCTGTCTCTCTCTGTCCCAAAAATAAATAAATGTTGAAAAAAATAAATAAATAAATAAATAAAATAAAATGTCTTTTAGCTTGCGGTGTGGTTTAAACCTAAATAGAAACCTTGTAATCTTACTGGTTTGAATAATAATAAGAGAGAGTTCTGGGCAATCAGAACAGCTAAAAGTGAGGGGAGAGACCGCAGAGAGGACTGGTCCATAGAGAGGCAGGAGGCCCAAGTTCTGAGTGTAAACCTGGCCCAAATCCCCAGCTGGCCCCTAAAGTGAGTAGGATAAACTCCAAGCAGTCCAGGTAAAGGTCAAAGAATGGGACTGACATTTTGGAGTTTGAAGCCCAGCCAAATTACCTGCCTGCTAAAATAAAACAGAACAAGTCAATTACTCTTTGGAAGAAAAGAACAGAATCCAGAGCCCCCCCAGTATACCATTCACAACATCCAGGATACATTCTAAAATTGTTAGACAGGCAGAGTAAGAGAAAATGTGATCCATACTCAGGAGAAAAGACAATCAGTGGTAACCTCCTCCAAGATGACGCAAATCTGGCATTAACAGGCAATGATTTTCAAGCAGCTAGTAGAAATACGCTCAAGGAAGTGAAAGAAAATGTGCTAAAACTGAGTGACTAGGAAGTCTCACCAGAAGAGAAACTATGAAAATTGGAAACTTTAGAACTGAAAAATACAATATTTGAAATAAGAATCGCACTGGAGTGTTCTTAATAGCAGATGGGAGGTGACAAAAGAGTCAGAGAAGTCAAAAACAGATCAATAGGATAAGGAGAATTAGCGTGATGGTCACACAACTTTTTGCATGTATTAAAAGCCATTGAGTTGTACACTTTAAAAGGAATGATTTTATGGTATGTGAATTATATCTCAAGGAAAAGGGCCAAGATGGTCAGAATGCTGTCTTCAAGAGCATTTAGATAATATGCTCATTAAATATGCTCATTAAATATGCTCATAAATATGTCTCATTTAAATATGAGACAGTGAAATTGACAATAAATGGAGGTAAAAGGATATACGAGGGAGATTAAGTATAAGAAAGCTGGAGAGGCTATATGAGTAACAGGTGAAGAAGACTTCAATACAAAGAATCATACTGGGGAGAAAAGGACATTTCATAATGATAAAAGGGTCAATTTAGGCCCCAATGAGGCCGTAACGATCAGAACTGTGTATGTGTTTGATAACGGAGTTTCATGCACACAATGCCTGGCCAGATTGCACAGAGTTAAAGGGAAAATAGACAAATCCACAGTCTTAGGTGGAGGTTTTATTTTTTTGCTTATTAAAAAAAATTTTTTTTTAATCTTTATTTATTTTTGAGAGAGAGAGAGAGACACAGACAGAGCATGAGCAGGGGAGGAACAGAGAGGGAGGGAGACACAGAATCCGAAACAGGCCCTAGGCTCTGAACTGTCAGCACAGAGCCCGACGCCGGGCTCGAACTCATGAACCACGAAAGCCTGACCTGAGCCAAAGTTGGACGCTTAACTCACTGAGCCACCCAGGCACCCCTGGGTGGAGATATGAATACTCTCAGCAATTAAAAGAACAGTAGACCTTCCCCAATCAGGAAAGACATACAGCATGTAACACTATCAGCTGCCTTTATCTGATATATTTATAGAGCGCTCTACCAAGCAATGGTAAGATACACATTCTTTTCAAGCACACAGGGATCACTCACCCAGATGGGCCATATGCTGAGCCAGAAAACAAGTTTCCATACATTCAAAAGGACCGCAAACACACAGAGTATGTTTTCTGGCCACAAACTGAATTAAGTTGTAAGATATTCAGTAAAAACCCAAATATCTCCCCACAAGGAGCGTGATAAGGACTCTTCCTGCTCAGTAATCTCTAACTGCTCCCCTGACTGTGGAAATAAATAGAACTTCTCTGTCCACCACCCAGGTTTACCTCCCGTGGCTCGTCTACCTCAGTGGTTGTCCCGCATCAGGGTGGGTAAGAAGCACTTGGGTTGTTCCCTGAAAATTCAGATCCCAGACAGGCAAGTACAGAATTTCAGTGAGTAGATTGGAAGGAGGCTGCATTTTAAATAAATATTGCAGGAGAGTCTGATGCCATCGACCGGGGGCCACGTTTTGAGAAACAGCCCCCGCGCTCCAGCCAAACCAGATGATTTGGTGCCTGTCAGTAGGGCTTTAAGTTTCCTTGCTTCTGTCTCCGGTCATGGTGGGGCAGCCTAGGCCAGTGAAGGGAAAATGTGGGCTCTGAACAGAGCTGGATAGGAATCTTGACTATGGTGTTATTTGCTGAACAATCTTGAGTGAGTGCCTGAAACTCTCTGAGCCTCTGTTTTCTCGTTCAGAAAATGGAGATAATAGCACCTACCTCCTAAAGTTATGGTAAAGACTAAGGGACATCATCTCAGAAATTGGCACTGGCACCAGAAAGTTCTGGGAGTTTTTCCAGAACTCTTTGAGCTGCCATTTCCCCCCTCCCCTCCCCACCCCTGCTCCACCACACACGACACCCTTATTTTCCTCTTTCTATAACTATCTGAATCCTTGTCTTTGCTCCTTCTTCACCTACTAGGTTATAAACATCTTGGGTGCAACAACAGTCATTCAACGGAATTATGGGCTCGTGGCACCTGCTGGGAGAAAATAACACGTGTTTCCTGGATATAAAAGAAATACCTTGTATGCGATTTGACCCCTTGTGCCCTTGCTTTCCGCCTTTCCTTGTTAGTGATCGTAAGACACTGCCTGTATCCAGTTACTGAAAATAGAGGAGAACCAGCAAAAAGAACTGCAGCAGTGGAAATAGATTCCAGCATTTTCCAAAGCGGACACCTGAAGATGTTAATAGAGGTTGCTCTCCAGGATGTTATAAGGCATTAGGCAAAAGATAAAGTTAAAAAAAAAATCATGCAAAGTAAAAAGAGCTTCTCTGGTCAAGAGATTTGAGAGAAGTTGTATTCAATGAATTAAAACTGAAGACTTGGCTTTGCAGGACTTGTCAGAGACTTTAGTGCTATTGTGTATGTGATCTACAAGAAGGAGGGCTGTGTTTCAGAGGATGCTAAAAAAATACATATATATAGAAAACACATCTCCTTTCTACTTAAAGCGATGCAGATCTAATTGAGAGGGAAATGAGCTTCCAAGGCAGGGAAGGACCAGGGAGACATATACACTTACCATCTGGTAGGTGTGGTTGACCTGGAGCTCTAAGTGGTAGGACAGGTCGGGGAAGACGTCCTCCAGGGTTAGCCGGTGACCATCCCCTGTGTGGATAGGCGTGGTGGTGGGATGGACAATCATCTGGATGGATCTCACCTTGGGGATACAGGTCACATTGGGTGGTTTGATGGTAGCTAGAAAGGGGAGAAGGAAACGCAAAAAAGAAAGGGCTAGAACCAGCCAGTAGTGTCTGAGACTGCCCCGGACCCTCGGACGGGACTGACTGCTTCCCACCTCCTCCCACCCCAACCCCAGCTATGCTCTGAAAGCATCAGCTACACAAACTCGTGAGAAGACAAAAGTTCTGCAAGCAACTGGTGTTTGGGGTTGAGGTTGGCAAAAGGGTGCCCAGGGGTGAGTGGGAAGCACCCAGGGAGAGGGGCAGTGGCCCCCTAGATTAACCATGACCTTACCCCTGCCTTCTCAATCCCCACCTCGAGTCTGGCCAGAGCACCCTTCCCCAAGTCTATCGGCTATGACAGCTTTGGGGAGTGATGGCTCAACTACATAACCTAAATAATGTTTGGGGGGCCTCAAATTATTGATTCGGCCTCAAAGGCCAGACCTAAGACTTCAATCTCGTTCAAGACAAAATTTTCCCAATAACCAAATAACCCTTAGGGGTTTACAGACCTCTTTAAGAATTTGATGAACGCTATGGAACTTCTCTTCCCCAAAACGTACCTACAGATACAGATATTTTCTGCTCGATTTTAGGGATTCATGAACCCTACTCCTCCTGAAGCTAACTTATAAAAATCCCTCAAGGGTCCATTGACCCACCAAGAGCAAAAACATCTGAACTAGAAGAATGTGAACTTCAGTTTTGTTTATAAAAAACTGCGTTAAAAATCCTCAAAAAGGGAATGAGGGAAGTAAATGAAGACTACCTCCATCGAATAGATCATTTTGCAGCCATGAGATGTCCACGTCGTGGAAAAATGCTTAACAACACGGGCAAACGTTCCTGATAGCATTCTATGAAAAACACCTACCAACCAGGTTACGAAAGAGTAGAAAGGGTCCCTAGCAACTATGTTTATGTTGAAGTGTTCAGATTCCTTTGGGCTACTTTCATTTTTGTTTGTGGATTTCTGTATTTTCCAGATTTTCTGCAGTAAATACGTATTAATTGGACAAGCCAAGAAAAAATAACTTGTTTAATTTTACTTTTTAATTTTCTTGGACAGCCACACGGCTGTTAAGTCAGTAAGTGAACATCACCACCTGCTTAACTTGTGTGGGGAGTTTGGCAACTCCTACTTCATTCATTCATTCATTCATTCATTCATCAGTTATGTATTAATTCCCACATGCCAGGCCCTATGTGAAGGACCGAGAATACAGGGGACTCCACGCCTCCACATGGAGTCCGTGTTTCACTGGGGAAGGCAGATGATATACACATAAGCAAATGGTGACATGAGCTGTCGAGACAATGAACAGTTGACTGTGGCAGAGAATAACAGGTGGCGATGTAGTGAAATGAGGTCACTGGGGCCTGAGCGGGGACGCCCACTTAGGAGGTGATATTGAGGCAGAGACCAAGACTGAGGACCGGAAAAGAGTCCAGGCCAGAGTAGGGCGCTGAGTTAGGAGGCCTTGGTTGTAGTCAAGAGGCGAGGTGAAGGCGACTGACCTCGGGAGGTCGGGATGGAGCTGGAGGAAGATGAACAGTGCACATGGGATGCTCTGTGGTTGCAGCTACCTTCCCTAAAAGCCACGTCTCTAACGGCCCCCCAGAGCCCTCCTGGGCCGTCCCCCTCCCCTTCCCTGCCGTGAGGGGCGCCCACTCACTGTGATACAGGGAGCTGAACCGGTCGGTCATCTTGGTGGCCGACGGGCCTCCAGCGCTGATAGCAGTTACGCGGGCATAGTAGTGCTCCATGGGGTTGCCCGTCTCCAAGGTCAGGTTGCAGGATTTCCGGGTGATCCGTTGGCAGCCCTCCTTTGCCAGCCACTCTCTCTCTCCGTACCTGGAGGCGAGGGAGGGACCGGGGCACACGGTCAATGAGCGGGCCTGGCACTGGGCCCGTGGTTTATTAATAATGATAACGATATCTAGTATTTACTTTGCATATTCTGTGTCCCAGGCCCCTTATGCGGATGATCGGTGAGTCCTCACGGTGATCCCGTGAGGTTCATATATCATTCTCCCGCCTTTTCGAATAAGGAAGCTGAGGCTTAAAGAGGCAATATCTGGGCAGGTGTTTGGAGCTTACGCCTGGGGAGCCGGGATTTGAACTCAGCCAGCCTGAGTTCATATTCTGGGCTCGTCGTCACCAAAAGCCTTTGAGGAAGGCACTGTTATCCCCGTTTGACAGATGAGGGATCTGAGGCGCAGAGAGGGGAAGTGACTTGCCGCGGGATAAAGTGGCAGGACCGGCAACGGAACCCGGGTTTGCAGACCCCTGAGCTCACGTCAACCTCCTCCCCTGCATGGGAAGGGAGACGGGCAGGAATGAGGGCACGGGCTCGAGGGGGTGGGCATGACTTTCTGTTGAGCTAGTCTCACTGATGAGAATAAAACAACTATTGGTAGCTTATTATTTTCCAGGCACGAGTGTTCGTGGGTCTATCTTAATTAATCTACCTAACAATCCAATGATGAAGGTCCTCTCACTTTACGGATGGGACACAGGCTTGGTGCCCATCGCCCAAGGTTATAAAGGTGAGAGCCGGCCAGTCTGACCCCGGAGCCTGGAATTTTAACAATCACCATATTCTCCCTTTGCAAAAGAAACCACAAAGCAGCAAAGCTCTATCTGGCAGGCGGTGGTGCAGGCTGTATAACATCGGGTGGGGGTGTGGGGACATACCGCACAGGGGGATTTTCTCGGAAGGGTCGGTTTCAGAGCAGAATCAAAAGAGGTCATGTGGAGAGGGAAGCCTACTTTTTATACTCAACACTGTAGACCGTGTCTGGGGCGCTCTCCGGCCTGCTGTCCCACGTCAGGATGTTTTCGAAGTTGCTGGACTGGAATTTTACGTGTTGAAGAAGATCCGAGGTGTCCTCAGCCACGTGAGCTGCAGGAAGCGGGGGAGCAGTGTGAGGAGATGGGCACGAGGACCCTGCCTCCAGCCTTCCAACAAGCCGTCCGATGAGGGGTCCTACTCACCAGAGACTCTGCAACGGACCATCACCGCTCTCCTTCACTTCTTTTTCTATTCTTTACTGAGCTACCTTTATTGTTGTTATTATTATTTATGATTATATTCAGTATTCATTATATATTATTATATTTACTATTTTCATTCTTCACATCCCATAAAATTCGCCGTTTTATTTTCTTAAAAAAATTTTTTTTAGGGGCGCCTGGGTGGCGCAGTCGGTTAAGCGTCCGACTTCAGCCAGGTCACGATCTCGCGGTCCGTGAGTTCGAGCCCCGCGTCGGGCTCTGGGCTGATGGCTCAGAGCGTGGAGCCTGTTTCCGATTCTGTGTCTCCCGCTCTCTCTGCCCCTCCCCCGTTCATGCTCTGTCTCTCTCTGTCCCAAAAATAAATAAACGTTGAAAAAAAAAAAATTAAAAAAAAATTTTTTTTTTTAATGTTTATTTATTTTCGAGACAATGCGAGAGACAGAGTGCAAGCCCCGGAGGGGCAGACAGAGGGAGACACAGAATCCGAAGTGGGCTCCAGGCTCCGAGCCGTCAGCCCAGAGCCCGATGAGGGGCTCGAGCTCACGAACTGTGACATCATGACCTGAGCCGAAATCGAGAGTCAGTCACTTAACTGCCTGAGCCACCCAGGCGCCCCTCAGACAGGTTTCTTTGCTCAGGGTCACAGTTAGTATATGACAGAGCCTGCAGGACTCATCAGAGTGCTAGACTGGTCATGGGGGGATACAGGAGGGCAAGGAGGGGACAGCAAAGGGCCAGAGCCCCAGAAGAGGACCAGGGAGGGACCACTGCCCCTGAAGCAATTTTTACTATAAATGAGAGCCTTCACTTCCAAAGCTCTTCCCTCAGCCCTCCACACTTGGTCTGTGGAAAGGAAGAGGGGACAGCTGGCTCTGAGTGTGCTCAGAAGGGCCTGGTTGGCTGGGATGGGAAATAAACAGGTGCGGACCCACTTGCGCCAAGGCCTTGGGGCCTTGTGTACATATGTGTCTTTGATGTGTGTGTGCCTCCACCCACCCTGGACGTGACCATGACCACAACAGGCCCAAGGAGTGGGTTGTTATTTAGTCCCCACTCTGAGTCTACATACGATATTTCTGCAAGAGGGGTTCATGGGCTTAGGAGGCCCCTGAGAGGGTGGGAAAGAGTGTTAGGACAAACCTGACCCTGCTGTGCATCCACTGGCAATGTCTAAGGACGCATTCCTCTTTGAACCTGGGTTGGTCAGTCCCAGCAGCTATAGAGATCTTTGTGTTCCAGGTTTTTTGGAGCTCTCAGAACAAGGCCTAGGGGTCTGGGGGTGCAGGGGGTGTCTTACTGCTTCTAGCCAATGTGGCGGCTATGCTATTGGGCCCCAAGGTGTGGCTGACATCTTGTTTGGATCTGAGTCTGGGCAGAATTGGGGTCTGTTCTGGAGGGAGTGAGCGATCCTGGATTCAGGACTGGGTCTTAAGTTGAGGGAGGGAGTCCAATTTGAAGTCAGAACTGAATGGTGGCTTCTGGTGGGGTGGTAAAGGTAGGGCAAGGTGGTAAAGGAGAGAGCGAGGGTGGATTTGAGAGAAGGTCAGGGTCTGTCTGGGGTGTCTAAGCCACCCCTCGTTAGGGGCTACAGTGGAAAGGTTGCTGGCTGGGGTCAGTATGCTGGTGGGCTAGTTGGGTTGGGGGGGAGCCTGGTGGCTGAGGCTGAGACTTGCTTGGGAGGTGAGGGGCCCAGGCTGGGAGGAGGTTGGCACCATTTTTCAGGAGGGAACTGAAGTTGGCTTCCAGAAATGAGGTGGATGGACCTTGGCTGGATTCTTCTTTTAGGGGGGATTGAGGGCTAACAGGATCTCTCCTCTCCTCCTACCTCACTCATTTCTTTTTCTTCTCAACTCCATCATGCGTTCCCCAACCTGTGTTGTGTCTGCACTTCCTGGGTGAAAGTCTACATTGTGAAATCCTGGACACCCATGTGTTGTCTAGAAACTGACAGACCAGTAGCCTCTAGAAAAGGAAGTTCCCACGTTTGCTTGGAAAAACAATTTTATGTCGACAAGTCGGAAGCTAAGGAAAAACGAACAAACAAAAACAATTCAAAATATTCTGGAATCAGCCTCAGAATGCTAGGGCAGAGGAGACCTGGGTCCCGGAGAACCTTCTTGGCTCTGAACAACTCCTAAGACTGTTTCCCTTCGGTCCCCATCTGAAAGGGTCAGGAGCTTGTAAGACTTCCAATCAGAATGGAGTCTTCGGGGGAGGCAACAAGTCTTCCTCACTCATCAAGGGCGCAGCGTGTTGGGAATACCCATCTTGATGCCAGAGTTGGACAGACTGGAGGGGCCCAGGCGGCAGCCGGAAGCACTGTGGATCCCACCGGGGGACAGCAGCAGAGGGGGCCGGGAAGCCCCGGCTCTTTATGGGCTCTATCCTGCACTTGAGCCAGAAAGGGCCTTGCAGGGACCCTCCCTCCTGCTCTTCAGTCAGCACTATGCATTCACTTCCTGGGAACGTTCCCTGAATTGTACTACCCCTCTCCTGGAGCAGAGACACAATCTGGGATCTCACGCATCTGTTTGAAATTTCTCTATAACGGTAAATCAAGAAACCGATTTTATTGGGTTTGGAAACCATGCCTTCTAGTTCTGTTGTCAAAGGATGTTTTAAGACCCGTTAACGTGGCAGGCCTGGCCGTTGTGGGACAAAGCGCTCTCTGGGATCTAGAGTGAGGGGCTCAAACCCATAAACTGTGATGTTATGACCAGAACCGAAGTCATGAGTCAGGCTTAACCGACCTGCACCCCCCAGACCCCTAGGCCTTGGTGTTGGGCCAGTGAAAGCCAGAAGCAGAGGAAGGGACCGTACAGCTATCAGAATGATGCGAGTGGTCCAAGGAGGTCTGCCTCCCTCGGGCCAATTCTCTAACCACTGAGGCAAGGGGATCTGGCACCCCCAGTTCAGACAGCTGGCTGCGTCCCTGAGTTTAGAGGTTAGTTGAGTCTCCAGAAGAACCCAGGGTCTGAAGGGCCCTCGCATCCTCTCCCCAGTACCCTGAGGTTTCCCCCAGTTCTCCAGGGAAACTTATCATCCAGTTCGGCCCTAGTGGAGGGGAAACCGAAACTGGCTGGGATGGGGGAAAAGACCCCGATCAACCCTCCCGGGTGTCGGGGGAGGGGGGGGGGATCTGACCACAGGGTGACGGGCACTCACCGGCCAGGGATCCCGCGGCCAGGATGGTCAGTAGCGTCCTCATGGGGCCGGGCTCAGGGCCCTCTTTTGGCCTCCGCTCTGAGCAGAGCACGGTTGGAAGACTGAGAGGCTTTGCCGCCTTGGCATCGGGCTCCACCCAGGTGCAGGGGTGGGGAACGATGGGAGGGTGGGGCCAGAGCAGGGGGAACGAGGTGCAAAGGTGTCTGGTCTGTAAGCTTCAGAATTCCAGGTCCTGGGCGGGATCCGAGGGAGTTCCTTTCCTAGTTGCAGAGAACAGTAATAGCGACAGGCCAGCTTGTTTATCTGGTCTGGTGGCTGATTCAACCCAGGCTGTTCAGTGCTTTATCAGGAAGCTAAGAGACAAAAAAAAAAAAAAAAAAAAAAAAAGGCAAAAATAATCCATGACACGTAGCCCCATCAGACAGCAATTTGGCACTGTGTCTCAAAAACCTGCAACATGCGGGTAACTTTTGCCCCCGAAATTTCCTTCTCAGGAATTTATCCTGAGGACAATCACTGGAGCAGACAAGGAAGGGAACAGGAAATATGTTCCAGAATGTTCCTGGTGGCAAAGGAAAAGCTGTGACTCCTTGGAGAAACCATTTTCTCCTTGTTGCTGGGCCTCAGGGAGGCTGGAGGGACCTGGACGCTGTTCAGGGTGGACCTGATCAGAGATCTGTGCTCCTGGGAAGAGTTTGGCTCTCCCCAGCCACACAGCCGCAGGCCGAGGCCCAGAGCAGGAGAGCTGGCTCCTAAGGCAGCCAGTGGAAGCATCCAGAAGCCTATGGCTTTTGGATGTCGTAGGCTGTGATACCCAGCCATCTGTATTTAAGTTTTTCTTAAAAACGATTGTTAGAATTGTTTCCTTTCTATCAGCTTTGAGTCTTTGGTAAAGTTTATTTGCCAAACTAGCCAAGGGGCGCCTGGGTGGCGCAGTCGGTTAAGCGTCCGACTTCAGCCAGGTCACGATCTCGCGGTCCGTGAGTTCGAGCCCCGCGTCGGGCTCTGGGCTGATGGCTCAGAGCCTGGAACCTGTTTTCGATTCTGTGTCTCCCTCTCTCTCTGCCCCTCCCCCCTTCATGCTCTGTCTCTCTCTGTCCCAAAAATGAACAAACGTTGAAAAAAAAAAATTAAAAAAAAATAGCCAAATCTCAGCAATGTGGGACTATCTAGACTTCATTTCTAATAGGAAATAGTAAAAAAGAAAGAAAGAAAGAAAGAGGAAGAGCCTCCATATGCCCCACAGTAGAGGGCTTTCTAAATGAATAATGATATGTCCGAAAACGCAAGCTGAGCACAACCTCGCATGTGAATGGTGCTGGAGAAAATGTTTGGCGGCTGAAGATTCCCCATATTTTGTCAAATGAGAGCGAGCATGGCCTATACTATGTGCGACACAAGCCTGGTTAAAACAAATACACACAGAAGGGGGAGAAAGTCTTAAATGATATGATTGTAATATGGAAATATTAATGGAATTATCTCTGGGTGGGAGTAGAATTACAGGTGATTCTTATTCTCTTTGCTTATCTGCACTTCCTAAAGTGCTTATAGGCAAGATATATATATTTTTTTTATATTAAGGAAAAGCAAGGCTACTGAGCAAAACAAAAAGACATTAAAGAAATGCGTTGAGCTAGGCTGTACCCACCTTCTGCAATTCCCTTTCCTCTCTCTTGGCCAGACTCTCTCTTCTTCAAAGCCAGCTGGGATGGTTTCCTCTCCTGCAAGATGCTCTTGACAAGTTTAGCCCCCAGCAGGTTCACTTTAAAAAAAAAAAAATTATTTATTTATTTGGAGAGAGAGAGAGAGAGAGAGGAGCAGATTGAGAGAGAGAGAGAGAGAGAGAGAGAGAGAGAGAATCCCAAGCAGGCTGTCAGCGCAGAGCCCAACACGGGGCTCAAACCCATAAACTGTGATGTTATGACCAGAACCGAAGTCATGAGTCAGGCTTAACCGACTGAGCCACCCAGGCACCCCAACCACAGGCTCACTTTAAAGGTCCCTTTAGGGCTCTGATTCTGCACTTTGGCATTGTCCAGTGTTATTCTTCAGGTGTGCTCCTGTTTAAGATTGGAAAGGACAAGGGGCACCTGGGTGGCTCAGTTGGTCAAATGTCAGACTTTGGTCACAATCTCATGGTTCATGGGCTTGAGTCCCATGTCGGGCTCTGTGCTGACAGCTCAGAGCCTGGAGCCTGCTTTGGGTTCTGTGTCTCCCTCTCTCCCTGCCCCTCCCCTGCTCATGCTCTGTCTCTCAAAAATGAATAAACATTAAAAAAAAAAAAAAGACTGGAAAGGACAACTCAGGTCAGGGCAAGGTGAGACATTAGCACCATCTTTGAAAAACCCTGACTATAACCCTAACCCTAACCTGTTGCGTGAATAAGAGTCTCCTTTTATGTAACAGGAAAACGGGGGTGGGGAGGGGAAGTGGGAACACATATTAAGGAGACAAATTCTTTTGATTTAAGGAAATAGCTTTCAGTATGGTGGTGTGGCTGATTTTAGGATGGGCTGCTCTTGGTTGCTGGCGGTATTCAGTGAATGGCTGTGACCACTGGTAGATATTTCATAATAATTCCATTCTTTGGTCTTTAAAATTCAATGGCTCTTGTCTTCCCAGTGAGGGAGAAAACATTCTGAATGCAAAGAGATCTTCCACGTGGCTGAGTATAGAGCCTTTAAAAAAAAAAAAAAAATTAATGGGGCGCCTGGGTGGCTCAGTCGGTTGAGCGTCCGACTTCGGCTCAGGTCATGATCTCGGGGTCCGTGAGTTCCAGCCCCGCGTCGGGCTCTGTGCTGACAGCTCGGAGCCTGGAGCCTGTTTCAGATTCTGTGTCTCCTTCTCTCTCTGACCCTCCCCCATTCATGCTCTGTCTCTCTCTGTCCCAAAAATAAATAAACTTAAAATAAAAAAAAAATTAATGTTTATTTATTTTTGAGAGAGAGAGAGAGAGAGAGAGAGAGAGAGAGTGCCAGGGAGGGGCAGAGAAAGAGGGAGACACAGAATCTAAAGCAGACTTCAGGCACTGAGTTGTCAGCACAGAACCCGATGCGAGGCTTGAACCCACGAACCATGAGACCCTGACCTGAGCCGACGTCGGACACTTAACCAACTGAGCCACCCAGGCGCCCAGAAAAACGCATTCGTTTGCTTTCTAATAAATTTCTCCAATGCACCTTGCATTGTCTTGCCTCTGAGCCTTTATCCAAGCTGTGCTGCTGCCTGGAATACACTTCCCACCCCCCTTTTTTCCTAATTCTGGCTCATTCTTCAGACCTCTTCTCAAATTCTCTTCCTCCAGGAAGCCTTCCCTGTGTGAGCCTCTCACCAGGTTGGGTTAGGAGCCCCAGTTGTGTTCCCCTGGCCTCCTGAATCTCACCCGTCCTCATGTATATCACACTGTAGGATTAGTTTCCTGCTGTTGCCAACTGTGGGGACAAAAGGTGTAATTTGCTCCCCTTGATCTCTCAGTGGATCAGCCGAGAGGAAATAGCCGGTGATATTTTCTCAATGAAAAAAAAAAAAAAAGCACATCTTAAAATGACAAATACTCAGGAATGTGAAGTGCCTGCTTCCGTGCTTCTTCCCTTCTTCCCTTCCCTTCCCTTCTTTCAACACCCAGGGATGCTGGAACCAGTTCTGCAGAAGCAAGAGCATCAGAGGGCAGAGGGCTGGGGGAGGGGGGAGTGCTGTTCCCTTGGTTGATGACTCAGCAGTCAGAGAGCCTGAAGGGGGTCCCTGATCCTTCATGGCGGGGAAGAACGAGGCAGGTGCAAAGCCCTGGTGACCTACCCCCAAGCCTCTTCTTAGAGAAAAGCCTGAGAATCAGACTCACTTTGCAGTCCGTGGCTCCAAGTCTCAGCTGTGTCGACTGGGGACATTGACTTAGTGTCCCAGGTCGGGAGCCTGGGTCTGGTCCCAACCTTGCGCCTGACTCTAGGTGACCTTAGTGGGCCTTGTCCCCTCTCTGGGCCTCAGTTTCTCTGTCAGTGAGGAGGCTTTGGCCCAGAAGGCCTCTAAGAGCTCTTGGAATTTGAATGGCCCCCGTTTCTATGTCATTAAGGGGTTGGAAACCCAAGAATTCCGTTCATGGCTACTGCCAGTGACACACGCACACATTCAGCCCAGTGTTTATTGACTCTCCTTATAATTTCAGCTGTCTCTCGGGGTGAGGAATTCTAAAAGCTCATTACCTGCTTAGAAGACCATGCTTCTGCATAAAAACAAGATCTGTGTAAAAGACCTCTCTGACCTCAGCCGTAGCGATCTCTTACTCGACACATCCCCAAAGGCAAGGGAATTAAAAGCAAAAATGAATTACTGGGACCTTATGAAGATAAAAAGCTTCTGCACAGCAAAGGAAACAACCAACAAAACTAAAAGGCAACCAACGGAATGGGAAAAGATATTTGCAAATGACATATCGGACAAAGGGCTAGTATCCAAAATCTATAAAGAGCTCACCAAACTCCACACCCGAAAAACAAACAACCCAGTGAAGAACTGGGCAGAAAACATGCATAGACACTTCTCTAAAGAAGACATCCGGATGGCCAACAGGCACATGAAAAGATGCTCAACGTCGCTCCTCGTCAGGGAAATACAAATCAAAACCACACTCAGATATCAGCTCACGCCAGTCAGAGTGGCCAAAATGAACAAATCAGGAGACTATAGATGCTGGCGAGGATGTGGAGAAACGGGAACCCTCTTGCACTGTTGGTGGGAATGCAAATTGGTGCAGCCACTCTGGAAAACAGTGTGGAGGTTCCTCAGAAAATTAAAAATAGACCTACCCTATGACCCAGCAATAGCACTGCTAGGAATTTACCCAAGGGATACAGGAGTGCTGATGCATAGGGGCACTTGTACCCCAATGTTTATAGCATCACTCTCAAGAATAGCCAAATTATGGAAAGAGCCTAAATGTCCACCAACTGATGAATGGATAAAGAAATTGTGGTTTATATACACAATGGAGTACTACGTGGCAATGAGAAAGAATGAAATATGGCCCTTTGTAGCAACGTGGATGGAACTGGAAAGTGTGATGCTAAGTGAAATAAGCCATACAGAGAAAGACAGATACCATATGTTTTCACTCTCATGTGGATCCTGAGAAACTTAACAGAAACCCATGGGGGAGGGGAAGGAAGAAAAAAAAGAGGTTAGAGTGGGAGAGAGCCAAAGCATAAGAGACTCTTAAAAACTGAGAACAAACTGAGGGTTGATGGGGGGTGGGAGGGAGGGGAGGGTGGGTGATGGGTATTGAGGAGGGCACCTTTTGGGATGAGCACTGGGTGTTGTATGGAAACCAATTTGACAATAAATTTCATATATTGGAAAAAAAACTCGTAGTATTGTACACTTTAACAAGTGAATTTTACTAATGTCGATTATAATGTAATAAAGCTGACTGAAAAAAATTAAAAAAAAAAAAACAACAAGATCTGTGTCTCAAGCTAGAACTGGGGGACCAGTTTCACACACGCCGTGGCAGCCAGGAAGTGAACAGAACGTGGGCTTTGGGCAGACAGACCCCAGTTCCAATCGCAGCTCTGAACCTGAGGTGTGCAGGTAGGTCTGTAGACCGTTTCTGAGGAGGGGCTCTCACGTGTCTCCTCTGTTGCAGAAAGAGGAACCAAAGACCAAGGGAAGTCCTTTAAAAACCTTCACAAAAACCTGGACCCCTGGGTGTGTGGGCATGGGGATGGCTGGAGTGATACACATTCCCTCAGGGTCTGAGTTGCCCATAGCTGGGCCCCGGGGATGGACGGGAGCCAGGGTTTATAACTTCTCATCTCGGCAGCTCACCTGGATGCCTCATTCTTGTTTCTTCTGCACACGGTGCTTTCTTGCTCCTTGGAGAGGGAAACAGGGCCATCGCAGGTTGGAATTTACATGTTCTACACCCAGGCAGCCAAGACTTCTGAATTCCCCGGAGAGGGACTTGTTGGATCAGCTCAGCGTGGGTCTAGCACCTGCCCTGGCATTGGTAAATGGTGACGATCTGCAGGTACCGTGCTCGCCAGTTACCAAGTGGCCTTGGGACAGTCACTGGAAGCTGGGAGCTTCTCCTCGGCAGAGATCTACTGGAATGAGTTCGGGTTTGCAAGGCCAGCCACAGAGGATGTTCTGTATCCTTCCACGGACCACTGTTGCAATAGGGTGTGATGTCAGGGTGGTGGACACAGCTTGGGCCTGACTGTAGCTAGCGGTGTGAGTGTCCCGCCCCTGCCCCACGGCACTCACCTTTCTCATGCACTCAGCTTGATGGCTTCCAACTGCACATGTCTATGACTTGTGGGAGAGAGTGGCCCTCTGTATAGGGTTGATGGGCATGGTGAATACATTCCCAGGTCCTGCTCCTGCAGAACAAATCTGCAGAGTCCCAAAGCCCTCCAGGGGGACTGAGTCCCAACTGCCCAGAACAGTGACCTATCTGGTTATGTACCTGAACAGGCTGCTTTCCTTCCCTGCCTGGCTTCCCACTCCCCTCTTGGTGCTTTCTGGAATCCCATAACTGCCTCTTATTCCCAAATTCCAGTGTCTGGGGCAGCTGCTGGGGACCCCAACCCAAGATCCTTGTGGGATGAGTGGTGAGGACCCTTTGAGAAATAATAGCAGTACATCTCCATTCAATCCTGCCATTTTCTCTAAAAACAGTAGATACCAAAGACCATTAGGGGATTATTTAAATGTGATGTAAACCTAGAACATTAGAAATAGATACAAACACCTAGGTACAGTACATAATCTCAGTGTGCTAAAAATTACAATGTTGGGGCACCTGGGCGGCTCAGTTAAGCATGCAATCCTTGATTTTGGCTCAGGTCACGATCCCAGGGTCTTGGCATGGAGCCCTGCGTCAGACTGTGTTAAGCAGGGAGCCTGCTTAAGATTCTCCCTCTCCCTCCGCCCCTCTCCCCTGCTTGCACTCTCTCTCTCTCTCTTCCAAATAAAATTTTAAACAATTATTTAACAAATTTTTATTCACTTAAAAAAATAGTTACAATGTGGCTTTAGCATAAGGCGTCTCCCCCATAACCTTCAACCGAGGCCGCGGCCCCGGGGCTCACTCCATGCACTTCCCGGCCGCCCTGTACATGAGGGCTCTGTAAACAGTTGAGTGCTGAGCATGCCCAACAAATTATTATACTGAACATCATGCTCTCTCCTAACGCTTCCTATGGCTTTTTGTTGATGACTTAATGACTCTAAAAGAGCTGGCATTGAGAATTACTAAAAAAGCTCGGCCTATCTCAGAAATGAAACTTGGAAAGCAATGCTTGAAAAAATAACAAGGCTTAAACACACACACACACACGTGCGCACACACAACAGCAGGGTTTAAGGAAAGGGATCGAATGCTTCCTTCTCAGAAGCCCAAGACAATACTGATGATAGCTTTTGGTTTTTTTGAAGTTACCTCCATGAAGCAGCTGGGTCTCAGAAAGAATGTCAGTTAGCAACCGTCTGGGCATTTTCCTGAAGACTTGGCTCTGAGCCACAGCCTTCCCTAGCTCTGTGGCTTTCAGTGTGTTTTCCCTCCTCTGTGCTCAGGGATGTGGACAAGCCCTAACTCCTGCAGAAATGCATACGTGTGGGTGCGTGCATGTGCACATATGTGGGAGCCCCAGCAGTGGTGAAGGCCTCTTGCCAGTTCAGTGCCCCTCGGAAATCCTTGCTGAGACTGACGCGGCCAAGGGCACAGGGGTTGGCCCAGCTGGCCAGAGACCAAAGAGCTCATCTATAGTAAGAGCACATTTCTTTGTTTGAAACAAAAGACAGGTATTCAATCAAACAAGCAGTGTGCTAACTTTTTCTTTAGCAGGGGAACCCCCTCCCCACCGAGCACAGCCTCTCACGGAAGGCCATGGGGTGGAGCGGGACACTGGGAGACTGCTCTGGCCGTCGTGGGGGTCCAGTAGTCCCTGGCAGCCTCCGCCCATGAAACCCAAGACTGTTTGGGAGCGTGGTTGGAGAACCCCTAGACCAGATTCCCTTTTCCGGATCCTTCATTTAATGTCGTGCCTTCTTGTTGCCTTCAGAACAACAAGCTTGTGTGGGTGGAATGGCTACAAAGATGCTTTTTTCACAAACGTCGAAAACGCCCTGCTACACGGCAGGGCCCAGGTCTCGGAGCCAAGATTGTTCAGATGCTCAGCCACAAAATGACAAAAAGCTTGGTCCCTATAGGCGAACGCTCAGCTATGCTCGCCCGTACCCTGGTGGGTATAGGTTAACAAGGCAGTTGTTTGAGAACACCCGTCGCTACCCCCCGGGTAAGGCTAGTCACCTTGTAGGAGGGTTGACAACACTGACTCCATCTTTGGCTCTCCATCTTGTTCATGTCTGCTCCACGACCTTCCTCAGGACTATGTGTCCCGGGCCCTCGGAGATTAATAGATATATCTTAGAAATGCCCACCAAGGCCGGGATGGGGGGCGGCTTGTTTTAGCCTCCCACGAATCCGTTAGAGAGAACATAGTCTTTCTCTTTCCTGATGCACAGGATCTAATTAAAGGCTAGCTGTCAACCTGGGGCACGCAAGCCCTTTGAGGTGCAGGCGAACCCTCTGATCTCACTACAACGCCCTTCTGAGTGTCCCCTGGCCCCTTCAAACCTGCCAGCTGAGGTCTGGATTTTGCAGAGAATTCCGATGCAGCTGCGTGGCTTATCCTTCCCCCAACAACGCCCCCTCCCCCCGCCACACCCCATCAGTAAATTACCCTGAACAAAACTCTGTGAAAACTGCACGGAGTCGCCTACTTCGTTTCCTGGCCTCAAAGCGCCATCTCGGTTTGGGGGATACTTTACCGTCTCTCTGCCACCTTCTAACATACCTGCTTCCAGGAGACACCGAGTCTCATAATTGGAAGGGAAAATGGGACTTCTTTATAACCAGAGGTCTAAAGTGCGGTCTAAAACAGGGATCACAGACCCAGGAGTCCAGTTCTCTGACGGGTCGTTACCCCACCCCCAACAAATCAGACCCCTCGGAGGGTGGATCTCTCGGTTCTTTCTTTTCTGGGAAAGGGGAGAGCGATCCGGGTCCTTGTTGGCTGGGCTCGGACTTCTGAGAGTGAGGTTTCCTGACCAGGAGGAGAGAGGAAGTGAAGGTGGAGGGCAGGAGGTAGACGAAGGGGAGACCAGAGAAAAGTGAATGCTGCTAGTCAAAGTCACGTGACTGGTAAATGGCACGGCTGGGATTTGAAGCCAGGTCTGTCTGATAATAAAAGCTGTGGAGGGGAGCCCGGTTGGCTTCGTTGGTTAAGCGTCCGACTCTTGATTTAAGCTCAGGTCATGATCTCACAGCTCATGAACGTGAGCCCCGGGTCAGACTCTGTGCTGACCACGCAGAACCTGCTTGGGATTCTCTCTTTCCCTCTCTCTTTGCCCCTCCACTGCTCATGCTCTCTCTCTCTCTCTCTCTCTCTCTCTCTCTCTCTCTCAAAAAAAAAAAAAAAAAAAAAAAAAAAAGCTGTGTTAATTCCGTAAGTCAGAGACTATCCCCTGCTTACTGGGTTTTTCTTCACTGAGGCCCACGCTAGAGGACTCATGAACCAGGAGGCTGAGACTCAGGGGAGGTGGGAGCTCAGCAGGTGCTGGAGAAAGGTATGACACTCATAAAGATGTGCTCCAAACCTCCCTCCCCCCAGATCCAGATGGTCCCTTGTGGCGTCAGCCCTTGGTTGTCTACTGTGACCTGACCTTTGACATTGTCCAGAGATGCTTTCTCTAACTGCCCCGTCACCCCAAAGGCAGTGGGGTGATGTGACAGCCAGCCAGCCTCTGACCTCGGCCCATTCTTGTCCTCACCCTTCTTAGAGCTCGGCCCGAAGCCGGCGAGTCAAAGGATGGGGTGGCTGCTGCGACTGGGGTTTCTAAAGTGCCGTAAGAGCCCTCTGTGGACTCAGGCAGGATGCGCCCAGGCTCTCAAGTCCAGGTGGCGTCTTGGGTCCTTGGAAAGCTTAGACTTGGAGGGATGCTGAAGAAAGCTTACCTGGCCATGTAATGCCCCAGTGTCCCGCCTCCGACTTCAGCCTTCTGGAGGCTCTCAGCCCTCCAGTTGCCAGTAACGTCACCCTCGATTTCTGATTCTCTCTCCCCTCCTCCTCCTTCTTCTTCCCCCTCCTCCTCCGCTTCCTCCTCAGGGCTGCTGTCCCAGCAAAAGGTCAGTGTGTGAAGAGAAACTGGGGGCTCCCCAGGGACCAGATTCAGCCCTGGTGATGAAAAGCAGCTGGTCCAGGAGGAAAGGTTGTCTTTCAGGGGATCTTCCAGGAAACTCAGGTCCTGGGAGAATTCGTGGAGGAGGAGAGGCTCCTGACAGCCATCCCCACCTGGCCCTTGGCCCGATCCCTTCTTGGCTAAACAACAAGACTCAGGCTCATCCCAGGGAGAGGAGCCCCCAGTGCTGGCCCCGCTTCTGTCTGAAGCATCCGCAGCTGAGGAGCCTTCGGCCTGGCTGGGAGGAGTCCAGGTGCCCCCCACCTCCGAGTGCCCCGGGGTCCGGTGGTCCTGCCCCAGGAAGGGCGGTGGTTCAATGTAGGGCTGGAAGCTGACACCGTCATCTGTGTCCTCCTCATCGTCCTTCTCCTCCTCAGCACTGTCCTCCTCTGATCCTGCCTGGACAGTGGCTGGGGTCCTGACACTAGGGCTCGGCCCGACCCTTCTGGTCAGTTCCTTTTGGGGACAGAGGATCAAGGCATCTGGGGACTCAGGGCCACAGGGCTGAAAGGTTGCCACGGGGCGTCTGTGTCCAGTAAAGTCCTGATTTGGGGAGGGGAGAAAAGAAGGGAAAATTTAGGCTTTCCTGAAGCCTGGGTCCCCCCGGAAACAGACCCCGAGACAAAGATTCAAATGTAAATAGTTCTTTTGGGAAGTGATCCCAGGAAACACTAGCAAGGGAGTAGGAAATTTCAGTGGGGCTGGGGAGAGCCGCCCATAAGAGGGTATCATCAGGCAAGTTACCCCTGGGGTAACCGAGCTGGGGGCTCAGGGCACCATCGGGTGAGGGGCGGGGCGGGGTGCAGAAATGTCTAACACAGACGTTGTCATTCAGTTGGGATTTCCCTGCGGGTCCCAGCGCCAGGGACTTTGAAACCACTCCTGTGTGGCCAAGACACTCAGAATCCATCCTCAAAGCCATCCTGACCCAAGTGCCCACCACACCTCACCTATGGCCCAGCCACCCTCAGCAGACCCTCATTTGAACAAATTGGACCCATCTGACCTCTCCAGGCATCCCCCCTGCCCCAATTGGCCCACAGCCTTAAGGAAGTGAGGCAGCAGGCAAGGGAGGGGATCCCAGGGTCAGCCAAGGCAAGACTCACCCTTGGTTAAACCGTGAACTAAGTGTTGGGACCCTTCTAAGATTTCCCCTTTTGATACCACCCTCTCTCCTTCCCCCTTCTGGGCATCTCTCCTGAGTCCCAAGGCTGGTGGCCCTGCTCTCAGTACCTGACAAACCCGATGAAGTTATTTCACTATGGAGACTGAAGGCACTGCTCCCTACCATTTGAATTTTGGCGAAATTCAATTCAAATTGAATATTTGCCATTTGAATTTGGCGCCAAAGGAATGAATTACTAATGGTGGAAATTTAAACACAAAGACAGGAGATGTTCGCGGTGTGGACTATCTTGATAGTCTGGTCTGTCCGTCTGACCTATGGTCTAAGTCCAGCCCCATTTCCTTACTCTTAAACAAACCTCCCCTTCTGTTGCACATGCCCAGATTTGCCATACCAGGGCCCATGGCATCTTTGCCTGCTGAAACCAGGGGTTGTCTGTGAACCTCCTCCAGATCACATGGCCTATGGCAATGACCAACAGCAGTGGAAGCAGAAGCAGCAGCAACCCCAGGAATACCCAGTTGGCTCCTAAGGAAGGAAGAACAAGAACCACAGAAACAATGACCATGGCTGTCATCTATCAAGTGCACCTGTGCAGCAGGCCTTGCATACATTATCCCACGTGATCCTCATAAGAATTTACCGACCCTACAGATTATGGAAGCCAAGATTCAGAGAGGTTATGTAAGCTACCCAAAGACACACAGCGGGTATGGTGAAGCTGGGATTTTAATTGAGGTGAGTCTATCTCTAGACCCATGCTCTTGACCACCTTATGATAAAGACAGTCTGTCCCGGGGTGGGGGGGTGGGGTGGGAAACCTCACTTCTGTACCACTTTGCACTCACCTGGGGCCCCCAGGAAGAAGCAGGTAGGCTTAGAGAACCCACTGTACTTAGGATCACCAAAGGTGTAGATGGTTCTGGCACTGAGGCAGTAGGGTCCACTGGTGTCTGGCTGCAGGGGGATCTGGACTGGCTGGCCACGGGGAGTGGCTGGAAATCGTGTCTGTTCGGAGAGAGAACAGGGGTGGGCAGACCTGCTGTGGGGATGGGCTCTGCACAACCGGGACAGGGTGGGGCTGGCAAGATACTGCCGTGCACATCTTTCCCTGCGTTAAAGTTTAAGCATTAAGGGAGCACCTCCCAGCATCATCTGGCTTCTTTTCCACCGAGTCCTGAGGTACAGATGGTCTGAGCTCAGAAGCAGCCCTGCCACTCAAGGTGCCCCTTGTGTGCCACCCCCCAGGGCCTGCGGGTCCCTCTTTGAAGGGCAGATTCCGCAGGCTGCCTGCGCTCGGAGCCTCACGGTGTATTTGGGGGTAGGGAGCATGATTCAGTCATCACAGACCCGGAAAACGCTAGGCCTTCCCTGCCCAGTCTGGTGTGGGTCACATGTGGTGACTAGCACTTGAAGTGTGACTCGTCCAAACTGAGATGCGCTCCAACTATAAAATACACACAGGCTTCCAAAGACTGGGTGCGGGGCGCCTGGGTGGCTCAGTCGGTTTAGCATCTGACTTCGGCTCAGGTCATGATCTCACGGCTCGTGAGTTTGAGCCCCACGTCGGGCTCTGTGCTGACAGCCCGGAGCCTGGAGTCTGCTTCAGATGCTGTGTCTCCTTCTGTCTCTGCCCCTCCTCTACTCACATTGTGTCTCTCTGTCTCTCTGTCTCTCTCTGTCTCTCTCTCAAAAATAAACCTTAAAAAAACCTCAAAGACTAGGTGCAAAAAGTATGTAAAACATGCGAACAGTTTTCATATTATTTACATGTTGAAATGATAACATTTTATGGGATGAGATAAGTTATTAAAATGAAATTAACTTGGTTTTCTTCATTTAATGAGGAACATTTAAAATGACACATGTGGTTCACATTATATTTTTTAAATTGTTTAAAAATTTATTTGTTTATTTGTTTATTTATTTATTGAGAGAGAAAGAAGGCAGAAGTGAGCAAGGGGCAGAGAGAGAGAGAGAGAGAGAGAGAGAGAGAGAGAAGTGGGACTTGTGCTCACCCGATGTGGGACTTGAACTCATGAACCGCGAGATCATGACCTGAGCGAAAGTCAGACACTTAACAACTGAGTCACCCGGGCACCCACTCACATTCTACCTCTATTGGACGGGGGTGGTCTAGAATGTTTGAGTTGTTCTTGAAGAAAAAAAAAATTTTTAATCTTTGTTTATTTTTGAGAGAGAGAGAGCGCGCGCGCGCACGCGTGCGCAAGCGGGGGAGGGGCAGAGAGAGAGGGAAACACAGAATCCGAAGCAGGCTCTGGGCTCTGAGCTGTCAGCACAGAGCCCGACGTGGGGCTCGAACCCATGAACCATGAGATCACGACCTGAGCCAAAGTCAGATGCTTAACTGACTGAGCCACCCAGCTGCCCCTAGAATATTTGAGATATCCTTAAAGGCAGGGACCATCTGAAGATGATCTATATCCCTGGGATCCAGAATACATATGCAGAGTGTCAGGAGTGTGAATGCTGGTTCGGCAAGACAGAAAGAACAAAAACAGGGGACAGTAAACTACACGGGTCAAATGTGGCTTGCCACCATTTTTGTACACGGCGTTTTCCTAGAACACAGCTATGCCCATTTATAGACCTAGTGTCTATGGCTCCTTCTGTGCAGTAGACGTAGAGTTGACTAGCTGTGAAAGCCCACATGACTCTCAAATTCAAAAACATTTGCTATCTGGCTCTTGACGGGAAAAGTTGGCCGACCTCTGCCATCAATAAACATGTGCAGACAGGCACATGTTCGTATGTGAGAAACGAGTCTGGAGCTGGGTATTTGTGGTAGTCTCTGGGTACTTTTAGTTTTCTTCCTAGAGCGTATCTGTACTTTCTGATTTTTTGGTAATGAATCCAGGGGCTTGGCAAGCAGGCTTCCTAGTGCCTCTCATGCTTCCATCAGATATCATTGGGAAAAAAGGATTTCATAATTAAAAATGAAATATATATATGTATATTGGGTAGAAAAACTGTGCTGTTACCACCTATAATGCGAAGGGGCAGGATACCCTGTACTTGGCCTCTTAGGGGGAAAGGGCAGGGGTGGGCTGCAGGCCAATCGTGCTGCACAGAGTCAGGGAGTGACTGCCAGGGGTGGGGGTATGCGGGGAAGGCTTCCTGGAGTTGGTGTGCAGAAAGCAGGCAGGGAGGGTGAGAGGCACTGGGTTTTGGTGGGGCAGTAGGGGACGGGGCGGGGGGGGGGGTCCAGCCAGAGGGCAGGAAGGAGGCTTCCTACCTTATTCTTTGTTCCCTCCTTCCAGAAATCCACCTCGTACTTCAGATCCGGTGGGGGCATGCAGTGTGGCAGCTGATATGTGGCATTGATGCTCAGGATCTCCTCCTTCCGGGTGACTACCAGGACGGGTGGGGCTGGCTCCACTGGCAGAAATAGAACCGGACCTGTCAGCATCTATCCCCCTGTCCCCAGGCAGGTCTGCTCCCCCACCCTCCAACCCCCCGCTCCCCCCAAGCCCCGCCCCCAGCCCAGAGACCGCTCCTAGAAGGGGGAAAATGGCTCTAGTGTTTGCATCAAGAGCCTTCAAGCCATTTGGTTGAAGTCTTGCAGCGACCTTGGAAGGGAGCTACCACTATTCCCATCTTACAGAAGAGGCAAACTGAGGCTCGGAGAGGTCAAATGAACAGGCCAAGCTCACAGCTAACCTGCCTTTCCTCATGCTGTCCCTTGCACCTGGGCGCCCTTCCCGTATCGCTGGGCTGTCAGAATCTTGCCCACTTGGTGCCCTATCACCACAGAGCAGCTGCGAACAACACACACACATTATCTCGGTTCTGTGGGTCAGAGTCCAGTGGACTCCGATTACATATTAAGCCCTGGGCAGGGAGCTGGAGGGAACGGGGATCTTGACCTCCAGGAGCTGGAGGAAATTCGGGGGAAATGAAGTAAGCGAGAAAATGACCAGGGCCACAGCCGAGGGCAGGAAAAGGCAGGAAAGGTCATTCCGGCATGGAGTGTGCTATGGGAGAATCAGGAGAGCTTCAGGGAGGCGGAGGCAAAGCCAACATTAATACTACTTACAAAAGTAACCTCCTCGACGCGTCTTTCCTTCTAGTCTCTTATTCCTGTCCATCCTGTCCGTCCGTCCATCCACCTGTTCATCCTTCGCTCTTCTAGCCTGTCTGCCCGCTCGCCTTCCCACCCTTCCTTCCTTCCTTCCTTCCTCTTCCTTTATACTGTCTTCCTGCCTTTAGTCTAGCCAACCACCTGCTCGCCTACCATCCACCCTCCCCATCCATCCATTCTTCTTCACTTTCCATACATCTTTCCTTCTTGTCTGTCCCCCCTCCCTTGTTCTCCTTTCCTCCTGTCCTTCCGTCCCTTCCCAGGCAGCCAGTCAACCTTCTATTTGCTTCCATCTAGCCCGTGACCCGTCCATCTGCCTTTCCTTCCTGTTCTCCATCTTTCCCATCCACACACACTTCCTTCCTGGTGAGCAGGTCTTTCCATGTAGCCTTCTTCCTTCCCCTCCTCCACCGTGTCCTCTGCACCCCCTCCATGCGTCCTTTCTTCTTACCCATCCGTCCTTCTACCCTTTTCATCCATCCACCCAGCCAGCTTGTACCCAAGTCAGTTCTTCTTCCTTCCTACTCTCCCTCCCTGCCACCCTTCATTCAAGCCCTTCCTCCTCTCCATCGGAGCCTTAATTTGCTCGCAAGTATTTTGAGAAGGCTGGGCAGCAAGTTACAGATCTCAGCTCCGTGAGGATATTGTCTGAGTATTTATCTTCTCCTTCTTACCACCCCGCCTCACTCTTGGTCTGGTTCAAATACCGTGTTCAAGACTAGAAAGACCCAGATTCACGTTCCACCTCCATCCCTTATTAACTGTGTGTCCTGGCAATTTCCTTAACTTTTGTGAATCTTACTTATTATTTTTTTTTAAATGGGGCAATGAAAATGAACCCCACAGGTCTGTCGTTAGGATTAGAAATAAAATATATACTGGGGAGAGAAAAGTGCTCTCCTCACTCAGTGTTTGTTTGTTTGTTTTTATGACATTTATTTATTTATTTTTGAGAGACAGACCACGAACGGGGGAGGGGCAGAGAGACAGGGAGACACAGGATCTGAAACAGGCTCCAGGCTCTGAGCTGTCAGCACAGAGCCCATTGTGGGGCTCGAACCCACGAACCGCGAGATCGTGGCCTGAGCAGAGGTCGGACACTTTACTGATTGAGCCACCCAGGCACCCCAACACTGGTGATTTCTGAATGTGGTACACGTGGGGGATGATTTCCTCTCTATTTCTATTTTCTTTGCCCCCCCCCCCC
>NW_024412388.1:18032357-18043946 GCF_014898765.1 Herpailurus yagouaroundi
CCCCCCCCCCCAATTTCTACACTGTACAGGAGTTACTTTTGCAACTGGCATTTAAAAAAAATTGTTTCTTTTTTTTTAAATTTTTTTTTTTAATTTTTTTTTTCAACGTTTATTTTATTTTTGGGGACAGAGAGAGACAGAGCATGAACGGGGGAGGGGCAGAGAGAGAGGGAGACACAGAATCGGAAACAGGCTCCAGGCTCCGAGCCATCAGCCCAGAGCCCGACGCGGGGCTCGAACTCCTGGACCGCAAGATCGTGACCTGGCTGAAGTCGGACGCTTAACCGACTGCGCCACCCAGGCGCCCCATCAACTGGCATTAAAAAAAAAATTGTTTCTTAAAGAGAACTTTGAACATAAAAAATAGCACCAAGCATATGTCGGCAGAACTCCCCTGACACCCTGCCACAATGCCAGGCTACGTGGGGCTGCCTCTGCTTTGGAGAAGTGGAGACAGTGGCCGGGACAGCAGGGCCTGGACAGGGAGCCTCCCACCTGGTCCCTTAGCCACAGACCTACCGTCAAAAAGGTAATCCAGGTACTTGGACTCCACCGGGGGGGACCTGGAGCCGGTAGAAACTGCCCACACACGCCCCTTGAACTTGTTGTACAGGTCTTGTTTGTCCAGGCACATCAGAGAACAGGCCAGCTCTTTGGTTCCCGCACACTGTTTCACTTTTCGCCACCGTCTGGGGGTCGGAGCGCTGAGGGAGGAGACGGGAGAGCGTGGGCTGCAGACTCAGCCTCTGGGGCCAGGGAGCTTGGAGAACACCGGCTCCCTTGTCCCTTCATCCGCCTGATCGTCCACCCGTCTGCCCTATCAGCCAGCCAGGGGCTGGGACAGAATGAGAACAGTCCGGTTAGGAGCTCAGGCTCTGGAGAGAAGCACGCGGTGGGATCCCGGCTGCGTCCCTCACTAGCTCCGGGGCCCCCGGCAGGCCAGCCTCCCTCCTCCTCCTCCTCCTCCTCCTCCTCCTCCTGCCTCCCCAGGGCTGCATGGTGCCTGCCATCACTGGTACCAGCATCCACTGCCCCCGTTCTTCTCCGCTCAGGCCTTGCGGGCCACCTGCTGTGTGCCAGGCATCGTGCTGGATGCTGCGTGGCTGTCAGCGGGGACCCACAGGCCTGTGATGCGCGTGTTCTGAGAACACCGGGGTCCAAAGAAGGGACCAGCACCCCGGGCATTATTCCTGGGGAACTGGCAATGCCGGGCAGGTCCTGCCCTCGGGAACGTGATGGGGAAGGGGTGAGAGGCAATCATCACATCACTGAAGTAAATCCGGGAGCAGGTAGGTGCAGTGACAAGGGGGAATGGCATGGCAGGTGGTGGGGGGGAGGGGTCGGGGGGAACTCCTTTCCACAGGTGGCTCAGGAAAGGCCAGGAAGGTAATATTGAGGCCGCAATGGCAAAGCAGCCGGGTGAAGGCCTGGGGGAAGGAAGTGTCCAGAAAAAAGCAAGGAGGCCAGGGGGGCTCAAGGCCAGTGGGTGAGGCGGGGAGAGGTGTGGGCAGGGGTGGGTGGGAAGAGCAGGCAGGGCCTTTCCGTCTTGCCAAGGAGCTTGGATTTTATTTCAAGTGTGCTAGGAAGCCACTGGAAAGTTCTGAACGGGGGGGGGGGGGGGGGGCGCTGAGGTGACCTAATTTCTGTTTTTGAGAGAGCAACCTCTGATAAACCAGCTGGGAGGCCGCAGCAGCGGTCTAAGAGAAAACAGAGGTGAGGATGGCAGGAATGGGCTGGACTGGGGTTATATTTTGGAGGTAAGGCCAATAGGACTTGCTCGTGGACTGGATGTGGAACATCGGGCAGGGAGAAACCAGAGCGACTCCTGGTTTTGGGAACTGAACGACCCGTGAGTGGAGGAGGCTAGATGGGGGCAGCAGAGAGGACGGATTTTTGGAAAGAACTCCTGTTTTGTTTCTTGGTGGAGCTACAGTATATAAACGTTAACAATAAAATGAAACCTGGTCTAGTTATATTCAATTTTTTTATGTGTATTTATTTTTGTGAGAGAGAGACAGAGACAGAGCACGAGTGGGGAGGGGCAGAGAGAGAGAGAGGGAGACACAGAACCCAAAACAGGCCCCAGGCTCCGAGCTGCAGAGCCCGACGCGGGGCTCGAACCCATGAACCGTGAGATCATGACCTGAGCCGAAATCAAGAGTCAGACACTCCACCAACTGAATCACCCAGGCGCCCCTATATTAACATGAGACAAAATATAAACTTCAAAGTCCAAAGAAATACTAAAGGGGAAAAGAATCACCACATAATGAAAAATTATTCCGTTTACCGGGATGATATGAAAAACACTCTCCCTGGGGCGCCTGGGTGGCTCAGTCGGTTGAACGTCTGACTCTTGATCTCGGCTCAGGTCATGATCTCATGGGTCGTGGGACTGAGCCCTGCGTCTGGCTCCACGCTGAGCATGGAGGCTGCTTAAGGTTCTCTCCCTGCCCCTCCCCCACTCACACTTTGTCTCTCTCAAACTAAATAAACATTAAAAAAAAATTCTCCCTGAGTATTATGCTAAGTGAAATAAGTCAGTCAGAGAAAGATCAATACCATATGTTTTCACTCACATGTGGATCCTGAGAAACTTAACAGAAGACCAGGGGGGAGGGGAAGGGGAAAAAAAAGTTACAAACAGAGAAGGAAGGAGGCAAACCATAAGAGACTCTTAAATACAGAGAACAAACTGAGGGTTGATGGGGGGCGAGGAAGTGGGGGATGGGCATCGAGGAGGGCACCTGTGGGGATGAGCACTGGGTGTTGGATGGACACCAATTTAACAATAAATTATATATTAAAAAAAAATTCTCCCTTATATGTGCCTGCTAAATAGATACACACTCTAGACAGCAAAACCAGACAAAACTATAGGAAGAAACAGAAAAACCACAATTATAGTAAGAAATGTTTAATATGCCTCACTCAGTAATTGAAGATTGAACAAGTAAAAACAATTATTAAATACGTAAAGCACAAAAAAAAAGAACAACGTAATTATCAAAGTTGGCTTAATGAACATAAATAGGACTGAAAAAATTGGTTGAGCCACACGTGAACCATCAGCAAATTATTATTTTTTAAAAATTTTTATTTATTTTTGAGACAGAGAGAGACAGAGCATGAGCAAGGGACACAGAATCTGAAGCAGGCTCCAGGCTCCCAGCTGTCAGCAGAGAGCCTGATGCGGGGCTCGAACTCACGAACCATGAGATCATGACCTGAGCTGAAGTCAGACGCTCAGCCGACTGAGCCACCCAGGCGCCCCAAACCATCAGCAAATTATTAACCGAAATCTTAATACATAGTCCTATTGGCTTAGGGCCCCACCCTTATGACCGCATTTGATCTTAATTTCTTCTTGAAAGGCCCTATCTCCACATACAATCACGTGGGGGGTTAGAGCTTCAGGCTATGAATATGAGGGTATACAATTCAGTCCGTAACAGAGCTATTATGAATTACAGTGCTATGAATGTTCATGTACAAGTCTTTGTATGGACATGTTTTCATTTCTTTTAAATAAAGCTTTAGGAGTAGAATCTGGGAGATTTGGTAACTGAAGGGGAAACTTGACAAGAAACTGTCAAGCTGATTTCCAAAGTGACTGTACATTCCCACCAACAATGCAGGAGAGTTCTAGTTCCTCCACAAGCTTGTCAACACTTAGTATTGTCAGTCCTTTTAATTTTAGCCATTCTAGTTGGTGTGTGGTTGCGTTTCATTGTAGCTTTAATTTGCCTTTCCCTAATGACTAAGGTTGTCGAACATCTTTTCATGTGTTTATTGGCCACTCCTTATTGGCCACTGGTGCACTTTTTTGTGAAATGATTATTCCAGTTTTTTTCAGGTGATTTGTCTTCTTATTGAGATGCAGGAGTTCTTTATCTATTTTGGATACTAGTCTTTTTCCAGTGTATATATCGTAAACATCTTTTTCTCAGTGGCTGGATTTTTTTCATTTTCTTTAAGCTTTTTTTTTTTTTAAAGACTAAAAGTTTTAAATTTGATGAAATCCAGTTTATTAAATATTATGGACTAAATTGCATTCCCCCCCAATTCAAATGCCAAAGCCCTAACCCCCGATGACTGTATAGGCTTTTGGAGATGGGGCCTTTAAAAAGGTGATTAAGGGACGCCTGGGTGGCTCAGTCAGTTGAGCGTCTGACTTTGGCTCAGGTCATGATCTCACAGTTTGTGAGTTTGTGCCCCGCATCGGGCTCTGTGCTGACAGCTCAGAGCCTGGATCCTGCTTCAGATTCTGTGTCTCCCTCTGTCTCTACCCCTCCTCCACTCGTTCACTCTCTCTCAAAAATAAGAAATATTAAAATTTTTTAAATAAAAAGATAATTAAGATTGAATGTGGTCATAAGGGTGGGACCCTAAACCAACCGGACTTAATAGTTAAAAAAAATTTTTTTTTAATGTTTATTTATTTTTGAGAGAAAGACAGAGCATGAGTGGGGAGGAGCAGAGAGAGAGGGAGACACAGAATCCGAAACAGGCTCCAGGCTCTGAGCGGTCAGCACACAGCCCGACGCGGGGCTCGAACTCACAAATCGCGAGGTCATGACCTGAGCGGAAGTCAGACATTTAACCGACTGAGCCACTCAGGCACCCTGGACTTACAGTCTTTAAAGAAGAGGGAAGGCTACCAGGCATACTCTCACACAGAGAAAAGGTCATGTGAGAACAGAGAGAAGGTGACCGTTTTCCACGGCCAAGGAGAAAGCAAACCTGCTGACACCTCGATCTTGGACTTCCAGCCTCCAAAACTGAGAGAAAATAAATTTCTGTTGTTTAAACCACTCAGGCTATAGTATTTTGTCATGGTAGTCCTAGCAGACTAATACAGATTTTGGTACCAGAAATCAGGTGCTAATGTAAGAAATAGCTAGAAATGTGAAAGTGGCTTTGCCCCTGGGTTTGGGTAGAGGTGGGAAAGATTTTCAGGTGCGTGCTAGAAAATGCCTAGAGTGCCTTGAAGAGACCATTGGTAGGACTATGGAGCCAAAGGTGGTTCTGGGGAGAGCTCAGATGCAAAGGAGGAATGTCTTACTGGAAACTGGGGGAAAGGCGATCGTTGTTATAAAGTGGCAGAGACTTGGCTGAATTGTGTTTTGGTGTTTTGTGGGAAATAGAAGTTGAAAGTGATGAACTTAGATATTTAGCTGAGGAGATTTCTTTCTTTCTTTTTTTTTTTTAGAGAGAGAATGAGTGGGGAAGGGGCAGAAGGAGGGAGAGAGAAAGAGAGAGAGGGAAAGAAGGGGGGGAGAGAGAGAGAGAGAGAGAGAGAGAGAGAGAGAGAGAGAATCTTAAGTAGGATCCACACTCAGTGCAGAGCCCAATGCAGATTCGATCTCACAACCCTGGGATCATGACCTGAGCAGAAATCAAGAGACAGATGCTCAACTGACTGAGACATCCAGGCGCCCCAGCTGAGGAGATTTCTAAGCAAAGTGTTGAAGATGTGGCCGGATTTCTCCTTACTGCTTATGGTAAACGGAGAGAGGAAGACAGGCACGCAGAAGGGACTGTTAAGCAAAAAGAAACCAGAAGTAGAAAATTCTCAGCCTATGCATATGGCAAAAAATTAGAAAGAATGTTCTAGAAGGAACACCATGGGTGTGGTTGAAAACTCATTTCATAAGGAGATCATGGATGGGGCTTGCTGATTTAATCACCCATCTCAGCAGAAGCCAGGAACAGAGGTGGAATTATAGTTATCGATCTACCCATTTCACACTCACTGAAAAAATCTAAAGCAATAGCTAAGTAGTGATCAGCACAGCTAACATACACATCGTGTCCTTTAAAACCATTTTCTAGGGGTGTCTGGGTGGCTCAGTCGGTTAAGCATCCGACATCGGCTCAGGTCATGCTCTCGCAGTCTGTGAGTTCGAGCCCCGCATCGGGCTCTGTGCTGACAGCTCAGAGCCTGGAGCCTGTTTCGGATTCTGTGTCTCCCTCTCTCTCTCTCACCCTCCCCTGTTCATGCTCTGTCTCTCTCTGTCTCAAAAATAAATAAAACGTTAAAAAAAAAATTAAAAAAAAAAACCATTTTCTACTAAGTGGACAAATGGCTGATTCTGGTTTTAGGTCAGGAATTGTGCAAACGATCCTGGAACATCTTGTTATAACAGCAATAATCAAAACTGCCAGAGTCAAATTAAAAGGACTCTGGAGCCAACCTGAAAAGATGTTTTGCTGGCCAGAGATGGGACAATTCAAGTTTTAATGAGTAGACAGGTTGCAATGGATTGAAACCATCAGATATGTTTAAGCACTCGAGTTCATAACGATTAAAAAAAAATTGATCACCTTTGGGAGATGAGAAGGAATTCAATTCGTGATCTTGAAAACTTGAGAAAAAAAAAAAAAAGAAGGATATGTCCCATCTCGCCCATCTGAAGAGTACCACTGAATATCACATACTACAGGAGAGGAAGCATGTCTTTGTAAAATAATTCCAACTAATCCATGAAAAAAAAAATGATACAATTAGAATGTCATCATGTTAGAATCCTCATAGGTGTTTAAAAGTGTGAAGGGGAAGGAAAACATCATAAAGTCCAGAGGATGGACTTTCAACCCTAATCAGTTTATCCTGGCTCCACTATTCCCAGCTTGAGCAAAATATCCTTTTGCAGAAGGGCCTCGGCGGCTCCCTCCTCACAGGGCTGTGTGTCAATAAAGACATTTAATGTGCCGACACGGTACATGTTAGGTGTTTTCGGCCTCCTGATATATTTCTGTACAGTTTTTTTTTTTTTTTTTTTTTTTTTTAAGTTTACTTACTTATTTTGAGAGAGAGCGCACACGAGCAGGGGAGAGGCAGAGAGAGAGGGAGAGAGGATCCCAAGCAGGCTCTGCACCACCAGCTCAGGGCCCAACGCAGGGCTCGAACTCACAAACCTGAGCCGAACTCATGACCTGAGCCGAAACCAAGAGTCGAATGCTTAAGTGACTGAGCCCCCCCCGCGGCGCCCCCCTTACAGTTCTTTTTTTTTGAAAGCTTGCTGGCCCGTGTGCCCTTTTGCAAGGCAGGCCCCCATCGCTCGTGTCTGGACACTACAGAAGGAGGGACCATGACAGAACAGGAAGCGCACGAGCTTTGGGGTCGGAGGGACTTGGCTGTTTCTTCTGGTTCCATCCTTGGTTTCCTGGGGTAAGTCACAGCACCTCTCTGAGCTCAGGCTCCTCACCTCTAAAATGGGGGAAATGCAGGCATGCCTGGGGATCCAGGGAGCAAAAAATGAACTCTTCACGCGAGACCTTAGCGCTCAGCCTGGCACAGGCGGGTCCCGCGTCCACAGCGCTCACCTCCCCCTTCCTGCTTCCTCCTCCTCGCCAGTCCTAGAGGAGTCCTCCTGCCTCTCTGCTTTTATCACCTTACCCTCCTCAAGTGACCTCAAGGTTCTTGAGGAAAGAACCTCAAGTGACTCCCACCTGGGTGCAAAGATGGCAAATTTGCTTCCACTTTCAGATTCCTCTGGGTTGGCCTGGACTGCCCGTTGGGCAGGACCTCAAGTCGCCGTAGGGGGAAGGTTGTGGAGCGACGCCTAACACAGGCTCTGCGGGAGATACGTGTGCCCTCCCTTGTCAGCTGGCACAACTCCAAGCACCTCCCCCAGGCCCTGGAGAATTCTACCACTGGGCCCTCGTAGCTCTCCTCAAGCCGTGTTCTGACTCTTCTCAGAGATCGTCCCCACCCCCTGCGGGCCCATCACCTGTGCCCCTGTGCCCTAGTCGACATCATTCTCGCCGCCAGACCTTTATCTCATTCTCTCCAGGTAGCTGCCCATGCTATCTCCCCCGGGACACAGGGAACCGGGAAGATGGCCACACCCCGCAGCGGGCCCACACAAGCCCCTCCAGCCTCGGCCCACCTCCTCAGTCTCCCCGAACGCCAGACTGGAGGCTCCCCTCTACCTTTGGTAGGCCACAAAATAGGTCACGTTCTGGGAGTAGCCAGGCCCTGGGAGCCATGTCAGGTACACACTGAAGTTCCGGGAGAGCAGCGTCACGTTCTGAGGAGGAGCCAGATGGGGCCTCCCTGTGGGAGAGAAAGAGGTCCTGAAGCCTGGAGCTCCTGGCTGCTCTTGACGTGGGCCATTTGGAGCTGACCAGTGGCGGGCTGGGCAGTCGGGCGCTCACTGAGTTTGAGAACCAGGAGTCATCTGGGGTGGCTGGAGCACAGGGGACAGGGTGTCGGCTGGGAGCCCAGGGTCAGGATTCCAATCACGGCCCGGCCACGGACCGGCTGTATCGCAGGCCCTTCCCCTCCGTAGGCCTCAGTGGCTGCTCTGTCCTATGGACAGGAAGCTCTTGCTGCTTCTGGCACATGAGGGTTTCAGAGGCACACCGCAGGACAGGAGCCACCTACTGGATCTCCTGGACTCCAGGAGGGAACAGGGTCTCAGGAGCAGGGGCTCAGCTCTGTTCGTAGCCATGTCCCCAGAGCCTGTCTGCAACGGTCCCGGGCTCAGAGTAGGTGCACAATAAATATTTGTTGACTGAACGACTACTGTGATCATTTGGATTAGTCCAAAGGCCACCCAACTGGTCTCCCTGCTTCTAATCTTGCCCATTCTCCACAGAGCAAGCAGCAAGGGTTAAGATGAAAGTCAGATCGTGTGGCGTTTCTGCTTTAAACCCTCAACTGGCTTTCACTTCATTCAAGGTTAAACCCAAAGTCTTTATAATCCTCCACAAGATTTACCTAATCCCAGCCACCGCTCTCCCCGTGCTCTCCAGTCACACTGGCCTCTCTGCTGTTTCTGGAGCCTGCCAGGCACCCTCTTCCTCCAGGCCTTTCCACAAGCTGTTCCCTCCGCCTAGACTGTTCTCCCCCTGGATCCCTAGCAGGCTCGCTCCTTTGCTTCCTTCACATCTCTGCCCAGATGTCACTGTCCCAGCGACACTTTCCCCTACCACCCTTAACTGGCTTCTGCTTCCCCTCTTCGGCACCTCTTCTTCACTGCTAACCCTCATCTTCTGAAATATACACCTGATGACACCTCTTCCCAGTTCTATGTCCTTCCCTCACCCTTAGAAAAATGTCCACGCTCCTTAGTGAGGTACGTGACCGGCCATCTTGTCAACCTCTCCCCAGTCGGCTCACTAGGCTCCAGCCAACCTTGTTTCTTGTCCTTCTCAAACTACTGCGTTCTCTTGGGTACCTCTGAACCCAGGGGTCTTCGACTGCCTGGTGTTTGTTCACCTTCTAATTTTTTTTCACCATCTAATCCTTTAAAGACTTGATTCCAAAAGTCACTTCCCTCGGGGAGTCTTTCCTGATATCTCTAAGAAATGGTAGTGGTGACTGATGGTGGGACACATCTGACTGATGATGATGACAGCAGCTAATGTGCTTTGCATCCTAACTATGTGCCAGGAACTACGCTAAGTACATTGGTTGCATTTCTTTGAATCCAATCCTAGGGATGTGGATCCCTAGGATGTAGGTACTAACTGTGACCATCACATTACACATGAGGAAACAGGCCTTCTCAGGTAATAAGCTGTAGAATCAGAATTCACATCCAGGCCTAGCCAACCCCAAATTCTGAGCTCCTGATCATACTTCCTCCTCTACGTTCTCGTGGGGCCTGTTCAGCTTTATTCTTCCAACATCTGTGAACCGCTATTGGCCAATGACATCTGTGCCACGAGTTTCACAGGGGAACACAATTCCATTCCTGCCCTTTAGAAGCTCGTGGACCCAAGGGAGAATTCAGCGCCCTGAAGTGTCACACGGGCCATGGTGGAAATCCATACAGGTTACAGAATGGCATCAGGGTGGAGGGTGGTTGTACCGATGGCTCTCAGCATGGCTCCCCGCTTCTGGTCTTTTAACCCAAATGTGGGTACCTGCTTCCACCCCATCCTGTGATCTTTGGCAGGAACTGGGTCACTGGGGTACAGGTGCTATCATTGTTCCCAGCTTTCCGGCTGGTGACCAGCAGAGGCCAAAGTCTATCTGCAATCAGCTTATAAGGTATCCTTTTTTTTTTTTTTTTTTTTTTTTTTTCAGCTTATAAGGTATCTTGTGGGCAGGACAGGCCCAAAGTCTGAACTTGGCCACAGTGGAGAAAAAGGGTGGGAGGCCCTGGTCTGGCACTTTATCCACAAAGCCTCATTCAACCCTCAGGACGAACCAGCCTATAGGGTAGGTGCCATTCTCCTTCTGTGCAGGGGCACTAGATTCACAGACAGACAGTAGGCAATAGGCCTGAGGCTACACAGCCAGTTTGCGTGGGGGCCAGGATCTGAACCTGGATCCGGCTGACCTTCACCCTAAACTATCACACAGTTTGTGTTGGGTACATTAAGTGTTCCTCCGGTAAAAGTAGCGTTAGGCCCAGATGGGAAAACTATTGAGTTTGACAGCGAAACAGGGGGACCGAGGACCCCCACCCCTCACACACAGGTACACTATCCCTTACCAGCTGCAACAACAGTCACTGCACAGAGGTGCCAGGGGCTGGGGCATCCCTGAGCTGACCCAGGTGGACGGACGGTCCTGCTCTAGCCACCCACCCCACGGCCAAAGCTGGACGAGCTTGCTTCAGCCTTAGCCTTCTCTTCAGGGGTCTCACCTGCGCTTTCCTTCCTGGGCCATTCCCCTCAGTGCCCTGGGCCTCAGCTTCCCCATCTGAAAAGGGAGAAAATAGACCCTACCTCATAGAAGGGTTGGGTTGTTTCGCTTTAAATAGGGTAATGTGCCCAGCACAAAGAAGTCTTAGTATTAATTATCAGTATTAGCTTGTGCCCCAGGGCCCTTCTGGGTCTTAAATTGTTAGCGGAAGACTAGGAAGTCTAAGACTGGGGGCAATATTGGGACCTTCTCCTGATTGGTTGGGGTTTGGCGGGTGGGTCCTATCCTGGGGTGTTTTGTACCCTGCCACCTTATTTACCAGTGGGAGCTCAGAAAAAAAAAGGTGGTTTTCGTTAGAGTAACAGCAGCACACAGACTAAGCCAGAGCTCCCTCCCCTCAGGTCTGGGAGGAACTTCTGAAACCGCCCAGGGGGAAAGGATGGCGGCTCCGGGGGAGGGCAGGGCACTGCCCTGACTTCCCCGGGTACCGAGGATCCAGCGTCCTGTGAATGCAGAGGACAGGGCTCTCGGGGAAACCTGAAACAGCACTCTGTAAATCAATGCAGCTGCGTTTTAAACTGCCACCGTCTTTTCCTGTTCACCTGGAGCTGGATTGGCAGTAGGAATCTGGGTCTGTTTCCTCCCGGAAAGCAATTGCAAAGACTCGGGTGTGTCGAGTTCCAAGCCCCCGTGTAGAAGAAAACGGGCGGTGGGTGGGCAGGGCGGATTCGCATCCCCTCCTCTGGCGGCGGCCGGGCTGAGGCCACTTCCCTCCTTCCGGGAGCTCCGCCGCCCAGGGCAGGCGCCCCGCGGCCGCCCGCCCCGCGGCCCCCCGCCCTTACCTTGAGTGGACTGCAGCAGGCACAGGAACAGGGGGACCCACCGGCCGAGCCCCGCCAGGCCGGCTCCTGCGCTGCCCGCCGGGCGCCGCCAGGTCCCCGCTCCGGCCCCGCCGCCCGCCGGCCGGCAGGTGGTTGCGGACG